>NC_069500.1:103736621-104336621 GCF_027579735.1 Bombina bombina | reverse complement strand
AGAAGAGGATGGATCCGCGCTGGAGGTCTTCAAGATGGAGCCGGTCGTCATCGGATGGAAGAAGATAGAAGATGCCGCTTGGAGAAGATGTTTGCCGGTCCGGATGTCCTCTTCTTGCCGGATAGGAGGAAGACTTTGGACCCTCTTCTGGACTTCTTCAGTGGATGTCTAGCCCCCGCTTGGGTTGGATGAAGATCTTGGAGCCAGGACGGATCGGTGAACCTGGCATGGTGAAGACAAGGTAGGAAGATCATCAGGGGGGTAGTGTTAGGTTTATTTAAGGGGGGTTTGGGTTAGATTAGGGGTATGTGGGTGGTGGGTTGTAATGTTGGGGGGGGGGGGTATTGTATGTTTTTTTTTACAGGCAAAAGAGCTGAAATTCTTGGGGCATGCCCCGCAAAGGGCCCTGTTCAGGGCTGGTAAGGTAAAAGAGCTTGTAATATTTGTATTTTAGAATAGGGTAGGGAATTTTTTATTTTGGGGGGCTTTGTTATTTTATTAGGGGGCTTAGAGTAGGTGTAATTAGTTTAAAATTGTTGTAATATTTTTCTTATGTTTGTAAATATTTTATTATTTTCTGTAACTTAGTTCTTTTTTATTTTTTGTACTTTAGATAGTTTATTTAATTGTATTTATTTGTAGCAATTGTGTTTAATTAATTTATTGATAGTGTAGTGTTAGGTTAATTGTAGGTAATTGTAGGTAGTTTATTTAATTATTTTATTGATAGGGTAGTGTTAGGTTTAATTATATCTTAGGTTAGGATTTATTTTACAGGTAAATTTGTTATTATTTTAACTAGGTAACTATTAAATAGTTCTTAACTATTTAATAGCTATTGTACCTGGTTAAAATAATTACAAAGTTGCCTGTAAAATAAATATTAATCCTAAAATAGCTATAATATAATTATAATTTATATTGTAGCTATATTAGGATGTATTTTACAGGTAAGTATTTAGCTTTAAATAGGAATTATTTATTTAATAAGAGTTAATTTATTTCGTTAGATAAAAATTATATTTAACTTAGGGGGGTGTTAGTGTTAGGGTTAGACTTAGCTTTAGGGGTTAATACATTTATTAGAATAGCGGTGAGCTCCGGTCGGCAGATTAGGGGTTAATAATTGAAGGTAGGTGTCGGCGATGTTAGGGAGGGCAGATTAGGGGTTAATACTATTTATGATAGGGTTAGTGAGGCGGATTAGGGGTTAATAACTTTATTATAGTAGCGCTCAGGTCCGCTCGGCAGATTAGGGGTTAATAAGTGTAGGCAGGTGTCGGCGACGTTGTGGGGGGCAGATTAGGGGTTAATAAATATAACATAGGGGTCGGCGATGTTAGGGCAGCAGATTAGGGGCACATAGGGATAACGTAGGTGGCGGCGGTTTACGGAGCGGCAGATTAGGGGTTAAAAGTGTAATGCAGGGGTCAGCGATAGCGGGGGCGGCAGATTAGGGGTTAATAAGTGTAAGGTTAGGGGTGTTTAGACTCGGGGTACATGTTAGAGTGTTAGGTGCAGACGTAGGAAGTGTTTCCCCATAGGAAACAATGGGGCTGCGTTAAGAGCTGAACGCTGCTTTTTTGCAGGTGTTAGGTTTTTTTTCAGCTCAAACTGCCCCATTGTTTCCTATGGGAGAATCGTGCACGAGCACGTTTTTGATGCCGGCCGCGTCAGTAAGCAACTCTGGTATCGAGAGTTGCATTTGCGGTAAATATGCTCTACGCTCCTTTTTTGGAGCCTAACGCAGCATTTGTTTGAACTCTCGATACCAGAGTTAAATTTATGGTGCGGCCAGAAAAAAACCCGCGGAGCGTTAACAGCCCTTTTACCGCCGAACTCTAAATCTAGGCCTCAGTTAACAAATCAGATTAGGAATGCCTATGAGGCATATATTAGGGACCCTACTAAACAAACTTGGGATAACTATTCTGAGAAAAAAAATGAAAGGGATCTATATATTAAACACAAGACTACCCAAGAAGACTTAAAACTGAGAGCTAGATATCAAGGGAACTATGGGAGATCTGCTAGGTATCTTGCTAATCTAATTAAACATAGACAGAGTAATAGAAGAATTAATAAAATTAGATTAGCAGGTAAAAATATCACCAATCCCGCGGAAATTAAAGAAGCCTTCTATGAATTTTATAAAGAGATTTATAAGAAAGAGGAAATAAATGATCAAAATAAATTAAACTTCTGGAAGAGTCTTAAATACCCAAGATATCCAGTCAAGAGCTTGAGTTATTAAATGCACCAATTACAGTGGAAGAAGTTGCAAAGCAGATTAAGGCGGCCAAAACCTCTAAGGCACCTGGCCCTGACCAATTGCCGATGGAATTATATAAAATCCTTCTGGAATATGTTCCGGAAACTCTGGTGAAGTTGTTCAATTCTTATTACATAGAAAATAAGAAACCATCTAGATATTTTTCGGCATCTTTAATTACCCTCATACCGAAAAAGAATAAAGATCCAGAAAACATGGCGGCATATAGGCCTATATCACTATTAAATTGTGACTATAAGATTCTCACATCAATTTTAGCAAATAGATTGAAAAGTTGTATTGGAAATCTGGTCCATGCGGATCAAGTTGGTTTTATGCCAGGTAGAAATGTGTCCAAAATCATACGTCGAGTCTTGACAGTTTTGGATTTTTTCTGGTTAGAAAATAAGGGCAAAACGTGTCGAGAAAGATTCAATATGGCCTTAGTGGCGATCGACGCTGAAAAGGCTTTTGATCTCATTAATTGGGATCACCTATTTTGTTCCTTAGCAACTTTTGGTTTCATGGGTAACTTCCTAACAATGATCCATACAATCTATCAAAATCCAATCTCTAATCTATTAATAAATTCTGAACCTTCTCCAGATATTATTCTGGGTAAAGGCACACGACAGGGCTGCCCACTTTCACCTCTCTTGTTTAACTTGGCGTTAGAGCCTTTTGCGGTGAAATTAAGGCAAGACTTATCTGGGATAATGATTGGTAAAAATAAAATTGTGCTTACTTTATATGCGGATGACTTACTCCTATTTATGAATGAATCAGATCTATCCATACAACATTTTTTGACTCTAGCTAAACAATTTGGGTCCTTTGCGGGCTACAGGATCAACCCAGAAAAATCCGAAATTTTATGGTTCACTCAAAATGACACTCCACCGGGTAGATATCCTTTCAAACTGGTAGATTCGATAAATTACCTAGGGATAAAAATTCATAAAGATCCTAATGCATGGTATGATTTGAATTTCACACCGTATTTTCTCAAATACAAACAAGAACTGGACAGGTGGAACGCGCTTCCAATTTCGCTATCTGCGCGAGTTGCCATGATTAAGACTCTTTTTTTCCCCCAGCTTCTCTATTTACTTCAAAATTTGCCGCTCCTGATTAAAAGTAAAGATGTAACTTTATTTAATAACCTCACAGCAGGATTCCTATGGAACCAAAAACGCAGACGTATATCTATACAAAATTTAGCCTTACATACAAATATGGGAGGCTTGGCACTTCCAAATCTTAAATATTAAGTAAATACATTCTCGATTGGATCACGGAATCAGAGTATACAACTAACCTACATCTGGAAATGGAAATTGTATCTCCATTTAGTCTGAGAGCTCTGATTCATTTGGATAAGAAGGAACTACCTAAACGGCTGGCAAAGATGGGGACTCTGCTGAACCCTATCTTGGCCTGGCATAAATTGTGTCATGAGCTAAGGATTAATTGGAAATCCTCTAAATATTTGCCCATTCAAGGCAACCCTAAATTTCCAGCGGGAATTTCTACTAGGACTTTTAAAGTATGGTTTAATAAAGGATTACAGGATGTGATCCAAATAAGGGATAACAGGTTAGATATAGCTAAGTCGTTTCTAGATCTCCAGAGTGAATTCGGGATCCACAAACATAGCTTCTATGCATACTTGCAACTAAGACACTTGTATGAAGAATTGTGGCAGGACAATAAAACTGATTGGAAGCTTGGAGATATTGATATAATAATTAAAATTTACAGACAAGGTATCAGGTCTATTTCTCCCTTATACAATTTATTAATCCAGAAAGCTGGCCAGGCCCGACTTGAAGTTCTAGCTGAGAAATGGAAAATATATTTCCCCCAGCTTACCTCGTTAGAAATTGAAGATAGTTTTAAAAGAATAGGGAAAACTACCAGCATAATATCTTGGAGAGAATCGCATTGCAAACTTCTTAACTTGATATACGTCACCCCTGCACATCTTAAAAAAATGGTATCCTCTTGATAACAATGTTTGCTTGAAGTGTGGGAATTTGAATGCAGATATTATGCACTGCTTTTGGAATTGTCCAATAATCTATCAGTTTTGGAATAAGATAAATTTCTGGTTAGCTCTAAGCTTAGAAGTCCCATATAAGATAGGCCCATTAGAGGCTTTCCTCCTGTGTAAACCCTCCGAAAATAAACATTACAAGACAATCAACACAATCATATTAATTGCCCGTAATATAATCTTATTAAACTGGAAAACTAATAAATGTATATCTTTCCCAAAATATAAATCAATGGTGGCCAATACAATTATTACAGAACAATATTCTAGTGATTTATTTATAGAAGGGAATTTGAAGAAATATCTGCAAAAATGGCTGGGTATAATAAAATCATATTCCCCCTTAATCCAAGAGCAATTAATCTCGGGTATAAAGAAAACAACTTTTTTTGACATTTTGGTGCAGCTAGGTAGTTTACCACCTGAATGGGCATAAACTTCTTACTACAGAATGTGACTAATTATAAAATACTGGGATATTTGGAATGAGGATGGGGGCGAGAGAAGTGGAGGAATCCTTTTCCCCCCTCTTTTTTTTTTTTTTCCCTTTTCTTTTTTTTTCCCTTTGTTGTGCGTTCTGTTTTATCTTGTTTTGTTTTAGCTAGTTTGATTTGGGGGGGTCGGCAAATATAATAATAAAAACACACCAACATTAACCCAATGTTAATGTAAAATTGAAATAAGAAAAGAAAGGAGTGAGAAAGGGAGAAAATTGCTAGGTAAAGTAAAATTATATATTTAGATAATCAAGCTGATACAAATAGGTATACATGTTTATTTTCCCTTCCCTTTTCTCTTCTCCTTACGAGCTTTCTGATATAGTATTTGTTAAGTTTTGTTTCAAATTACCCTGCTTGGTAAGATTAATATGTGCATGTAACAAAAAAAAAATTTCTGTTACAAAGAATGTCTGGATATTTTGTTGGTTTATAAATAAACATTTAAAAAAAAAAGTTTGTCAAACTGCAAAATGTACACAATGTAAAAGAAAGTGAAGGATTCTGGTGTAGGATATGTGCATATTCTTTTTCAACAAGGGATACCAAGAGAACGAAGCACATTTGAAAACAGAAGTGAATTTAAAAAAGTGTCGTAAAATTACGGTCTTTAATTTTGACTTTCCTATCCCTTTAAGTAAATTGAGTTTGGCTCACATTTCCTTTCTGTATTGATTTTGTTGTCTCATTAAAAATAAATTTAAAAAAAAAAAAAGTCTTCATCCAAGCGGGAGCTGAAGAGGTCCATGATCCGGCTGAAGTCTTCATCCAAGCGGGAGCTGAAGAGTCTTCTATCAACGGCATCTTCAATCTTCTTTCTTCAGGATCCGTGTTCATCCCGCCGACGCGTAACATCCATCTTCTATTGGCTGTTCCGATCAGCCAATAGAATGCGAGCTCAATCTGATTGGCTGATCGGATCAGCCAATCGGATTGAACTTGATTCTGATTGGCTGATTCCATCAGCCAATCAGAATTTTCCTACCTTAATTCCGATTGGCTGATAGAATCCTATCAGCCAATCGGAATTCGAGGGACGCCATCTTGGATGACGTCCCTTAAAGGAACCGTCATTCGTCGGGAAGTCGTCGGTGAAGATGGATGTTCCGCGTCGGCGGGATGAACACGGATCCTGAAGAAAGAAGATTGAAGAAGCCGTTGATAGAAGCCTTCAGCCGGATCATGGACCTCTTCAGCTCCCGCTTGGATGAAGACTTCAGCCGGATCATGGACCTCTTCAGCTCCCGCTTGGATGAAGACTTCAGCGGGATCATGGACATCTTCAGCCCCCCGCTTGGGCTTGGATCAAGACATCGGAGGAGCTCTTCTGGATCGATCGGTGAACCTGGTATGGTGAAGATAAGGTAGGGAGATCTTCAGGGGCTTAGTGTTAGGTTTATTTAAGGGGGGTTTTGGTTAGATTAGGGGTATGTGGGTGGTGGGTTGTAATGTTGGGGGGGGGTATTGTATGTGATTTTTTTACAGGCAAAAGAGCTGAATTCTTTGGGGCATGCCCCGCAAAGGGCCCTGTTCAGGGCTGGTAAGGTAAAAGAGCTTTGAACTTTTGTAATTTAGAATAGGGTAGGGCATTTTTTTATTTTGGGGGGCTTTGTTATTTTATTAGGGGGCTTAGAGTAGGTGTAATTAGTTTAACATTGTTGTAATTTTTTTCTAATGTTTGTAAATATTTTTTTATTTTTTGTAACTTAGTTCTTTTTATTTTTTGTACTTGAGTTAGTTTATTTAATTGTATTTATTTGCAGGAATTGTATTTAATTTATTTATTGATAGTGTAGTGTTAGGTTTAATTGTAGATAATTGTAGGTAGTTTATTTAATTTATTTATTGATAGTGTAGTGTTAGGTTTAATTGTAACTTAGGTTAGGATTTATTTTACAGGTAATTTTGTAATTATTTTAACTATTTTAGCTATTAAATAGTTCTTAACTATTTAATAGCTATTGTACCTGGTTAAAATAAATACAAAGTTACCTGTAAAATAAATATAAATCCTAAAATAGCTATAATATAAATATAATTTATATTGTAGCTATATTAGGGTTTATTTTACAGGTAAGTATTTAGCTTTAAATAGGAATAATTTATTTAATAAGAGTTAATTTATTTCGTTAGATTTAAATTATATTTAATTTAGGGGGGTGTTAGTGTTAGGGTTAGACTTAGCTTTAGGGGTTAATCCATTTATTAGAATAGCGGTGAGATTCAGTCGGCAGATTAGGGGTTAATAATTGAAGTTAGGTGTCGGCGATGTTAGGGAGGGCAAATTAGGGGTTTATACTATTTATTATAGGGTTATTGAGGCGGGAGTGAGGCGGATTAGGGGTTAATAACTTTATTATAGTAGCGGTGAGATCCGCTCGGCAGATTAGGGGTTAATAAGTGTAGGCAGGTGGAGGCGACGTTGAGGGGGGCAGATTAGGGGTTAATAAATATAATATAGGGGTCGGCAGTGTTAGGGGCAGCAGATTAGGGGTACATAGCTATAATGTAGGTGGCGGTTCTTTGCGGTCGGCAGATTAGGGGTTAATTATTGTAGGTAGCTGGCGGCGACGTTGTGGGGGGCAGGTTAGGGGTTAATAAATATAATATAGGGGTCGGCGGTGTTAGGGGCAGCAGATTAGGGGTACATAAGTATAACGTAGGTGGCGGTCGGCAGATTAGGGGTTAAAAAAATTTAATCGAGTGGCGGCGATGTGGGGGGACCTCGGTTTAGGGGTACATAGGTAGTTTATGGGTGTTAGGGTACTTTAGAGCACAGTAGTTAAGAGCTTTATGAACCGGCGTTAGCCCAGAAAGCTCTTAACTACTGACTTTTTTCTGCGGCTGGAGTTTTGTCGTTAGATTTCTAACGCTCACTTCAGCCACGACTCTAAATACCGGAGTTAGAAAGATCCCATTGAAAAGATAGGATACGCAATTGACGTAAGGGGATCTGCGGTATGGAAAAGTCGCGGCTGGAAAGTAAGCGTTAGACCCTTTCCTGACTGACTCCAAATACCGGCGGTAGCCTAAAACCAGCGTTAGGAGCCTCTAACGCTGGTTTTCACGGCTACCGCCAAACTCTAAATCTAGGCCTAAGTAAATAAATAAAAAGAATCCAAGGATCAGTGAACCACACGCTATCTTTGCATATTGTTTGTGATAAAGCTATGTATCGTAATCATACTTTTGACTGCAGATATAGGAATATTCTACTGGGAACAGTTTTGCAAAACTATATTGGTGCAGTTTTCAAAGTCTGTTCACTTAGATATAATTATAGTTGTCAGCAATCTCTACAGATGTTTGCCTGTAGACATGGGGTTTCATTGACAGATACATTTTACATTTCTTAATATTTTTTAAGATATTTTTTAAAAACATGGTATGAATAGGAAGGAATAATCACTCTATGAAATACTTTCAAAAAGCCCTGATTTTAAACTTAAATAGACACTATATATAGCTTATTGTTAATATCTAACTAATTTTTGTATTTGTGTAATTTACTTACTAGTACATATAATATCATTATTCATTATTTGTTCGTCCCAAAAAGAGATCTACATCCCACCTAGCATTTATGCCTTTTGGCTCTTTGGTTTGTAGAAAGAAAATCCACTTTGTCTCCTTAAATAGAAGGCTTTTTAGTCTATTACCTCCTCTTTGAGAACTGTGGATGTAATCTATTGCCTGTATCTGAAAGGCTGCTACAGGATTAGCATGCATGCAAAAGTGTTTCGCTACTCTAGTTTTCGGTGTATCTGCCTGTATATCATTTAGATGTTCTCTGGCCCTGTCCTTCAACATGCGACTAGAGCACCCTACATACTGCTTATTACAGACTGAACATGTAATAAGGTATATTATAAATTTTGATGTGCAATCCAGGCGATATCTAATTTGGTAATTTTTTTGTGTGCTTGTAAAGGTAAAAGACTCCCCTGTCTTTACATATTTACATGTTAGACATGGATGGTGCCCACATTTGAAACACCCCTTTTTGCTAAGCCATTGTTCTTTCGTTAGCTTTTTATCTGGTCCGGTATACACATATTGAATCAGTCTATCTCCTAACGTCGGAGATCTTCTAGCTGGCAGACAGGCCTATATCTAAGGCGGAACAGTGTCAATCCACATTTAGCACTCCCCAGACCACAAATACCACAAGAGGGGACAAAATACAAAAAAAAAGCCAAAAGAGGAGACAAATATATTTCTCAGGGAGTGATTGATACCGGGGGCGCAAGAAAGATAGACTCCCTTAGGGAGGATTGTGCCGCGTCACAGAGGCCTGCACAGTAACAGCTAAATAACCATTGGGATTTATTAGAGGGAGGAAGAATCGCATGATGTGGTCCTGTTTGGCCTGTTTCTGGGTGGCTGTGAGAAGAGAGGAAAGACCTTAGAAATGAGGTAGACACCTGACACTGCACTAGATCCTCCATCATCTAAATCTCCCCCCAGCTAGGGCACTAAAAGACATTAACAACGACATCCAAGTGGAGATTGATCATTTCCCCCTCTCTTTAGCTTTAGTGGCAAACCACTCCTGACCTACTTGCGGTTACTACCCCCAATCTGGACAGATATATAGTGTATGCAGAAGTAGCAGCATTGGAGGCCCAAAATAAGCAGCTGTTTGAAAAAATTGACGATCTTGAAAACCGCTCACGGCGGAATAATTTGCGCATTGTAGGCCTACCAGAATCTGTTTTGAATACTGATCTGCTGGAATTCGCAGAAAAAACCTTACCCACCTTACTGAAACTACAACCAGAAGCTATACCTTGTGTAGCTGAAAGAGCCCACAGAGTAGGTAATATCAACCAGGATCTAAGAGTGGCCAGAGGTCCTAGACAGGTGATGATACGCTACCTGAACTTCAAGGATAAAATCTCAATCCTCAGAGCCTACTGACAGTGTTCTCCCCTGGTGTTTGAGGGGAAGAAGATCCTCATCTTTCAGGACTACTCTGCAGAGATCTCTAGGAGAAGGAGGGAGTTCTCTCCCTATTGCAAAACCCTAATAGAAGCAGGACGCTCTGTATCCTTACTGTTCCCAGCAAAGCTCAAGCTCCAAACCCAGCAAGGTATTAAGTTTTTTGATGATCCCAGACAGCTACAGAAGTTCCTGAGGCTCGAGCAAGAGCTGACTGACAAAGAAACCTGAGGTTGAGATGCCCACGGATCAAAGAACTGGTAACATGTTCAAAATCATTATGATGAACTGACAGAGTAGAGGTTTGTAATATAGACCTTAGAGACTTTCAACTATTTCAAGTCACTCATTTAGAGGACATTATGAGAATGAACAAGCCTCATGCCTATCTTATTTGCAGTTGCTGTTGACTTTAAAGAGTTAATAATGTGGTTTTTTTTTGTTAACTAGAAGTGTGACTCAAGAGACTGCCTAGGTAGCAAACTAACAGGCTCAGGCATTTGGCCCACTTGACGGTCAGAGATAACTTTGGTGGGCGGGGTTTGCTCACCCTGATCTACAAAATGGTTACTCAGCTTTACAGTACTAGACCTGTGTAAAACAATACCCCATATTTGGAAATGAAGTGTAAGGAACACATATAATGGGTTACAAACTGCCGCTTGAGCGAAATAGCTGTAATGGGATGAGAATTTAGCTAATAAGCTGGTGAGCGGTCATGATTTAGGCAAGGGGAGGGCCCTAGAAACCTAAGTGGCAGTCTCACTAAATAGTAGAAGGTAAGAAACCGACATAAAGTGAGAAAGGGGAAAGATTTTACTACCAAACAAAGTTAGCCAAATTTAGGAGGTGAGGTGTAGTGTGATGTGGTGTTGACCCTTATTTAGTAACTGAGCTAGGTGCTGTGAGGGTACTAAAATGAGAAGAAGCCAACCAACTTGGCTTGCTGAAATTTACTTGTCAACATGTATGTTTATTTCCTTTTTATCATTAATGATTGTGTTATTTTTTTCTTTAGTTAGCTGGCGTGATGCTCTCCTCCCTCTCCAGGACTCCAGGACTAGGGGAAATGTTCCTATATTGCTACCCAGTGGTAAGACACTTTTGAAACACTTAAAAGAACTCATACACAGTAGACTACTAGACCCACCTAAAGGTACATATTTACCTTATAATACACCCACCAATTTAGACTTAGATCATGCATAATCTACATATTATTAGCTGGAATGTAGGTGGCATAACATCTCCACAAAAACGCAGAGCCATCTTAAGATACCTAAACTCTAGAAGAATAGACATAGCTGTGCTGGAGGAGACTCATCTGTCAAGACTTGAGCATCAGAAGCTGAGGCAGGGTTGGGTGGGAGAGGTTATATATACTACATATGAGTCAAAGAGGGCTAGGGGAGTAGCTATTTTATTCAAGAAAAACTTAAATTACAATATCACCAAAACCCTGGTAGACCAGGAAGGGAGGTATGTAATGTTACAGTTGGAAATTCAGGGAATGCCCTTTGCTTTGATAGGGGTGTACGGACCACAAAAACAGAAGCATCACTTTTGGAGGGAGTTACAGGCAGAGATTATTCAGTTCACAACATCGTCCATCATTATAGGAGAAGATTTTAATATTGCCCCTCAGGTCCCCGCGGATAGATTCCGCAATCCAAGTGGAAGAACTACCACTCCCCAGAGCTTTAGAAATTCCAAAAAAGAATCTTTGATCCTACACACATTTAAAAGAACCCTGGGATTGCAGGATGTCTGGAGAGCTAGGGATTACACATGCGTGTCGGCAGCAAAGGACACTATGGCTAGACTCGATTATTTTCTTATATCCACAGAATTGTGCCCTAAAGTGGTTAGTACAGAGATAGACCCCATAACAATTTCAGACCATGCTCCCGTGACAATTAAGATACAAGCGGGTCCCAGTCGAAGAAAAACCAATAGATGGGTATTTCCAACGTACTTGTATAAGGACCCCAATTGTTATAGACACATACTGGGGGAATGGTTGACATATGTAGAACTCAATGACACGCACACCGAAAGCCCACTGCTGTTTTGAAAAGCGGCTAAGGCTGTTTTGAGGGGGGTCATTTCTGCCTATGCTGCAAACATAAAAAAAGAACAAGGCACAATCAGAACTATTATTAGCACAGATTTTGAATGCCAGGAACAAATATTTGAGGAACCCCACCCCCTCTAATAGACTCAAATACATGGCAGTCAAACGTACAAGGGATGACTATATACTCCAGCAAACTAATAGGGCTCATGCCAAAACACAGGCTAAATATTACAGGTTAGGAAGTAGAACTGGGAAACTGCTAGCTAGAATGACGAAACTGACGAGTAAAAGAAACCCCATCTTAGCAATTAAACAAGGCAATGTTGTCTTGAATAAAGAGGAGGACATTCAAAAGGCTTTCACTGACTTTTACACAGACCTCTACTCAACAGGACAAGTACAGCCTAGAGATAAGGATAGATTTTGGGAATAATTGATTTTGCCAACAATAGACCCCATCCAACTAGATAAACTCAATAGCCCCATTACCCAAAATGAGATCATGACCACAATTAAAGACTTACCATTGGACAAAACTCCGGGACCTGATGGCCTGCCGTCTGAATTTTAAAAGATAATGGGAATGGAGGTAAGCGTCACTCTCGAGAGGCTGTTTAATGGCCTACTAAGAGGTGAGATTAGACCCTCTCCCAGATTTGCAGAAGCAAACATAAGCATTATTCCGAAAGAGGGTAGGGACCCCCTTCTAACGCAATCATACCGCCCCATCTCCCTGCTCAATCAGGACTATAAGATACTGACGAAAATTCTAGCAAACAGACTGGCCAATATTCTTCCGTTGCTGGTCCACGAGGACCAGACGGGCTTTCTGAAAGGGAGATCTTCAGTACTTAATATAAGAAGAGTTCAAACAATTATTCAATACTATTGGAACATAACACATTGTAAATCAAACTTAGAAAAACATAAAGCCTTACTATTTTTAGACGCGGAAAAGGCTTTTGATAGGGTCCTATGGGAGCACTGATACACTACTTTAGGTAAATTGGGTATTGAGGGAGCCTTTGTTAACGCTGTTGAGAATCTGTATAGTAGGCCACAGGCATCTCTTCTAGTCAATGGCACACCTACATGACCCTTTACACTCCACAAAGGCACTAGGCAGGGCTGCCCCCTTTCCCCACTCCTCTTTGATCTGGCCATAGAGCCACTGGCGCTCAAAATTAGACAGACAATGCAGGGAATGCGCATAGGTGAGTCGAACCTGCATGTCTCGTTGTTTGCAGATGACATGGTACTGTTTGTGCAGGACCCCCATAGAAATGTTCCAAAGCTGATGGCGACGATAGATGAGTTTAGCCTAGTTTCGGGGTACAAGATCAACACTGACAAAACTGAACTACTCTGGTTACTGTCAAAGGGTAGAAAACAAATCTCTGGATTTGACTTTAAAATAGTAGACGGAAACTTCAAATACTTAGGTAATACAATGCATGTAGACCCGCGCAGATGGTATTCCATCAACTATGGTCCTTTAATTAAAAAACTAGATAACTTGATCAAGAGGTGGGCGCTGTTGCCTCTGTCTCTGTCAGGGAGGGTAGGGCTTATAAAAATGATATACTTCCCTAAGTTACTTTATGTTTTCCAAACTCTACCTGTAATTTTAAGGAAAACGGACTTGAACCACATTAAAGAAAAAGTGCTTGGGTTTATTTGGAATGACAAGAAGCATAGGATTAGTTATCTTAAACTCACTGCCCCGAGAGAAAAAGGAGGACTAGCATTGCCCAACTTTGAATTTTATAACTGGGCGGCCCAATGTAAATTTGTTATAGACTGGATGACGGGGCAGGGGAAGTTTACAGATCTCCAATTGGAGGGAGAGTTGGTGAGACCATGGGCTCTGGAGATGATCCCACACATGACACAGACTCAAGCGACTAAATACTTAAGGGACATGGAGCTTCTAAGCCAACCAGCGAGAGCTTGGAGGCAGTTCTGTAGAAGACTAGGAGGGGACCATAGACTGACCCCATATCTGCCATGGTGTGGTAACCCCGAGTTCCCACCAGGCATAACGACCAGAGCTTTCCTACACTGGAGAGACCAGGGACTTCGTACAGTGGGTCAAACAGAGATGACACAGGGAGGACAGATGCAGACCTTTGAAAGTTTGAGGGACACATTTGATCTACCCAGGAATCATCACTATGCATATCTGCAAGCCAGACATTATTTTAACACATTGCGAAAGGAGGGAAACACTAAGGATCAAGCATCTGTACTGCAGAGCATAGAACTAGCAAAACAGGGCATCACATCTATCTCACCACTGTACACAAAAATGAATAGACTGACAAGGACTGCATGCGCAGTTAGGCTGGCTACCATATGGAGCGAAAAACTGGTGAGGGAAGAAATTGAGAAAAGCATACATAGTGTCAAATTATCAACTCTCTCATCAGAGGTGAGGGAATCGCATTTTAAATTGCTCCATAATAGCTACATAACCCCTAGGAAATTTCAGAGATGGAAAACAGACAGAGATAGCAAATGCCCTAGATGCGACCTAATAGATGCAGACATTGAACACATGGTGTGGAGTTGTCCCAGACTAATTAGATTTTGGAAGATGACTGCATACTGGGTGAAAACGAAGGTACGGGCTCCCTGTGGGGAGTGGTCATTTCAGAATGTTGTGTTTCTTGACTTTGTAGATCTTCCAAAGAGAATTAAATTACTCACTTACAACATAGTATTGATGGCAAGGCACCTTGTATTCCGAGATTGGCTCAAGAGAAATCCACCTACTGTCACACAACTAAAACAGATGTTACTAAAACAGCTGATGGACTGGGAGACATGTCCACTAGGGTCAGGTCTTTCTTTAATAAATGGGGACCCTTTATCCTTACACTCCCAGAAAGTTCATGCAATATAATTATAACACCATTCAGGAACACAGAATACATGTTGGAAGCAGCACTACAAGGAGAATGGTAGACTGGGTTTATGGAGTATCCTGGGGGGGGGGGGGGGAGTGGAGGTTCTTTGAGGGGTAATCACGCCAGCCGGGAGTTAAGAGTTAATTGATTTTGCTGTTTTATTTGATTTTTTGAAAATAGTGCACGATGGATTAAATTGTCTGTTATTATACAGTTCCAAGAAATGTGAGGAAACCTGTTGTGAAGGTACCACTTGACTCATAAGCATGTACTGTTTGTTTCTTGCTGAATGTATCCAATTTCATCTGTTTGTTGCACACAAAAAATAAAGATATTAAAAAACAAAACAAAACAAAGATCACCCAAGTATTGGTGAATAAAAGGTTTATTAAAGTTTTTTTTGGACCACATTAACTCAAATTCATTGGCAGCTACTCATATATATCATATGTATTTTTACTCAAGAATTTTAGGGAAAAAAAAGTTCAAAACTTTTACCATGTTTAAAACCTATTCTGACTTTTGTCACAGTGTATATCTAAATGTTTTTAACTCCTTTTAGCTCATATTTGCTAAATAAACAAAATCAGTTTCTGGTTAAATTTATCTCAAAATATTTATAAAAAAATATTATTTAAATGTTCATTCAGACTTGCATTTTAACTTTCAGAAAACTGATTTTAAAAATATATAGCCAGAAAATGTTTAGAAAAGTATTGATTGCATAAATCAGAAAGTGGGTTCTAATTTTTATTTAAAAAAGAAAGTGAAGAAGTAAGTGGTCAAATCAAATACAGGTGTATTCAGATTCAGACTAATGCAAACATATTTTTTTTTCCATGAAAAGTGATTTTTTTTTGTTTGTGCACACCTAATTGGTTCAGTGGAGGCTTAGGAAGTTTACAAGCAAATTATTAATTTATAAGTTTGAAAAAAAGAAAAGTGTGCACTTATATAACATTATTTTATTTATATTTTAATTGATAATATATGTTTAAATTAATTAGCACATTTTTTATGTATAAAGTATTATATTTTCCTTAAATATTTAGTTTCCATATTATTTGTTAGTGGTTATTAATTTCCTAGACCTTTATAAACCTTAAAATAAAAATAGCATTTTTTTTTAACAATGTATTATTTAAGAATCAGTCCATAATATCTAATATTAAAAATCACTAAATGAACTCAAACATTCTGAGTGAAAAGATAACAAGTTTAATATTAAAATTAATTATTTTTTAATTTCTTATTTAACTTTTTTACATTAATTGATCATCTCAGTTCTATTATTAAATTCAAGATATTCACAAATTGTATAATATAATATACAGTAAATAACTGGACTATGGTTTTGTGAATTCCAAAAAATATGGATAGCAAATTGGGCATAATCTGTTCTTTTGATCTATTAATCACCGCAATCATATTGTACAAAAAGGTCTTTGGGCATAATCTTTAATTTAGTGTTTTTGAAAGAAAAACAAATTAACAAATTAATTATATATTTTTTTATGTGTTCCTTTTTTTATTCTATCAACTAAGATAGGTGGCAGTTTTGTTATTTGTCTTTGCAGAAACTCACTGAATAGTATAATATTTGGTAACTTTTTTAAATGTCCAAAAAATAATGCCCATCGCAAGCATTTCCACAGATTGCAAGACAAACAAATTTTGCTATACAAATGTCATCTTTATATGCTTTTAAAACATTAATTTTGTATTCAAATCTTTACATTTCTAATACATATAATTATTAAAATGGAAATTAATATATCATCTAATTAGCTGAGCCGCAGTTTTTAGTATTGTTACTTTATAGTGATTTTCTTTTTCTCAGATCTATGAATGCAAACCCCCAGTGCTCATTTCCAGGAAGAACTCTAGTATAAAATTAACTACAGAGCAGTTTAAAAATTACCATTTCACTCTTCGGTTTGCTAGAATCATCATTCTAGGTTTGATGGGTTTGATCGTAAACTATTCATGTCTTAAGAAAACAAAATAATTTTCTGCATTGAAGATATACATTTAAAAAAACCTGACTTTTTGCTTATTAAATAATGAAGAACGTACAACTTGAATAATTAAAATTCAGAAAGAGAATATAACAATTACTATGTTGTTTTGGCATTAAAAGGAATCTGCAGCTTTGTGCATAAACATGGTGAGAGCAGCATTCTATGTGCATATTAAAAGGAAGTTATTATTATAATTTGTTTGTTTTTTAGTGATATGTTCTGAATGGATAGGGGAAGGTGACATGAGCTCTTATTGGACAACATCTATTAATGCATACTGATGTAGTTTTTTCGCCTTACTTCTGCAGCTGATGCTATATGGTCTTCAGCTACCCTTACGCTACAATACTGTCAGTCCAGACCCACCTTTAGTCAATTTTTACACAAGATGACATAAAACTGCATCATTCTGACACGTTTCCCACTAGACAAATCAGTGCATCCTCTAAAGTATACTTATGTCTTACTTTTAACTTTAAAATTAAGTGATAGTAAGAGGAGGTGCCAGAAATTACATTGCTGCCAAGATTTTTGATGCGGTAGATTCAGGGGTCAAGTCAGGCGGTAACGCATGGGAACGGAGTTCACTCTGGACAGACAACAGAAACACTTCAATAAACACTGCTGTTGTTGGTAGGAGGAGCTGGACCACAGCCTGGTTAGAGGGATAGTGAGATTCTCTAGTAATGGTCAGTAACACTTCCTACAATATAAAATGAAAGACTGTCAGCGGTCCTGCTGTGTTATCACCTATGTTATGAATATTATCTTTATTATCTTTTATTACACATGGTGCTTACATTTCTGTGTGGCTTCCCCTGGGGTTATTCAGCTCCCCTCAGCAGAAATAGAACTATTGCACCTTAAGTGGGTGAGACTCTGTGACAGAGGAGTCGTCTCAGGCCCAAAGGCTACCATTCAACGCTTCATTGGATTTAATTTGCTTTCATTAACCAAAGTCTATAGATTATATACATATTAATACAGTGTGTGTATGTATATATATATATATATATATACAGTATATATATATATATATATATATATATATGAAACAAAATTAATTGTTAAAGAGGAAGGAAGTCTTGGTGAGTTCCCACGCTTTTTTTTTGTAGGACTTGACCCCTGGGTAGATTAAATGAGTTGCATAAAAGTTAAAAGTACTGCAATGACTTGGTAAAAACTACAACTCCCAGTATGCAGAACAGTTTGTAAAGTATGTATAATAGTTTCTAAATTTTATCCTGAGTTTAGAAATACCCAATGTTTGCATGTTCTTTGCTTTTTTTGCAAGTTATAGGGCAATAAATACAAGTAGCACTTTGCTATTTCCAAACCACTTTTTTTAAAAATTAGCGATAATTACATTGGAACACTGATATCTGTCAGGAATCCCGGAATCCCTGAATATCCATTGACATGTATATATTTTGTTTTAGAAGACATTCCAAAGTATTGATCTAGGCCCATTTTGGTATATTTCATGCCACCATTTCACCGCCAAATGCGATCAAATAAAAAAATTGTTCACTTTTTCACAATTTTTTTCCCAAACTTTTGGCTTCTCTATGAAATCATTTACAAACAGCTTGTGCAATTATGGCACAAATGGCTGTAAATGCTTCTCTGGGATCCCCTTTGTTCAGAAATAGCAGACATATATGGCTTTGGCGTTGCTTTTTGGTAATCAGAAATACGCTAAATGCCGCTGCGCACCACACGTGTATTATGCCCAGCAGTGAAGGGGTTTATTAGGGAGCTTGTAGGGTTAACTTTAGCTTTAGTGTAGTGTAGTAGTATTGATCTAGGCCCATTTTGGTATATTTCATGCCACCATTTGACCGCCAAATGCGATCAAATAAAAAAAACCCTCAAACTTTTTCACAATTTTAGGTTTCTCACTGAAATTATTTACAAACGACTTGTGCAATTATGGCACAAATGGTTGCAAAAGCTTCTCTTAGATCCCCTTTGTTCAGAAATAGCACACATATATAGCTTTGGCGTTGCTTTTTGGTAATTAGAAGGCCGCTAAATACCACTGCGCACCACTCGTGTATTATGCACAGCAGTGAAGGGGTTAATTAGGGAGCTTGTAGGGTTAATTTTAGCTTTAGTGTAGTGTAGTAGACAACCCAAAGTATTGATCTAGGCCAATTTTGGTATATTTCATGCCACCATTTCACCGCCAAATGCAATAAAATAAAAACAATTGTTCACTTTTTCACAAACTTTTTCACAAATTTTAGGTTTCTCACTGAAATTATTTACAAACAGCTTGTGGAATTATGGCACAAATGGTTGCAAAAGCTTCTCTGGGATCCCCTTTGATCAGAAATAGCAGATATATATGGCTTTGGCGTTACTTCTTGGTAATTAGAAGGCCGCTAAATACCACTGCACACCACACGTGTATTATGCCCAGCAGTGAAGGGGTTAATTAGGGAGTTTGTAGGGAGCTTGCAGGGTTAATTTTAGCTATAGTGTAGAGATCAGCCTCCCACCTGACACATCACACCCCCTGATCCCTCCCAAACAGCTCTCTTCCGTCCCCCACCCCACAATTGTCCCCACCATCTTAAGTACTGGCAGAAAGTCTGCCAGTACTAAAAACAGAATTTATGTTTACCTGATAAATTTCTTTCTCCAACGGTGTGTCCGGTCCACGGCGTCATCCTTACTTGTGGGATATTCTCTTCCCCAACAGGAAATGGCAAAGAGCCCAGCAAAGCTGGTCACATGATCCCTCCTAGGCTCCGCCTACCCCAGTCATTCGACCGACGTTAAGGAGGAATATTTGCATAGGAGAAACCATATGGTACCGTGGTGACTGTAGTTAAAGAAAATAAAATATCAGACCTGATTAAAAAAAAACCAGGGCGGGCCGTGGACCGGACACACCGTTGGAGAAAGAAATTTATCAGGTAAACATAAATTCTGTTTTCTCCAACATAGGTGTGTCCGGTCCACGGCGTCATCCTTACTTGTGGGAACCAATACCAAAGCTTTAGGACACGGATGAAGGGAGGGAGCAAATCAGGTCACCTAAATGGAAGGCACCACGGCTTGCAAAACCTTTCTCCCAAAAATAGCCTCAGAAGAAGCAAAAGTATCAAACTTGTAAAATTTGGTAAAAGTGTGCAGTGAAGACCAAGTCGCTGCCCTACATATCTGATCAACAGAAGCCTCGTTCTTGAAGGCCCATGTGGAAGCCACAGCCCTAGTGGAATGAGCTGTGATTCTTTCGGGAGGCTGCCGTCCGGCAGTCTCGTAAGCCAATCTGATGATGCTTTTAATCCAAAAAGAGAGAGAGGTAGAAGTTGCTTTTTGACCTCTCCTTTTACCTGAATAAACAACAAACAAGGAAGATGTTTGTCTAAAATCCTTTGTAGCATCTAAATAGAATTTTAGAGCGCGAACAACATCCAAATTGTGCAACAAACGTTCCTTCTTTGAAACTGGTTTTGGACACAGAGAAGGTACGATAATCTCCTGGTTAATGTTTTTGTTAGAAACAACTTTTGGAAGAAAACCAGGTTTAGTACGTAAAACCACCTTATCTGCATGGAACACCAGATAAGGAGGAGAACACTGCAGAGCAGATAATTCTGAGACTCTTCTAGCAGAAGAAATCGCAACTAAAAACAAAACTTTCCAAGATAATAACTTAATATCAACGGAATGTAAGGGTTCAAACGGAACCCCCTGAAGAACTGAAAGAACTAAATTGAGACTCCAAGGAGGAGTCAAAGGTTTGTAAACAGGCTTGATTCTAACCAGAGCCTGAACAAAGGCTTGAACATCTGGCACAGCTGCCAGCTTTTTGTGAAGTAATACCGACAAGGCAGAAATCTGTCCCTTCAGGGAACTTGCAGATAATCCTTTTTCCAATCCTTCTTGAAGGAAGGATAGAATCCTAGGAATCTTAACCTTGTCCCAAGGGAATCCTTTAGATTCACACCAACAGATATATTTTTTCCAAATTTTGTGGTAAATCTTTCTAGTCACAGGCTTTCTGGCCTGAACAAGAGTATCGATCACAGAATCTGAGAATCCTCGCTTCGATAAAATCAAGCGTTCAATCTCCAAGCAGTCAGCTGGAGTGAAACCAGATTCGGATGTTCGAACGGACCCTGAACAAGAAGGTCTCGTCTCAAAGGTAGCTTCCAAGGTGGAGCCGATGACATATTCACCAGATCTGCATACCAAGTCCTGCGTGGCCACGCAGGAGCTATCAAGATCACCGACGCCCTCTCCTGCTTGATCCTGGCTATCAGCCTGGGGATGAGAGGAAATGGCGGGAACACATAAGCTAGTTTGAAGGTCCAAGGTGCTACTAGTGCATCCACTAGAGCCGCCTTGGGATCCCTGGATCTGGCCCCGTAGCAAGGAACTTTGAAGTTCTGACGAGAGGCCATCAGATCCATGTCTGGAATGCCCCACAGGTGAGTGACTTGGGCAAAGATTTCCGGATGGAGTTCCCACTCCCCCGGATGCAATGTCTGACGACTCAGAAAATCCGCTTCCCAATTTTCCACTCCTGGGATGTGGATAGCAGACAGGTGGCAGGAGTGAGACTCCGCCCAAAGAATAATTTTGGTTACTTCTTCCATCGCTAGGGAACTCCTTGTTCCCCCCTGATGGTTGATGTACGCAACAGTCGTCATGTTGTCTGATTGAAACCGTATGAACCTGGTCCTCGCAAGCTGGGGCCAGGCCTGGAGCGCATTGAATATCGCTCTCAGTTCCAGAATATTTATCGGTAGAAGAGATTCTTCCCGAGACCAAAGACCCTGAGCTTTCAGGGATCCCCAGACCGCGCCCCAGCCTATCAGACTGGCGTCGGTCGTGACAATGACCCACTCTGGTCTGTGGAACATCATCCCTTGAGACAGATTGTCCAGGGACAGCCACCAACGGAGTGAGTCTCTGGTCCTCTGATTTACTTGTATCTTCGGAGACAAGTCTGTATAGTCCCCATTCCACTGACTGAGCATGCACAGTTGTAATGGTCTTAGATGAATGCGCGCAAAAGGAACTATGTCCATCGCCGCCACCATCAACCCGATCACTTCCATGCACTGAGCTATGGAAGGAAGAGGAACGGAATGAAGTATCCGACAAGAGTCCAGAAGCTTTGTTTTTCTGGCCTCTGTTAGAAAGATCCTCATTTCTAAGGAGTCTATAATTGTTCCCAAGAAGGGAACCCTTGTTGACGGGGATAGAGAACTCTTTTCCACGTTCACTTTCCAGCCGTGAGATCTGAGAAAGGCCAGGACAATGTCCGTGTGAGCCTTTGCTTGAGGAAGGGACGACGCTTGAATCAGAATGTCGTCCAGGTAAGGTACTACTGCAATGCCCCTTGGTCTTAGCACCGCTAGAAGGGACCCTAGTACCTTTGTGAAAATCCTTGGAGCCGTGGCTAATCCGAAAGGAAGCGCCACGAACTGGTAATGTTTGTCCAGGAATGCAAACCTTAGGAACCGATGATGTTCCTTGTGGATAGGAATATGTAGATACGCATCCTTTAAATCCACCGTGGTCATAAATTGACCTTCCTGGATGTAAGGAAGGATAGTTCGAATGGTTTCCATCTTGAACGATGGGACCTTGAGAAATTTGTTTAAGATCTTGAGATCTAGGATTGGTCTGAACGTTCCCTCTTTTTTGGGAACTATGAACAGATTGGAGTAGAACCCCATCCCTTGTTCTCTTAATGGAACAGGATGAATCACTCCCATTTTTAACAGGTCTTCTACACAATGTAAGAACGCCTGTCTTTTTATGTGGTCTGAAGACAACTGCGACTTGTGGAACCTCCCCCTTGGGGGAAGTCCCTTGAATTCCAGAAGATAACCCTGGGAGACTATTTCTAGCGCCCAAGGATCCAGAACATCTCTTGCCCAAGCCTGAGCGAAGAGAGAGAGTCTGCCCCCCACCAGATCCGGTCCCGGATCGGGGGCCAATATTTCATGCTGTCTTGGTAGCAGTGGCAGGTTTCTTGGCCTGCTTTCCCTTGTTCCAGCCTTGCATTGGTCTCCAAGCTGGCTTGGCCTGAGAAGTATTACCCTCTTGCTTAGAGGACGTAACACCTTGGGCTGGTCCGTTTTTACGAAAGGGACGAAAATTAGGTCTATTTTTTGCCTTGAAGGGCCGATCCTGAGGAAGGGCGTGGCCCTTACCCCCAGTGATATCAGAGATAATCTCTTTCAAGTCAGGACCAAACAGCGTTTTCCCCTTGAAAGGAATGTTTAGTAGCTTGTTCTTGGAAGACGCATCAGCCGACCAAGATTTCAACCAAAGCGCTCTGCGCGCCACAATAGCAAACCCAGAGTTCTTAGCCGCTAACTTAGCCAATTGCAAAGAGGCGTCTAGAGTGAAAGAATTAGCCAATTTGAGAGCATTGATTCTGTCCATAATCTCCTCATAAGGAGGAGAGTCACTATCGAGCACCTTAAGCAGTTCATCAAACCAGAAATATGCGGCTGTAGTGACAGGGACAATGCATGAAATGGGTTGTAGAAGGTAACCCTGCTGAACAAACATCTTTTTAAGCAAACCTTCTAATTTTTTATCCATAGGATCTTTGAAAGCACAACTATCCTCTATGGGAATAGTGGTGCGTTTGTTTAAAGTAGAAACCGCTCCCTCGACCTTGGGGACTGACTGCCATAAGTCCTTTCTGGGGTCGACCATAGGAAACAATTTTTTAAATATGGGGGGAGGGACGAAAGGAATACCGGGCCTTTCCCATTCTTTATTAACAATGTCCGCCACCCGCTTGGGTATAGGAAAAGCTTCTGGGAGCCCCGGCACCTCTAGGAACTTGTCCATTTTACATAGTTTCTCTGGGATGACTAAATTTTCACAATCATCCAGAGTGGATAATACCTCCTTAAGCAAAATGCGGAGATGTTCCAATTTAAATTTAAATGTAATCACATCAGATTCAGCCTGCTGAGAAATGTTCCCTAAATCAGTAATTTCTCCCTCAGACAAAACCTCCCTGGCCCCCTCAGATTGGGTTAGGGGCCCTTCAGAGATATTAATATCAGCGTCGTCATGCTCTTCAGTAACTAAAACAGAGCAGCCACGCTTACGCTGACAAGGGTTCATTTTGGCTAAAATGTTTTTGACAGAATTATCCATTACAGCCGTTAATTGTTGCATAGTAAGGAGTATTGGCGCGCTAGATGTACTAGGGGCCTCCTGAGTGGGCAAGACTCGTGTAGACGAAGGAGGGAATGATGCAGTACCATGCTTACTCCCCTCACTTGAGGAATCATCTTGGGCATCATTGTCATTATCACATAAATCACATTTATTTAAATGAATAGGAATTCTGGCTTCCCCACATTCAGAACACAGTCTATCTGGTAGTTCAGACATGTTAAACAGGCATAAACTTGATCAGAAAGTACAAAAAAACGTTTTAAAATAAAACCGTTACTGTCACTTTAAATTTTAAACTGAACACACTTTATTACTGCAATTGCGAAAAAACATGAAGGAATTGTTCAAAATTTACCAAATTTTCACCACAGCGTCTTAAAGCCTTGAAAATATTGCACACCAATTTTGGAAGCTTTAACCCTTAAAATAACGGAACCGGAGCCGTTTTAAGCTTTAAACCCCTTTACAGTCCCTGGTATCTGCTTTGCTGAGACCCAACCAAACCCAAAGGGGAATACGATACCAAATGACGCCTTCAGAAGTCTTTTATAAGTATCAGAGCTCCTCTCACATGCGACTGCATGCCATGCCTCTCAAAAACAAGTGCGCAACACCGGCGCGAAAATGAGACTCTGCCTATGCTTTGGGAAAGCCCCTAAAGAATAAGGTGTCTAAAACAGTGCCTGCCGATATTATTAAATCAAAATACCCAGAATAAATGATTCCTCAAGGCTAAATAAGTGTTAATATCAATCGATTTAGCCCAAAAAAAGTCTACAGTTTAAATAAGCCCTTGTGAAGCCCTTATTTACAATCGTAATAAACATGGCTTACCGGATCCCATAGGGAAAATGACAGCTTCCAGCATTACATCGTCTTGTTAGAATGTGTCATACCTCAAGCAGCAAGAGACTGCAAACTGTTCCCCCAACTGAAGTTAATTGCTCTCAACAGTCCTGTGTGGAACAGCCATGGATTTTAGTTACGGTTGCTAAAATCATTTTCCTCATACAAACAGAATTCTTCATCTCTTTTCTGTTTCTGAGTAAATAGTACGTACCAGCACTATTTTAAAATAACAAACTCTTGATTGAATAATGAAAAACTACAGTTAAACACTAAAAAACTCTAAGCCATCTCCGTGGAGATGTTGCCTGTACAACGGCAAAGAGAATGACTAGGGTAGGCGGAGCCTAGGAGGGATCATGTGACCAGCTTTGCTGGGCTCTTTGCCATTTCCTGTTGGGGAAGAGAATATCCCACAAGTAAGGATGACGCCGTGGACCGGACACACCTATGTTGGAGAAATAAAAGTTTTTAAAAAAAACAAGTCTTTAGTACTCTATGGCAGCAGTGTTTTGCAACATTATTTCTAGATTTGTTATACAATGTTGCAAAAAACTTCTGCCATAGAGTAATAAAGACACATGCACACTCCTGAGCTCTTATGAGCCTACCTAGTTTTACTCTTCATTAAAAGATACCAAGAGAACAAAGCACATTTGATAACAGAAGTAAATTGGAAAGTTGTATAAAATTGCATGCTCTATCCGAATCATGAAAGTTTAATTTTGACTTTACTGTCCCTTTAAAATAAATCTGCAATATCTTCCAATGTTTTTAGACTTCTGTAGCTGACTGTGGGATATCTTACAATATTTATATATGGTCCAAAATTGCATTTTCATGTTTAAAACTTATCTTTAAAAATCTATTAAAGGAAACATAAATAAACATTTATCATTGCACAAGCATTTCTAGTGAAATGCTTGTGCAATGCCACCCCTGCAGATTCCTAGCAGGGGGTGTCAATCAACCTGATCGTATCGGATTGTGCTGATTGTTGTCCGCAGCCTCAGAGGTGGCAGACGAGTTAAGGAGCAGCGGTCTTCTTAACTTACATTTCCGGCGAGTCGAAAGTACGGGGGTAGATAGCAGCGTCCGCTGCTTGGTAAATCTACCCCTTGGAGTGTATGCTTCTTTCTGTTCCTTTAAAAAGGCAATATGGCTTGTGATTGGCTTATGAACTCAGCTTGTCACTTTCCAAAAAAAGTAGTTTGGTAAGTACAATTAAATCCATGAGAGTCAGAAATATATACTTAAAATGTGAGGTTTGGTCACTTTTAATAATATTAAAGGGACAGTCAACACCTGAATTTTTGTTGTTTAAAAATAAAGATTATCCCTTTATTACCCATTCCCCAGTTTTGCATAACCAACACAGTTATAGAAATACACTTTTTACTGTGGTGATTACCTTGTATCTAAGCCTCTGCAAACTGCCCCTTATTTCAGTTCTTTTGACAGACTTGCATTTTAGCCAATCAGTGCTCACTCCAGGGTAACTTCACGTGCATGAGCTCAATGTTATCTATATGAAACACATGAACTAATGCCCTGTAGTGGTCAAAATGCATTCAGATTATAGGCAGTCTTCAAGGTCTAAGAAATTAGCATATGAACCTCCAAGAATTAACTTTCAATGAAAAATATCAAGAGAACAAAGCAAAATTGATATGCACTACTCAGTGCAATGTTTTAAAATATTTCTCTTTTTTAACTTTGGGGTCCCTTAAAAAAACATTGCAAATGTATCATTCTTTGGTCAAAAGCATGTGTAGTTGCAAACACTGCTGCCATAAACACGTGCATAATCCTATCAGCCTACCTAGCTTTACTCTTCAGCCAAATATACGGAGAGAACAAAGCAAATTTAAATATAGAATTAAATTAGAAAGTTGTGCAAAACTGCACGCTTCGAGGGGTACTTATCAAGCCGTCTACTTTACCTGCCTTCGCCGGTCCAATACGCCCGCCTACCATCGCCGCCGCGGACCTGAATACGTTCGCCTAAGTTATCAAAAAAGCTGTCAAAAAGCCGCGCACCAAGTACGGGGCGATGAGCAGCGGATTGTGAGAGTTATCACTCATCCGATCTCGCTGTTCTTCGGCTTTTTGACAGCTTTATTGACAAGCTGTCACTAAGCACCCACACTAACTACACTGTTCTACACCCTATACCGGCGCCCCCGGAGCCCCCCGCAACTCAATAAAGTTACTAACCCCTAAACCGCCGCTCCTAGACCCCGCCGCAACTCTTATAAATGTATTAACCCCTAAACCGCCGCTCCCGGACACCGCCGCCACCTACATTATACCTAGTAACCCCTATCCTGCCCCCCCCTATACCGCCGCCACCTATAATAAATTTATTAACCCCTATCCTGCGGATCCCGGACCTCGCCGCAACCAAATAAATAGTTTAACCCCTAAACCGGCGCGTAATTACGTGTCGCATTTTTATATGAACTCGCGGTTCATTTTTACAAATGTTAGCCTAATTTGCATTAAACTACTCTTTATTGACACTTTCCGTGGACAAAATACTGGTGTAAGTTACTTGCGACGACTAAAATGTGTATTTGCGCACATTTCGGAAGATAACCAGTTTGTCCTACTTACGCCAGATAAGCATCTAACGGCGCAGTATATGTAATACCCCGATGTGCGAGGTGAAATTACGGGCGGCGCGGGTTCCCACGCTTGTGCCAAAACCTGCGCAGTATATTTGATCGCGACCATTATGTTTTACACCATTGGACAGTAAGTACCATTAGACCCATGAGGGTCTGAAATATCTATTTATATATGTATTTATATGGCACTTTGGTGACTTTTAGTACTTTTATTACACACTACTTAATGTCTCTTTAAATTAGGTCAGAATAATATACGGATATGTACATTTCATGTATTTGTTGAAGATTACATCTTTACTTCTTTCTATCTGCTGAGCTTGTTTTTGTGCAACTTTTACATATAAAACAATCAGATAAGATGTGTTACATGTGATTTTGTCCTGTCCACATCTGATAAGCTACCATATTTAAAACACAAATATTTTGTATTGTGGTATGAAAACTGATTTAACATGAAAATGTAAAATACCACAACAGTTTTAACACTCATACAACAGCCGCTGAAGCAGAGGAGCAGGGAGCATGGTTTCAATTCTTCAATGGAAAGGTGGTATGGCGATTGGCTGCCTAGTTCAAATAAATAAACACAGCTTTCCACCAAAGAACAGTCAGTACAATCAGTCCCACAAAGGTCTCAATATGTATTTGAAATGCAATTTGGTCACTTTTAACCCTTTAAGAGTCAATGACAAATGGTCACCATCCGCACAATGTATTTTCTGATTTTGTAGCTTATCGCTCCCCCCCCCTGCACTTACACCACATTACTGTTGGCCTAGGGCTCCGGCCAAGGGAATCCAGGGATGCCAGTGACGTCACCAAGCCCAGGAAATCTAAAAGTGGTAGGAGCTGGATGGAGAGGTGAGTATTCAAACAACTCAATCTCTTTTAAGCCCTAGGACCCCCCAAGACCCACATTTTGAAAGCTTATAAACTTCTCTTTAAAGTGTTTCTTGGGGTTTAAAGTTTAAGCACATTTAAAAATAAAAAAAATAAATACACTATTTTCAATAAAGTTAACCCTCTCTTAAAAATAAAGCCCCTATATAAGTTTTATTAGCCAGACGATCTATGTGATTACCTGGTTTGAATATATGTGCATTTATTGGCATAGAGGCTCATGGGAGATCAAAATTACATAACTATACTGAAAGCTCCTTATTTATATGAGGATAACCCCTTCTTTTTACTATAGAGCAAAAAAACCCAAACACTATTGCTTATAGCCTTGTTTATTAAAATCTTAATAAAACGATGCATTTGTTTGCACACTTTTTGATGCAAGTTTCTTACACGTCATGATATACAAAGAAAATAATGGTATATGTTGAATCTGCACCTTATAGGGTAATAATGTCAGGGCAAAAGTAACACGTAAAATGTGCACAGTTTTATTCACGTATATTGGAGCCCGCTAGGACCGTCTTTTTATCAGAGGCTTTTGTATCATCTTTATTGCTATTTGTTCTTTGAGAGGCATTATGTTTTGTAATATGTTTATTTGGCTGCAAATATATCATACGTGCTTTGGCGCCCCATTCTTTTGATACATTATAAAAGTTATTAATTGTCATTTTATCAGCAGTTAAAGGCTTAATACTATTAATATACACTATTCAGGGCATTTTTTAAAAAAGGTTTCTCTTTTTAAATTTGGTGTCCTTTTACATTAAAAACATTGCAAATTTATCATTACAAAATGTGGTTAAAAGAATGAATGTATATGTAAATTTCTTGAATGCATTGGAAACCGAAGATATCATCTTTTAAAAAAAATTTGTATGCTAAGCTAGTTTTTGTGCTTCTCAAACAAATAAAACAACTCAGATAAGATATTTTGCTTGCAAATTTATCATCTCTGCATTTGATAAGATACCTGATTAAAATACAAATATATAGGATTGTAGTATGAGAACTGATTTGACCTCAAAGAAATAAATAATTAAAAATGCTGACAAAGTGTAAGTCAAAAATTTTATTATTGCAGATTGCACATTTTATTTTAAGTGGATTAATAAGTAAAAAATACAAAAATACAATTTTAACAACATTCCAGTTTACTTCTATTATTTAATTTGCTTCATTCTTCAAATATCCTTTGTTGAATAAATAGCAATCCCTATGGGTGAGCCAATCACACAAGGAATCTATGTGCAGCCACCAATCAGCAATGGCTGAGCCTATTTAGATATGCTACACAACAAAGGATTTTAAGATAATGAAACAGAGTAGATAATAGAAGTAAATTGGAAAGTTGTTTAAAACTGCCCGCTCTTTCTAAATCATAAAATAAAAAAATGTGGGTTTCATGTCCCTTAAAGTTCCATTCAGATTGTACAGCAGAAAACTAGATGAAGCATTGAACGCTTGCATTTTCAGGCTCCACTTGTCATCTAGGCCTGAATGTTTAAACCTGATTTGTAAAATGTATATTCATCACAGGGTATCTTCCTTTTCTTCTTGTTCATCTTTTTGCTGTTTATTGCTCAAACTAGATATTATAGTCTCTCCTTCACTTGATGGTCTTTGTACGATTCTGAGAAGTATTTCATAAATATTCTGCAAAACACCAAAAACAGCAATCAGCATGTTTCATGATATAATAACTCTAACGCCTAAGCAGTATACAGGCACTATAGGAAATTGTGTACTTGCCGTAACAAGCTATTGAAATGTAGCCAATAGTTCTAGGTAGAAACAGAAAGGGAATATTAAAGGGAGATTAAACACGTTGAGATAGTAACATACAACGTTTAAGTGTGCATTGTAAAATTAACAAACCAAACAAAAACTGCAATATACTGTCAACAGAGGCGTAACTAGAAACCACAGGGCCCAGGTGCAAGAATCTAAGAAGGGGCGGCATTCCACCAGCAGTTCACAAGAACTGCTGGTGCAATGATAAATGCCGACAGCGTATGCTATCGATGTGCGGTGAACATGATACACCACATCGTATCATGTCCGCTCGCACATTAATAAATATACATAAAACAGCAGAAAGGGAGTAGGCACTTCAAATAAGAAGTCTCTAAAAGGCTAGGAAAAAAAGAGCAACTGCACAAAAAATCAGGAGAGACCGGATATGCCAAAAATACAAAACACACTTTAATATACTAATACAATAACACCCACATACTAGGGATCCCTTAGTATCACATACTGAGAAATGTCTGGTGCACCAAATGGAACAAAGAAATAAAATCAGATTCTCCAATTGCAAATATGTGTGACTGTATATGGGTAATCCAAAGTTATGAATAATTTACAGTCCCAGAAAAGACAGGCATCATCCCCACACTGAAGGTTTATAACAGACACGCTAGCATAGAAAAGAGGAGCCTTTTATATACGTATTAACAGGTAACTCCGCTGCTGTATTTACGTGCTGCCTTCCGGGGTGATCCTGTACATGGGGGGATCCCATGTAGGTAAAAAGCTGCTGAACACCAACAAGTTGTGTCGCTCGTTTCACTCTTTCATGTATTGCAGCATGATGAGGCAGCACATAAATACCGCAGCGGAGTTAGGAGGAGCACTTGCGTAAAGGAGACAGGTACTATACATTATAACTGGTTTTGTAGGAGGACGCTTCAACAGTGGTCATACCTGTTAATACGTATATAAAAGGCTCCTCTTTTCTATGCTAGCGTGTCTGTTATAAACCTTCAGTGTGGGGATGATGCCTGTCTTTTCTGGGACTGTAAATTATTCATAATTTTGGATTACCCATATACAGTCACACATATTTGCAATTGGAGAATCTGACTTTATTTATTTGTTCCTGCAAAAGAATAGAGTAACGGAGGCTAGGTGTGAGGGTTAACAGCTAAAATTTATTATTACACAATATGGATAAGTTAAAAGCAAAATTGGATCCATGACTCATACAATAAAATAATATATTAATAATATATTAATACAATAGTAATACAATAAATAATATAATAAAATAAAATATTGGTGGGTCTAAATAGACATAATATAATAAATATGCTTGATAACAAAGCTAATGCTGCAGAGCATGATAAAACAAATATTCAAAACATTTTTAAAAAATGTGACCAAATAGTGACCAAAAAATATTGTCCAGAAATTAGTGTCCAAAGAATAAATCACTAGAATCGACTCGTGGAAAATTATATCACAACACAAATCCTCAATAATGTGTCAAAGTTTTGTCAACAATGTGTCCCATAATAACAATCCAAAAATTGTGAAATCAAGTGTGTAGGTCAAAAAAATATTATAGAATGTAGTTCAAAAAATGGAACGGTGCAAAAATAAAAACAAAAAAAGCTGGTGAAAAAAAGGAAAAAAGAAAAAGAGATCCAAATTGTGTTGAAAACCTTTTTTCTGTTTTCTTCCGATGTGGGATGGTCAATTCACAGGACAGAAGAGGAACCCATATTGAAAAATAACTAAACTGTGTATACAATAAACTAAAAAAATTCCTGTGGAAAGAAAGAAATGCAAACAATGTGTAGCAGGTTTACAAATATTTGCTCCAATAAAATCAGGCTTACCAGTACAAGGTCTACGCGTTTTGGCCCCTCTAGGCCTTTATCAAGACTAGCTGAAAGCTCAGAAACTCTACGAGCAGAAGAAATAGCAACCAAAAATAAAACTTTCCAAGATAACAACTTAATATCTATGGAATGCATGGGTTCAAACGGAACCCCTTGAAGAACATTAAGAACTAAATTCAAACTCCAGGGTGGAGCAATTGGTCTAAACACAGACTTGATTCTGGTCAGAGCCTGACAAAAAGACTGAACGTCTGGAACGTCTGCCAAACGTTTGTGTAGTAAAATTGACAAAGCAGAGATTTGTCCCTTTAAGGAACTTGCTGATAACCCTTTCTCCAATCCTTCTTGGAGAAAAGACAGAATCCTGGGAATCCTAACTCTACTACACAAGTAACCTTTAGATTCGCACCAATAAAGATATTTACGCCATATCTTATGGTAGCTCTTTCTAGTAACAGGCTTACGTGCCTGAATCAAAGTATCAATGACCGAATCAGAGAAACCCCGCTTAGATAAAATCAAGCGTTCAATCTCCAAGCAGTCAGCTGCAGAGAAACTAGATTCGGATGATGGAAGGGTCCCTGAATGAGAAGGTCCTGCCTCCATGGAAGCTTCCACGGCGGCAGAGAGGACATGTCCACTAGATCGGCATACCAAGTCCTGGGAGGCCACGCAGGCGCAATTAGAATTACTGAAGCCCTCTCCTATTTGATCCGAGCAATCACCCGGGGAAGGAGAGCAAACGGTGGAAACACATAAGCTAGGTTGAACGACCAAGGCACTGCCAAGGCATCTATCAGTTCGGCCTGAGGATCCCTCAACCTGGATTCGTATCTTGGAAGCTTGGCATTCTGACGAGACGCCATCAGATCCAATTCCGGGCTTCCCCATCTGAGGATCAGAGTGGCAAAGACTTCTGGCTGGAGTTCCCACTCCCCTGGATGAAACGTCTGTCTGCTTAAAAAGTCCGCTTCCCAGTTGTCCACTCCTGGGATGTAGATTGCTGACAGATAACAAGAGTGAGCTTCTGCCCACCGAATAATCTTTGATACTTCTGTCATCACTAAGGAACTCCTTGTTCTGACTGAAAGCGGATGTATTTGGCCGAAACCAACTGAGGCCACGCCTGAAGTGCATTGAATATAGCTCTCAATTCCAGAATATTGATTGGAAGTAGAGACTCCACCTGAGTCCACACACCCTGAGCCTTCAGGGAATTCCAGACTGCACCCCAGCCTAGTAGACTGGCGTCCGTTGTCACTATCACCCACGAGGGTCTGCGGAAACACGTCCCTTGGGACAGATGATCCGGCGACAACCACCAAAGAAGAGAGTCTCTGGTCTCCTGGTCCAGATTTATCTGAGGAGATAATTTTGCATAATCCCCATTCCACTGTCCGAGCATGCACAGTTGCAGTGGTCTGAGATGAAATCGAGCAAACGGAATGATGTCCATTGCCGCCACCATCAATCCAATTACCTCCATGCACTGAGCCACTGATGGCCGAGGATTGGACTGAAGGGCTCGGCATGTATTTAGAATCTTTGACTTTCTGACCTCCGTCAGAAAAAATCTTCATGGATATAGAATCTATCAGAGTTCCCAAGAAGGGAACCTTTGTCTGTGGAATTAGCAAACTTTTTTCTAGATTCACCTTCCATCCGTGAGTTCTCAGAAAGGACAACACCTTGTCTGTATGATTTTGTCAGATAAGTCGACATCTGGATCAGAATATCGTCCAAATAAGGCGCTACTGCAATGCCCCGCGGTCTGAGAACCGCCAGAAGGGACCCTAGAACCTTCGTGAAGATCCTGGGTGCTGTGGCCAACCCGAAGGGAAGAGCCACAAACTGAAAATGTTTGTCCAGGAAGGCAAACCTTAGGTACTGATGATGATCCTTGTGGATAGGAATATGAAGGTATGCATCCTTCAAGTCCACGGTAGTCATATATTGACCCTCCTGGATCATTGGTAAAATTGTTCGAATAGTCTCCATCTTGAAAGATGGGACTCTGAGAAACTTGTTTAGACTCTTGAGATCTAAAATGGGTCTGAACGTTCCCTCTTTTTTGGGAACCACGAAAAGATTTGAGTAAAACCCCTGCCCCTGTTCCAGTTTTGGAACGGGATGAATTACTCCCATAGTAGAGAGGTCTTTTACACAACGTAAGAACGCCTCTCTTTTTATCTGGTCTACAGACAATCATGAAAGAAGAAATCTCCCCCTTGGGAGAACATTTTTGAATTCCAGTTGATACCCGTGGGACATGATTTCCAGTGCCCAGTGGTCCTGAAAATCTCTTACCCAAGCCTGGGCAAAGAGAGAAAGTCTGCCCCCTACTAGATCCGGTCCCGGATCGGGGGCCGCCCCTTCATGCTGTCTTTGGTAGTAGCAGCAGGCTTCTTGGGTTGTTTACCCTTGTTCCAAGCCTGGTTGGGTCTCCAGACGGACTTGGCCTGAGCAAAATTCCCTTCCTGTTTCGTGGAAGAAGAGGAAGAAGAGGGGACTCCTTTAAAGTTCTGAAAGGAACAAAAATTATTATGTTTACCCCTAAATTTAGCAGTCTTATCCTGAGGTAAGAGATGACCCTTACTTCCAGTAATGTCAGAAATGATTTCCTTCAAGTCAGGCCCGAATAGGGTTTTACCCTTGAAAGGAATAGCCAAAAGCTTTGACTTAGATGACACATCAGCAGACCACGATTTTAAACGTAACGCTCTATGCGCTAAAATGGCAAATCCGGCATTCTTAGCAGCCAACTTAGCAATTTGAAAAGCGGCATTTGTGATAAAAGAATTAGCGAGTTTGAGAGCCTTAATTCTATCTAAAATATCCTCTAAAGGAGTCTCAGTCTTAAGAGACTCTTCTAAGGCATCAAACCAGAAAGCCGCTGCAGTGGTAACTGGTACAATGCAGGCTGTCGGTTATAAAAGGAAACCCTGATGAATAAATCACTTCTTTAGAAGACCCTCCAATTTCTTATCCATAGGGTCTTTGAAAGCACAGCTGTCCTCAATAGGAATAGTTGTACGCTTAGCCAGGGTAGATATAGCTCCCTCCACCTTAGGGACCGTCTGCCAAGAATCCCGAACGGTGTCAGATATGGGGTACATTTTCTTAAAATTAGGAGAAGGTGAGAATGGTATACCTGGTCTGTCCCATTCCCTCTTGATAATCTCCGAAATTCTCTTAGGAACCGGAAAAACATCATTGTAAGCAGGCACCTCTAAGTATTTGTCCATCTTACACAATTTCTCTGGTGGTACCACAATAGAGTCACAGTCATCCAGAGTCACTAAAACCTCCCAAAGTAACAGGCGGAGATGTTCAAGCTTAGATCTAAAAGACATGACATCCGAATCTGTCTGAGGCAACACACTTCCCGAATCGGAAAGTTCCCCCTCAGACATAAGTTCCCTGACCCCCAAATCAGATCCCTGTGAGGGTACATCGGAAATAGCCAACAAAGCATTAGAGGACTCAGCATTCACATTGACTTCTGTCCTACTGCGTTTGCCCTGTAACACTGGCAACTTAGACAAAACCTCTGTAAGGGTAGTTGACATAACTGCAGCCATATCCTGCAGGGTAAATTAATTAGACGCGGTTGAAGAACCCGGCGTCGCTTGGGTGGGCTTTAAAGGTTGTGACGCTTGGGGAGAATTTGGCGGCATACCCTGATTCTCCTCAGACTGAGAATCATCCTTAGACACACTTTCTTTAAATAAAATCTGCTCTTTACATTTTAAGGCCCTTTCAGTACATGAGGGACAAAAAGTAAGAGGGGGTTTCACAGAGGTTTCTAAACACTTGGAACAAGTAGATTCCTCAATGTCAGACATGTTAAACAGACTAGCAATAGCAATAATAGTCGTTTTTAACTTGATATATTGTACTTTTGAAGTCAAAACATATATTAAAGTATTTAACGAAAAAACGTGTACTGCGCCTTTAAATAATAAAAGCGCAACAATTTTTCTGTTTTTAGACAAAAAGCCGATTTCAGTAATAAAAATTGTCCCTATGTGTCCCAATTCGCTTAAATATATTGCACCACTTGTTAGGATATAAAATGTATCAAATTATGACAGGTTTATTAAATATATCAATGTATTACAAAACTTGGCCCCTGCACCTCGCCACAGCTCTGCTGTGGCACCTACCTGCCCCCACGGCACACTGCAATAACGTTCTGAGCCTCTCTGTCCACTACGATAACCAAACAGAGCTAGGCCCCACTTGAGCCTCAGGATCTTGCTACTGCTCCGGAACACACACTACGCGTCTGAGCGTGTGAAAGTAGGCCCTGCCCACCGTGGGCGTAACTCCTATCCTACCGAGACCCGCATGGGTAAAGAAAAACCCAACATGTCGGTCCTCCATAGAGCAGCCATCTGCTCAAAACATACACATTCTGCGCAATAAGCGCTACACATTTCCTCAATGTCAGTGTAAGGTCTGTCACCAATAAAGTCCAGCTGCATCTCCCAGCGTCAGCCCAACATAAATTTTTAAAGTGATATTCACCACACTTGTAATAAAATGAATAACAGGGAATCCAGGTACACCATTTTTCTATAGTGCATACTGCTTACCCCTCCCCAGCTAGGGATATTGTCAGTCTGTTCTGATGTATCAAGTCTCCCCAGAAAACAAAAGGCTGAACATACCTGAATGCTGCTTGTAGCATGACCTCATTCTCCACACTGAAGATTTTTCTTACATCACCTTCAGCTGCTCTGTGGGAACCAGAATGGATCTTAGATAACTTTTGCTAAGATCATCAACATCAGGGCCTTCTTGGGAAGGTATATACTGACGAATTCTCCCTGGGAAAAATAGTACTCACTGGCACCATTTTAAAATAAAAAACTTCTTGATTGAAGAATCTAAACTAACACCTCATTTTACCTCTTCCTATAACTAACACAGGCAAAGAGAATGACTGGGGGAGGAGGGGAAGGGAGGAGCTATATATACAACTCTGCTGTGGTGCCACTTCCTGCTGGCAGGAGGTTTAATCCCACAAGTAAGGATGAAATCCGTGGACTCGTCATACCTTGTAAAAGAAACTAACACTTATAGCTTGTGCGCTAACCCTTCAGGAGTTATTAATATTTCACATTACAATGTTCTTTACGTACAGAAAATGTTTATTTTTAAATTTATATTCCTATTTATATCTATCTATAGATATATGTCTATAGATGTATAGGTATAAATATATATTTTACGCTAACATTATAAGATATATATTTAATAATAAAATTTTTTTTTTTTTTTTTATGAGAACATTGGAATATAAGATAAGTGTAACGCGCTTCGGGTTCCAGGCTTTAGGTCTAACGCAGTGTCGAATAGTTATAAATATTTTTCAACTCATGTCGGTTAGCGCACATGAAGAATTAGTGTACTCCTTTTGGGTTTATGTGTGCAAACCCAAGAGGAGAACACTAAGGGGCTGATTTATCATGCCTCGTATTGGAACTAAAGCAGCTGTTTCCCCGCGAGCCTTCAGGAGAAGCAGCTGTCTTAAGACTCCTTAACTCGTCGGCCACCTCTAATGCGACGGACAGCAATCCGCCTGATTACTTACGATCGCTTTCTAGTGAAATGCTTGTGCAATGATAAACGCTGTCGGCATTTATAAATGTGAGGTGGACATGATCTGCTACAGCAGATCATGTCAATCCGCACATTTATAAATATGCCCCTAATTATTCATGAGCACTAATCTGACACCCCATTAGAACTAAATTGTACAACCCGAAGCGCGTAATGCATATTTTACAGTCCATTGTATATATTACAACCCTTTGCAGTCAAACATCTTGTCATATACCATATGAACCCTTATAACTTTTTTTTTAATATTTATGTAACTAATTTTACCAGATAGTGTTTATATGAGTGTAACTGTAATTTTAAACATATTTATGTTGTGTTTAGTGAATTTATTTTTTTTACTGCACTACTACCCTCTACACCAGTGTTTCTCAACCGCGGTCCTCAAGTACCCTTAACAGTCCTGGTTTTCATTATAGCTGAACTAGAGCACAGGTGAAATAATCAGCTTATGGGTGAGAGCAGGTTAGTAACCCTGGTTACTTACCAGATTATTATTTCACCTATGTTGTAGTTCAGCGATAATGAAAACCTGACCTGTTGGTGGTAATTGAAGACCGCGGTTGAGAAACACTGCTCTACACGACATCTTCAGTCATGCTAATCAGACGATCGCTTTTACTTTCAACTTGTAATCTGAGCCCTAATTCCAACATGTATAAAAAGCTGAAAAAAGACAATTTTGCTTTTGCGCAAGTTAGTGCACCACTTGTAATCTAGCCTTAATTGTACTTGCATGCAGGATATTGTGGGTGAAGGTTTGTGAGTTAAGATAGCTACAACTAGGAGTTTCCATACTTTTTTGAGTGAGAAATTAAAGCTCTGGCATAAATATAACATTTTGCCATTTAATTTTGCACCTGATTCTGTCTGATTTATGTTTATTTATCAGGTTTGTCCAATCTAAGGTCTGGGGCCACAATATAACCATCCTGGACTCCTTTTGTGGTCCTCAGACACCTATAAGCTGAATATCTTATAAGTCTGAACCAGTCATTTCATTTTTACACAATTTTAATTTGATAGCAGTGTTACTGTTCTAACTGCAAATGTGTTCTAATGAAGTTGTAAGAGGACATCCTGTATCTGTCTGGGTCTGCCCAATAATATAAATACATCAATGCATAAAGCTGCCAGACAGATATTGGCACTTGTTCAAGCCATATCAAGGGCTTATATCTTGATAAAGCGTCACTCATAAGAATTTAGCACAATATATATATATATTGTCACATATAGTAGTATCTCTAATATGTGTTCAACATTGCTTTAAACAAAAAATATTCTTAAGTTGTCCAACGTATAAATGTTTGATATGTCTACTATATACAGTACACAAAAAAACACACACACATACATATGTTTATATACTCTATATATTAAAATAGATTGTTTACTTACAGGGAGGTTATAAGACTGACAATTATCAACAAGATCAGCAAAAACAGGATGTTTCATAAGAGTTGTAAAAGCAACAGGCTCCAGATTTTCATTGCTAAGCTCAGTGAATATGTCTTTAATTTTCTTAAAAAAAAAGAAGAAAAAAAAGTGTAACTAGGAATATAAATAAAACATTTCAAATAGAAGCAATATCACAAATATATTTGCAATTCCGAGATAACATACAATGTTTCATGCTGATTGTATTTGTGATCAAAAGAATATTGCAAAATTGCAGTTTGAAAGAAAAACTTATGCTTACCTGAAAAATTTCTTTCTTTCTGGGCATGGAGAGGCCACAATTTCATTCCAATTACTAGTGGGATATTCAACTTCTGGCCAGCAGGAGGAGGCAAAGAGCACCCCAGCAAAGCTGTTAAGTGTAACTTCCCTTACCCATAATCCCCAGTCATTCAGCCAAAGGAAAATGGAAAAAGAAGATAACACAAGGGTATAGAGGTGTATGAGATTTATACCAACAATTTGCCATCTTAAATGTAAATAAGGGTGGGTCATGGAATCTCCATGCCCGGAAAGAAAGAAATTTATCAGGTAAGCATAAATTTTGTTTTCTTTCCTATGGCATAGAGAGTCCACGATTTTATTTCAATTACTAGTGGGAACCAATACCCGAGCTAGAGTACACAGAATAAAAGGGAGGGAGAACATGACAGGCGGATCTAAACAGAAGGCACCATCACTTGGAGAACATTTCTCCCAAAGGAAGCCTCAGACGAGGCAAAAGTATCAAATTTGTAGAATTTGGAAAAAGTATGCAATGAGGACCAAGTGTCCGCCTTGCAGATTTGCTCCAAAGATGCTTTATTTTTGAAAGCCCAAGAAGAAGAGACAGTCCTAGTGGAATGAGCCGTAATTCTCTCAGGAGGCTGTTGTCCAGCTGTCTCATGTGCTAAACGAATAACACTTCTCAACCAGGGAGAAAGATCATTAGAAGTGGCCTTCTGACCCTTACGCTTACCAGAGAAAACAACGAACAGGGCAGTAGACTGCCGAAAATCTTTAGTTGCTTGTAGATAAAACTTTAGAGCATGCACAACATCCAGGTTGTGTAACAGATGTTCCTTCTGAGAAGAAGGATTCGGACAAAAAGAAGGAACAACAATTTCTTGGTTGATATTGCTATCCAATACCACTTTGGGAAGAAATACCAATTTGGTACCAAAAACTGCCTTATCCGCTTAAATAATAAGGTAAGGAGAATCCCACTGCAGAGCCGAAAGCTCAGAAACTCTGCGAGCAGAAGAAATAGCAAGTATAAACAAAACTTTCCACGATAACAACTTAATATCAACCGAATGCATAAGCTCAAACGGAGCCTGCTGCAAAACTTTAAGAACAAGGTTAAGGCTCCAGGGAGGAGCAACAAGTTTAAACACAAGCCTGATTCTAATCAAGGCCTGAACAAAGGATTGAACATCTGGCAGACGTTTGTGTAAAAGAATAGACAGTGCAGAAATTTGACCCTTCACAGTACTGACTAGCAAACCTTTCTCCAGGCCCTCCTGAAGCATAGATAGAATACGAGGAATCCTCACCCGACTTCAAGAGAAATTCTTCGATGCGCACCAATACAGGTATTTACACCATATCTTATGGTAAATCTTACGAGTAACAGGTTTACGAGCCTGAAGCATAGTATCAATGACTTTCTCAGAAAATCCACGCCTAGCCAAGACTAGGCGTTCAATCTCCAAGCAGTCAGCTTCAGAGAATCTAGATTTGGGTGGAGGAAGGGACCCTGAAGTAGAAGGTCCTTCCTCAGAGGAAACTTCCAAGGAGGAAGAGATGACATCTTCACCAGATCTGCATATTAGATCCTGCAAGGCCAGGCAGGAGCTATGAGAATCACAGACACCATCTCCTGCTTGATACGAGCAATGACTTTAGGAGGGAGAGCAAACGGGGGGAACAGGTATGCCAGACTGAAGTTCCAAGGCACCGCCAGAGCATCTATCAGGCTTGTGGATCTCTTGATTTTGAACCGTACTTATCGTTTAGGCGTGACGCCACCAGATCCAACTCTGGAACCCTCCACCTGAGAGTTATCCTTGTGAAAACCTCCCCTGGATGGCAAGTCTGCCAGCTCAGAAAATACGCTTCCCAGTTGTCTACCCCTGGGATGTGGATGGAAGAGAGGAGGCAATCGTGAGACTCTGCCCACTGAAGAATGCAAGTCACCTCAATTGCTAAAGAACTCAGAGTTTCTCCCTGGTAATTGATGTATGCCACCGGGGTGATATATGTCCAATTGAAATCTGAAAAACCGGACTAATGTTAGTTGAGGCCAGGCTATTAAGGCATTGTAAATTGCTCTCAACTCTAGGATATTTATGGGAAGAGAAGATTCCTCTCGAGTCTAAAGACCCTGGGCCTTAAGAGAACCCCAAACAGCTCCCCAGCCTGACAGGCTGGCGTCCGTGGTTACAATCACCCAGAATGGTCTCAGGAAGCATGTACCCTGAGATAGATGGTCCTGCGAAATCCACTAAGATAGAGAGTCTCTTGATAGGGGATCCAGAGCTATCCTCTGTAATAGGTCAGAGTGGTCTCCGTTCCATTTTCTGAGCATGCATAAATGTAGAGGTCTCAGATGGAACCGAGCAAACGGAATGATGTCCATGGAAGTAACCATCAGATCAATTACTTCCATACACTGAGCCACAGATGGATGGGCAGAGGACTGAAGTGAAAGGCAAGAAGACAGAAGTTTGGATTTTTTGACTTCCGTCAGAAAATTCTTCATGGACAGAGAATCTATAATCGTTCCTAAGAAACACACCCTGATGTCTGGCACTAGGGAACACTTTTTCAGATTCACTTTCCACCCGTGGGAATGAAGAATAGACAACAACATCTCTGTATGAGATTTTGCTAACTGAAAAGATGGTGCTTGAACCAAGATGTCGTCCAGATAAGTCGCCACCGCTATTCCCTGAGATCTGATCACCGCCCAAGAGGGCAACAAATTGGAAAAGTTTGTCCAGAAAGGCAAACCGTAGGAATTGGTAATGTTCTCTGTGAATGGGAACATGTGCATCCTTCAGATACATAGTAGTCATGAACTGACCTTGTATCAAAGGTAGAAAGAAAAAATTGTTTCCATCTCAAGACAGAACCTTGAGGAATTTGTTGAGACACTTTAGGTCTGGAATGAGGCGAAAAGTTCCCTCTTTTTTGGGAACCACAAAAAGATTTGAATAGAATCTTTGACCCTGTTCCGCTATGGGAACTGGAAAAATCACTCCCAGGGAAAATAGGTAATTTACGCAATATAAGAAGGCCTCTCTCTTTACCTGGTTTGCAGATAATCTTGACAGGATGAATCTGCCCCTGGGGAGACAAGACTTGAATCCTATTCTGTATCCCTGAAATACTACCTCCACGACCCAAGGATCTGGGACATCGCAGATCCAAGCCTACCGAAAAAACCTGCCCCCACTCGATCCAAGACTGGATCAGGGGGACCCCTTCATGCCTATTTGGAATCAGCTGAAGGCTTCTTGGTTTGCTTCCCCTTATTCCAAGGCTGACTGGACCTCCATGAGGTCCTGGGTTGCTCCAGCTTGGAAGAGGAGGAGGAAGACTTCTGTCCTTTGAAGTTACGAAAGGAACGAAAATTAGAATTCTGGCGTCCCTTAGGTCTATTCTTCTTGTCCTGAAGTAGGAAAGATCCCTTTCCACCGTAATCTTAGGAATGATCTCGGCTAGACCAGGACCAAATAAAGTCTTGCCCTTGTAAGGTAAAGACAGACGTTTAGACTTGGAAGTTACATCTGCAGACCAAGATTTTAACCACAGAGCTCTGCGAGCTAGAACAGTGAGACTAGAAATCTTGGCTCCCAGTCTAACCACTTGCATGTTGGCATCACAAATAAAAGTATTGGCCAAATAAAGAGCCTTGATACTAGTCTCTTCTGAAATCAGGTCACACAAGGCATTGCACCAATAAGATGCTGCCCCCGCGACCGTAGCAATACTTGCAACAGGTTGTCACTGTTATCCCTGATGAATGTACATCTTTTTTAAGTAAGCCTCTAGCTTCTTATCCATGGGATCCTTGAAAGAAAAACTATCCTCAATAGGAATAGTAGTTCTCTTGGCTAGAGAAGACATAGCTCCTTCTACCTTGGGTACTGTGCGCCATGAGTCCCTTATAGAGTCAGCAACAGGAAACATCTTTTTAAAAACAGGGGACAGGGAAAAAGGAATCCCTGGCTTTTCCCATTCCTGAGCTAAAATTTCCGACATACGGTCCGGAACAGAAAAAACTTCCACAGATGAAGGAACGTCATAAACTCTGTTTAGCTTACTAGACTTCTTTGGATTCTCAGCAAGTCTGAATCTGAGTCTTCCAAAGTAGAAAGGAGCTCCTTCAGCAGTAATTGGAGGTGTTATAGTTTAAATCTAAAATTAACTTCCACTATAGAGTCTGAGATCTCACCCTCAGAAGCCACTGAGGTATCTTCGTCATCTGATAACTGAGACTGACTAACACAGCCTTAGCAGAGTCAGAACCCTTACTGAAAGAACGTGTGAGGGGAAAGCTATGGCATGACATGGACAATATTATCATGAGAGACAGATGTCTCTGAGAAAGAACCTTTATTTTAAGTCAAAAGCATATTGTTTAAACAAGAGGAGCAAAACTGCACAGGAGGAATAATCTGAGCCTCCAAGCAATATAAACATTTTTCAAAAGGCATAGTAGAACTTGTTTCAGGGTCCGTGGTAAAAGAATATGGTCCCCACTAGCACAATAGAGTCTAAATAAAGATAACAAGCACACCTAAATTTTTTATATATATAAAAATAAATTTTATTCATGCACATCAAACACTCAGCTCTGCAGAGGACTCACCACTCCTTAGACTCAGTACAGAAAATAAACGAAAAACGGAAATAAAGGTGGAAAGTAGCTGATATACAGCTCTCTAACACACTCCTTCACTCTGACTAACTCAGGTCTTAATAACTGATCGATCAGCAACCTCTCTGCTAACAGTCGGCTTCAATCTGTAAAGCCATATAATGAAAGCGCAGAGGCCGGTCACATGCACCACAGATAGTAAACGGCACGAAAACCGGCAGCTCAATAAATAACACCTACTGATATAATACTTAGAGACAGCAATATATGACATGTGAGTTAGGATAGATAATCCCCAGAGTATTTAACCCCTCAAGTACTATTTCTTCAAACCTATAAGGGAAAGCACTTACCTGAGCATCCTGTACAGGACAGGGAACATATTCTTAAGTGTGACATATCACCTCGGACAGGGACATGTAGAAAAAGAAAAGACAGGGTAACCAACCCTGGCTTTCTATATTAGGGGTAGCAATAATGTTAGATGTTAAGCAAAGACTACCTCGCTGTCTTCTAACTGCTAAAAGCTAAAGATATTTACATGGACACAGCATAGCCCCAATCCTTGCTTGCAGGGAGAAGTACCCATAAAAGGATTAAAATTGTTCAGACACCTTTTTTGTACATCCTCCTGGTGAGAGGCAAAGAATGACTGGGGATTATGGGTAAGGGAAGTGACACTTAAAGGGACACTGAACCCATTTTTTTTCTTTTATGATTCAGATAGAGCATGCAATTTTAAGCAACTTTCTAATTTACTTGTATTTTCCAATTTTTCTTCGTTCTCTTGCTATCTTTATTTGAAAAAGAAGGCATCTGAGGCAAAGAGCCAGATAATTTTTGGTTCAGACCCTGGACAGCACTTGTTTATTGGTGGGTGAATTTATCCACCAATCAGCAAGAACAACCCAGGTTGTTCACCAAAATTGGACCAACATCAAAACTTACATTCTTGCTTCTCAAATAAAGATACCAAGAGAATGAAGAACATTTGCTAATAGGAGTAAATTAGAAAGTTGCTTAAAATTGCATGCTCTATCTGAATCACGAAAGAAAAAAAATTGGGTTCAGTGTCCCTTTAACAGCTCTGCTGGGGTGCTCTTTGCCTTCTCCTGCTGGCCAGGTGTTAAATATCCCACTAGTAATTGGAATGAAATTGTGAACTCTCCATGCCATAGGAAAGAAAAGTGTGTGAACCTTTTGGAAATACCTGGACTTCTGCATTGATTACTCATAAAGGACTAGATTACACGTGGAGTGCAAAAAGATAAGCACTATTAACAAAGCTCAAATGAAATCAGTAGTGCACCTATTTTTGCTCTACGATCTAAATAAAAAAACCTCAGGTGCCCTAACATCTGGAGGTTGGATAGTGTGGCTGCACTAAAGGGCCAGTTTATCAAGTGCCGGACGGACATGATTCGCTGTAGCAAATCATGTCCGCCCGCTATCACTAAATGCCGACAGCGTATAGCATACGCTGTCGGTATTTAACATTGCACAAGCAGTTCTTGTGAAATGCTTGTGCAATGCCACCCCCTGCACATTTGCGGCCAATCGGCAGCTAGCAGGGGGTATCAATCATCCTGATCGTCTTACGGCTGCTGCTTCTTAAATTAAGTTTCAGGCGGACTTGAAAGTTCGGAAGTAGAAAGCAGCATCCGCTGCTTGTTAAATCTGCCACTAACTTCCAAACCTAGATTTCTACGGGGTAAACTACAAACTCAGTTCTGGCTTTTGCTTGATAACAACAGATGTGCGCTACAAAATAGTTTTTCACTCAGTAGAAAAAGTTATTTACATTTAAAACAAAACAAAAAAATATATTATTTTTTAAAAAGCTCTCTCTCTATATACTTGTGTGTAAATTAAATTTTCTCTTGTTAAGTGTGTTCAGTCCACGGGTCATCCATTACTTATGGGATATATTCTCCTTCCCAACAGGAAGTTGCAAGAGGATCACCCAAGCAGAGCTGCTATATAGCTCCTCCCCTCACATGTCATATCCAGTCATTCTCTTGCAACCCTCAACAAAGAAGGAGGTTACGAGAGGAGCTGGAGTTTTTACTTAACTATTAACTATTCTTCAATCAAAAGTTTGTTATTTTAAATGGCACCGGAGTGTGCTGTTTTTCTATCTCAGGCAGTATTTGGAAGAAGAAACTGCCTGCGTTTTTTATCTATGATCTTAGCAGGCGTAACTAAGATCCACTGGCTGTTCTCGACATTCTGAGGAGTGGGGTAACTTCAGACTGGGAATAGCATGCGGGGTCCTCCGCAAATGAGGTATGTGCGGTACTTTATTTTCTGGGAATGGAATTGACTAAGAAAATACTGCTGTTACCGTATGATGTAAGTACAGCCTTAAATGCAGTAGTAGCAACTGGTATCAGGCTGATAGATGTATGCGCAGTCGAGTTATATTCTAGGGACTAGAATTTGACTGAGAAAATACTGTTAACACTGTAATAATATTTAAGCCTTCTCTGCAGTGGTAGCGACTGGTAGCAGGCTTAGTGATAGCTTTGCATGACATTGGAAAATGTTATTTTTTAATAAAACGTTTACTGGCATGTTATTCGTTTTTTGTGAGGTACTTTGGTGATAATTCGCTTTGGACATGATTTTTTCCACATGGCTAACATATTTTTCTGCATGGAAACCGTTATATCGGGGCTCCCACTGTTGTGATTGGAGTGTGAGGGCCCTTGTTTTCGCGCCTTGTTGCGCAGTTAAAATTATTGAACAGTCTTTCTGCTTCTTCCTCCTTGATCCAGGACGTCTCTAGAGAGCTCAGGGGTCTGCAAATTTCATTTGTGAGGGAGGTAATCAGTCACAGCAGATCTGTGACAGTGTGCTGACTGTGATAAAAGCGTTAAATCTTAATTGATATCTGTTTTATCCGTTTTGGGTATCGAGGGGTTAATCATCCTTTTGCTAATGGGTGCAATCCTCTGCTAATAGTACACTTCTTGTTAAGAATTGTTTAATTATATCTGTATTTTTGAAGCGCTGTAGCGTTTTTTATATTGCTTGTAAAACTTATTGAAAGTGATTTCCAAGCTTGCTAGTTTCATTGCTAAGTCTGTTTTAAACATGTCTGATTCAGAGGAAACTGTTTGTTCATCATGTTCAAAAGCCAATGTGGAGCCCAATAGAACGATGTGTACCAATTGTATTGATATTGCTTTGAATAAAAGTCAATCTGTACCGATAAAGAAGCTATCACCAGACAACGAGGGGGAAGTTATGCCGCCTAACTCTCCTCACGTGTCAGTACCTGCGTCTCCCGCTCGGGAGATGCGTAGGATTGAGACTCCTAGTACATCTAGGCCCTTACAAATCACTTTACATGACATGGCTAATGTTATGAAAGAAGTATTATATAATATGCCCGAACTAAGGGGCAAACGCGATAGCTCTGGGTTAAGGACAGAGCGCGCTGATGACACGAGAGTCATGTCTGATACTGCGTCACAACTTGCAGAACATGAGGACGGTGAGCTTCATTCTGTCGGTGACGGTTCTGATTCGGGGAGACCAGATTCAGAAATTTCAAATTTTAAATTTAAGCTTGAGAACCTCCGTGTGTTACTAGGGGAGGTTTTAGCGGCTCTGAATGATTGCGACACGGTGGCAATTCCAGAGAAATTGTGTAGGTTGGATAGATACTATGCGGTACCGGTGTGTACTGACGTTTTTCCTATACCAAAAAGACTTACAGAGATTATCAGTAAGGAGTGGGATAGACCCAGTGTGCCTTTTTCCCCTCCCCCGATATTTAGAAAATTTTTCCCTATAGACGCCACCACACGAGACTTATGGCAGACGGTCCCTAAGGTGGAGGGAGCAGTTTCTACGTTAGCCAAGCGTACCACTATCCCGGTGGAGGATAGCTGTGCTTTCTCATATCCAATGGATAAAAAATTAGAGGGTTATCTTAAGAAAATGTTTGTTCAACAGGGTTTTATATTGCAGCCTCTTGCATGCATTGCGCCTGTCACGGCTGCTGCGGCATTCTGGTTTGAGTCTCTGGAAGAGGCGATTCGCACAGAGCCGTTGGATGAGGCCTTGAGCAAAGTTAGAACCCTTAAGCAAGCTAATGCGTTTGTTTCAGATGCCGTAGTACATCTAACCAAACTTACGGCTAAAAATTCCGGATTCGCCATACAGGCGCGCAGAGCGCTCTGGCTTAAATCCTGGTCAGCGGATGTAACTTCCAAGTCTAAACTACTTAACATTCCTTTCAAAGGGCAGACCTTATTCGGGCCCGGCTTGAAGGAAATTATTGCTGACATTACGGGAGGTAAGGGCCACGCCCTTCCTCAGGACAGGGCCAAACCAAAGGCCAAACAGTCTAATTTTCGTGCCTTTCGTAACTTCAAGGCAGGAGCAGCATCGACTTCCTCCGCTCCAAAACAGGAAGGAACTACTGCTCGTTACAGACAAGGTTGGAAAGGCAACCAGTCATGGAACAAGGGCAAGCAGGCCAGAAAGCCTACTCCCGCCCCTAAGACAGCATGAAGTCAGGGCCCCCTATCCAGAGACGGATTTAGTGGGGGGCAGACTTTCTCTCTTTGCCCAGGCTTGGGGAAGAGATGTGCAGGATCCCTGGACTTTAAAGATTATATCTCAGGGATACCTTCTGGATTTCAAATCCTCTCCTCCACAAGGGAGGTTCCATCTTTCGAGGTTATCGACAAACCTAGTAAAGAGACAGGCATTTCTACAATGTGTACAAGACCTCTTAATCATGGGGGTGATCCACTCAGTTCCGCGATCGGAACAGGGACAAGGATTTTACTCAAATCTATTTGTGGTTCCCAAAAAAGAGGGAACCTTCAGACCAATCTTGGACTTAAAGATCTTAAACAAATTCCTAAGGGTACCATCGTTCAGGATGGAAACCATTCGAACCATCCTACCCATGATCCAAGAGGGTCAATATATGACCACGGTGGACTTAAAGGATGCTTACCTTCATATACCGATTCACAAAGATCATTATCGGTACCTGAGGTTTGCCTTTCTAGACAGGCATTACCAGTTTGTGGCTCTTCCCTTCGGGTTAGCCACGGCCCCGAGAATTTTTACGAAGGTTCTGGGCTCACTTCTGGCAGTACTAAGACCACGAGGCATAGCCGTGGCTCCGTACCTAGACGACATTCTGATACAAGCATCAAGTTTTCAGAATGCAAAGTCTCATACAGAGATAGTTCTAGCATTTCTGAGGTCGCATGGGTGGAAAGTGAACGTGGAAAAGAGTTCTCTGTTACCACTCACACGGGTTCCTTTTCTAGGGACTCTTATAGATTCTGTAGAGATGAAGATTTACCTGACGGAGTCCAGGTTATCAAAGATTCTCAATGCTTGCCGTGTCCTTCATTCCATTCCAAGCCCATCGGTAGCTCAGTGCATGGAGGTAATCGGCTTAATGGTAGCGGCAATGGACATAGTGCCATTTGCACGCCTGCATCTCAGACCGCTGCAACTATGCATGCTCAGTCAATGGAACGGGGATTACTCAGATCTGTCCCCTTTGCTAAATCTGGACCAGGAGACCAGAGATTCGCTTCTCTGGTGGTTGTCACCGGTTCATCTGTCCAAAGGAATGACCTTTCGCAGGCCAGATTGGACGATTGTAACAACGGATGCCAGCCTTCTAGGCTGGGGAGCAGTCTGGAATTCCCTGAAGGCTCAGGGATCGTGGACTCAGGAGGAGAAACTCCTCCCAATAAACATTCTAGAATTAAGAGCAATATTCAATGCTCTTCTAGCTTGGCCTCAGTTAGCAAAGCTGAGGTTCATCAGATTTCAGTCGGACAATATCACGACTGTGGCTTACATCAATCATCAAGGGGGAACCAGGAGTTCCCTAGCGATGTTGGAAGTCTCGAAGATAATTCGCTGGGCAGAGTCTCACTCTTGCCACCTGTCAGCGATTCACATCCCAGGCGTAGAGAACTGGGAGGCGGATTTCCTAAGTCACCAGACCTTTCATCCGGGAGAGTGGGAACTTCACCCTGAGGTATTTACTCAACTGATTCGTCGTTGGGGCAAACCGGATCTGGATCTCATGGCATCTCGCCAGAATGCGAAGCTTCCTTGTTACGGATCCAGGTCCAGGGACCCAGGAGCGGTGCTGGTAGATGCATTAGCAGCCCCTTGGGTTTTCAACATAGCTTATGTGTTTCCACCATTTCCGTTGCTACCTCGACTGATTGCCAGGATCAAACAGGAGAGGGCATCGGTAATTCTGATAGCGCCTGCGTGGCTGCGCAGGACCTGGTATGCAGACCTAGTGGACATGTCGTCCTGTCCACCATGGTCTCTTCCTCTGAGGCAGGACCTTCTAATTCAGGGTCCTTTCAACCATCCAAACCTAATTTCTCTGAGGCTGACTGCCTGGAAATTGAACGCTTGATTCTATCAAAGCGTGGGTTTACGGATTCGGTTATTGATACATTAATACAGGCTCGGAAACCTGTGACAAGAAAGATTTACCATAAGATATGGCGTAAATATTTATATTGGTGCGAATCCAAGAGTTACTCATGGAGTAAGGTTAGGATTCCTAGGATATTAGCTTTTCTACAAGAGGGTTTAGAAAAGGGTTTATCCGCTAGTTCGCTAAAGGGACAGATTTCAGCTCTGTCTATTCTTTTACACAAACGTCTGGCAGAGAATCCAGACGTCCAGGCCTTTTGTCAGGCTTTGGCTAGAATTAAGCCTGTGTTTAAAGCTGTTGCTCCTCCCTGGAGCTTAAACTTGGTTCTTAAAGTTCTTCAGGGTGTTCCGTTTGAACCCCTTCATTCCATTGATATTAAGCTTTTATCTTGGAAAGTTTTAGTTTTGATGGCTATTTCCTCGGCTCGAAGAGTCTCTGAGTTATCTGCCTTACATTGTGATTCTCCTTATCTGATCTTTCATTCAGACAAGGTAGTTCTGCGTACTAAACCTGGGTTCTTACCTAAGGTTGTTTCTAACAGGAATATCAATCAAGAGATTGTTGTTCCATCATTATGTCCTAATCCTTCTTCAAAGAAGGAACGTCTTTTGCATAATCTAGACGTGGTCCGTGCTCTGAAGTTCTACTTACAGGCAACTTAAGATTTTAGACAAACTTCTTCTCTGTTTGTCGTTTACTCTGGACAGAGGAGAGGTCAAAAGGCTTCGGCTACCTCTCTCTCCTTTTGGCTTCGTAGCATAATACGTTTAGCCTATGAGACTGCTGGACAGCAGCCTCCTGAAAGAATTACAGCTCATTCCACCAGAGCTGTGGCTTCCACCTGGGCCTTTAAGAATGAGGCCTCTGTTGAACAGATTTGCAAGGCTGCAATCTGGTCTTCACTTCATACTTTTTCCAAATTTTACAAATTTGACACTTTCGCTTCTTCGGAGGCTGGTTTTGGGAGAAAGGTTCTACAGGCAGTGGTTCCTTCTGTTTAATGTTCCTGCCTTGTCCCTCCCATTATCCGTGTACTTAGCTTTGGTATTGGTATCCCATAAGTAATGGATGACCCGTGGACTGAACACACTTAACAAGAGAAAACATAATTTATGCTTACCTGATAAATTTATTTCTCTTGTAGTGTGTTCAGTCCACGGCCCGCCCTGTCTTTTTTTAAGGCAGGTTCTAAATTTTAAAATTATAACTCCAGTCACCACTGCACCTTATAGTTTCTCCTTTCTCGTCTTGTTTCGGTCGAATGACTGGATATGACATGTGAGGGGAGGAGCTATATAGCAGCTCTGCTTGGGTGATCCTCTTGCAACTTCCTGTTGGGAAGGAGAATATATCCCATAAGTAATGGATGACCCGTGGACTGAACACACTACAAGAGAAATAAATTTATCAGGTAAGCATAAATTATGTTTTTTACTGAGTGCACAATCTCTGGTAATTCGTTAACCATTCCCTTGTAATACCAGATTACGCGCTATTCTTAGCACGCCCCGGAAATATTAGTGCATTTTATGCTATTAATATCGCTCCACTTGTAATCTGGGCCAAAATGTGGTCTGACCTTAAAGGGACACTGAACCCAATTTTTCTTTCGTGATTCAGATAGAACATGCAATTTTAAGCAACTTTCTAATTTACTCCTATTATCAAATTTTCTTTGTTCTCTTGCTATCTTTATTTGAAAAATAAGGCATCTAAGCTATTTTTTGGTTCAGCACTTGGACATCAGTTGTTTATTGGTAGCTTAAATCCACCAATCAGCAAGAACAACCCAGGTTGTTCACCAAAAATGGGCCGGCATCTAAACTTACATTTTTGCTTTTCAAATAAAGATTCCAAGAATATTAAGAAAATTTGATAATAGGAGTAAATTAGAAAGTTGCTTAAAATTGGATGCTCTATCTCAATCACAAAAGAAAAAATTTGGGTTCAGTGTCCCTTTAATCTTAGTCACAATTATAGACAAACACAATCTGACTGAACTAATAACGCATAAACAGTTTTACTTGAGACTTTGAGTAAACATTCACAGTGCAGGCTGGAAACAGTAAGTAAACCTTTGAGATTCTTAAAGATCCTCCTTTAGCAGCAATAAACACCACCAATCATTTCATGTAGCTGCTTATACGACTTGTACAATGTACACAATGAATTTTGGACCATTCCTCCCTACAAATCTGTTTTACTTCATCAATATTTCTGGGTTATTGTGATTACACAGCTCTCTTCAGGTCATGCCACAGCATCTCAATTGGGTCAATGGACCATTAAATACAGTAGAAATGGATAATCAACAAGTGCATTATAAAAATACAATGTAATAGAACCTACTTTGAATTTTAAAAGAGAGTAGATTTTTCCTACGGGAGCGAGCTACATTCAGTTTAATGGCGCGATCGGGCCTGCTGTGACTAGACAAGACTAGAAAAGAAAGACCTGCTCATTAGAGCCAGGAGCGGCGTGTAGAAAAATCCAATTTTGAAATAAAATATATCTGAAATCCTTTGCTCTTCAAAGTTGAAGCTAAGCTAATGTTATATAATTTTGCACTATATGCAGAATTACCTAACATTATTTTGTAGGTTTACTGTCCCTTTAAGATTGCTTACTTTATCCTAATCATGAAAGTGTAATTTTGACTTGAGTGTCCCTTTAAAGGTCAAGACTCTGACGTGGCCATTCTAAAACATAAACCATCTTCTTTTTTAGCTATTCTTTAGTTGTGACAGACATCAGCCAATCACAGACTAGTATATGTATACCCTGTGAGCGTATGCACATGCTCAGTAAGATGTTGTTCCCCAGAAAGTGTGTATATAAAAATACTGTGCAAAATTTGTTAATGGAAGTAAATTGGAAAGTGTCTTAAAACTGCATGCTCTATCTGATTCATAAAAGTTTATTTTGACTTGAGTGTCCCTTTAAGTACCTTATTTGTTCAAATAACTTAAATCTGTACCCAAAAACACAGACAATTAATAAAAAAAAAAAACAAAGTAACCAACCTTGTAACAAGTATTGGTCTCTACTGGTTCAGAGGAAAATCTATTAAATTCTGTATTTTCTATAGATTTCTGTTGAAACACTCTCAGAAGTGCTTGCAAAGTGGTTGTTGCATTTTCTGAGATACACAGTAATTCATCTTCTTTCTTGATTTGCCCATTACTCTGGTTAATTAAATCAGTTCTGGGAAGAGACTGAGAATAAAACAAAAATGAAATAAAAATGTGACGGTACATTGTAAGGATATTTATTTTTAATGATCTGCATTAGGTACTGTAAATATTTATCACTGTTAATATATATATATATTTTACATTATTCCTGAAATTTATATAAAATGAAAAAATAAAGCTGTGCTTATGACTTAAAGGAAGAGTCTACTCCAGAATGTTTATTGTTTAACCCCTTAACGACCAAGGACGTACGCCACACGTCCTCTAAAAAAATACACTTAATGACCGAGGACGTGTGGCGTACGTCCTTGGTCTGGAAAGCAGCTGGAAGCGATCCTGCACGTTTCCAGCTGCTTTCCGGTTATTGCAGTGATGCCTCGATATGGAGGCATCCTGCAATAACCCCCCTTGGCCATCCGATGCAGAGAAAGCCACTCTGTGGCCCTCTCTGCACCGGACATCGATGGCTGGTATCGTTGGTGGGTGGGAGCTTACGTGGGAGGCGGGTGGGCGGCCATCGATGTTGTGTATGGAGTGGAGGGGGGCGGGATCGGGGGCGGGACCCACGGGGGCGCGCACGGGAGCGCGCGCGTGCACGGGGGTTGGAGGGCGGGCGCGTGCACGGGGCGGGAGCGGGTGGGAACCGCTACACTACAGAAAAACTTAGTAAAAAGTATTAAAAAAAAATGAAGTTTAAACTTTAAAAAATATAATCTCAGGGATCTGGAAGGGGTGGGGGGTTGGTCTTGGTGGGGGGGAAAGCTACACTACAGAAAATTGCTTTTTTTTTAATAAAATGGCACTTTTTTTGCAAAACTGGGTACTGGCAGACAGCTGCCAGTACCCAAGATGGCGCCCATTAAGGCAGAGGGGAAGGGTTAGAGAGCTGTTAGGTGGGGGATCAGTGAGGTTGGGGTCTAAGGGGGGATCATACACATCAGCATATGTAAATATGCTTTTTTAAAAAAAAAATAAAAAATGGCCAAATACCTTTTATTTTAGTACTGGCAGAGTTTCTGCCAGTACTTAAGATGGCGGGGACAATTGTGGGGTGGGGGAGGGAAGAGAGCTGTTTGGGAGGGATCAGGGGGTCTGATGTTTCAGGTGGGAGGCTGAGCTCTACACTAAAGATAAAATTAACCCTGCAAGCTCCCTACAAGCTACATAATTAACCCCTTCACTGCTAGCCATAATACACGTGTGATGCGCAGCGGCATTTAGAGGCCTTCTAATTACCAAAAAGCAATGCCAAAGCCATATATGTCTGCTATTTCTGAACAAAGGGGATCCCAGAGAAGCATTTACAACCATTTGTGCCATAATTGCACAAGCTGTTTGTAAATAATTTCAGTGAGAAACCTAAAATTGAGAAAAATTTAACTTTTTTTTTAATTTGATCGCATTTGGCGGTGAAATGGTGGCATAAAATATACCAAAATTGGCCTAGATCAATACTTGGGGTTGTCTACTACACTACACTAAAGCTAAAACTATCCCAAAAAGCTCCCTACATGCTCCCTAATTAACCCCTTCACTGCTGGGCATAATACACGTGTGGTGCGCAGTGGCATTTAGCGGCCTTCTAATTACCAAAAAGCAACGCCAAAGTCATATATGTCTGCTATTTCTGAACAAAGGGGATCCCAGATAAGAATTTACAACAATTTATGCCATAATTGCACAAGCTGTTTGTAAATAATTTAAGTTAGAAACCAAAAGTTTGTGAAAAAATTTGTGAAAAGTGAACGATTTTTTGTATTTGATTGCATTTGGCGGTGAAATGGTGGCATGAAATATACCAAAATGGGCCTAGATCAATACTTTGGGTTGTCTACTAAAAAAAAATATATACATGTCAATGGATATTCAGAGATTCCTGAAAGATATCAGTGTTCTAATGTAACTAGCGCTAATTTTGAAAAGAAATGGTTTGGAAATAGCAAAGTGCTACTTGTATTTATGGCCCTATAGTTTACAAAAAAAGCAAAGAACATGTTAACATTGGGTATTTCTAAATTCAGGACAAAATTTAGAAACTATTTAGCATGGGTGTTTTTTTGTGGTTGTAGATGTGTAACAGATTTTGGGGGTCAAAGTTAGAAAAAGTGTGTTTTTTTCCATTTTTTCCTCATATTTTATAATTTTTTTTATAGTAAATTATAAGATATGATGAAAATAATGGTATCTTTAGAAAGTCCATTTAATGGCGAGAAAAACGGTATATAATATGTGTGGGTACAGTAAATGAGTAAGAGGAAAATTACAGCTAAACACAAACACCTCAAAAATGTAAAAATAGCCTTGGTCCCAAACGGACAGAAAATGGAAAAGTGCTGTGGTCATTAAGGGGTTAAAAATATCTATAATCCCTTTATTAGCCATTCCTCAGTTTTGCATAACCAACATGATTATATTAATATACTTTTTACCTCTGTGATTACCTTGTATGTAAGTCTCTGCGGATTGTCACCTTATTTAAGTTCTTTTGACAGACTTGCGTTTTATCCAATCAATACTGTCTCACAAATAACTCCTCCGGATTGAGCACAATGTTATCTATATGACACACATGAACTAGTGCTGTCTAGATGTGAAAAACTGCACTAAGATAAGAGGTGGCCTTCAAGGGTTTAGACATTAGCATATGAGCCTACCTAGGTTTAGCTTTCAACAAAGAATACCAAGAAAACAAAGCAAATTTGATGCTAAAAGTAAATTGGGAAGTTTTTTAAAATGGCATGCCCTATCTGAAAATTGAAAGTTTAATTTTGACTAGACTGTCCCTTTAATTGTTGTGCTCAAGAACAAACCAAAATAGCTCTGTAAATTTTATACCTTTTTGAAACCCAAAATAAATAATTATATCCTGCTACTTTGCATAACAAAACACATAAAAATGCTATGCAAGTAAAGATTTTAAGTTATATATAGATTTAACATCTTGAGATTTGTGAACGAAATGTTAATTATGTGTAATGAAACTACTTTGCAATACATTTTCATTATTTATTTTGTTCCCTTTCATATAATTTTGCTCTGAAAATTGAGAAATGTCTAATTCTCAGAATTTGATATGCACCCTGCTGACTTCTCAGGATTAACCCTGCTACATATCTGTCCCTTATTGACTTTATCAGATAAACGAAAAACAATTTATTTGTTACTACTTTGTTGTCTGTGGACTAAAGCCCTGATTGGCTCCTCCAAATAAGGTTGGTTGAGTTTGGCTTTTGGAAAATAATTGCATTAAAAATGATCTTATTTTTTAAAATGTTAAGACTTCACTGATATGTCATTCTATAAAAACACAACAGAAATGTCTTTTAATTACAAGGTGTTTACTGTCCCTTTAAGAAACATAGGTTTACTAATAAAAAGGTTTTGTGGCATAATTAAAGGAATATGTTACATGTGAAGGGGCGGTACTGGGTAGGGATCAAAGGTGCATGTATATGTGTGTGTTTTTTTGCGTATGTGTGTATATATACAGTATGTGACTGTGTATGCAAAGGGTGTTTTATACATGATTTCCATTTAAATAGTATAACACAGAACACTACTTGCTCAACATCAGCTCAGCCCTCAAGTGATATCCAAGAGGCCTAGAATGCAAGGGATTTAGTGCTCCTGTACTATCCGAGAAGCAGATTTTAGTATACCCTACACTATCACCCAAGCACTAAAAAAACTAAATTTATACTCACATGATAAATTCCTTTCTTTCCTGGCAGAGAGAGACCACAACTTCATTCCTTACTGTTGGGAAATACAACACCTGGGAACCAGGAGGAGGCAAAGACATCCCAGCTAAAGGCTTAAATATCCCTCCCACTTCCCCTATCCTCCCAGTCATTCAGCCGAGGTAACAAGGAAAAGTGGGAGAAACATCAGGGTATAAAGGTGCCAGAAGAAATTATAAAAAGGGAGCCGCCCAAACAAAAAAATCTTACGGACGGTGTCGTGGACTCTCCCTGCCAGGAAAGAAAGGAATTTATCTGGTAAGCATACATTTTGTTTTCTTTCCATAAGGCAGGGAGAGTCCACAAGTTCATTCCTTACTGTTGGGAAAACCATACCCAAGCTCCAGAGGACACTGAAGGAATAACGGGAGGGAACAAAAAGGAGGCGGACCCTAATCTGAGGGCACCACAGCCTGCAAAACCTTTCACCCAAACGCTGCTTCAGTCGAAGCAAATACATCAAACTTGTAAAATTTAGAAAAAGTATGTAAGGAGGACCAGGTAGCGCCGCCTTACAAATCTAATCCATAGAGGCTTCCTTCTTAAAGGCACAGGAAGAAGCTAATGCTCTAGTGGAATGAGCCGTAATCCTCTCAGGAGGCTGTTGTCCCGCTGTCTCATAAGCTAGGCGGATGACACTCCTCAACCAAAAAGACAGGGAAGATGTAGTGGTCTTCTGACCCCTACGTTTACCTGCATAGAAGACAAACAAAGATAAAGATTTATCTAAACTCTTTAGTAGCCTGAAGATAAAACTTCAAGGCACTAACCACATCGAAATTGTGGAGCAAACGTTCCTTCGTCGAGGAAGGATTGGGACACAAGGAAGGAGCAAGAATCTCTTGATTAATGTTACGATCTGACACCACTTTAGGAAGGAAAGCTAACTTAGTACGTAAAACAGCCTTATCAGCGTGAAAAACAAGGTAAGGGCGGTCACATTGCAAGGCAGAAATCTCTGAGACTTTGCGAGCAGAGGCAAAAGCCAACAGAAACAGAACCTTCCAGGATAACAGTTTAATGTCAACATTATGCATTGGCTCAAACGGAGCCTGCTGCAACACACGAAGAACAAGGTTGAGACTCCAAGGTGAATCCACCCTTCTAAACACAGGCCTGATCTTAATCAGGGCCTTAACAAATGATCTGAGAAACCTCTCATCACTAAGGAACTCCTCGTTCCTCCCTGATGGTTGATGTAGGCTACCGAAGTTATATTGTCCGATTGGAATCTGATAAACTGGGAGGAACCCAGAAGGGGCCAAGCCTTTAGGGCATTAAAGATTGCCCAAAGCTCTAAAATATTGATCAGTAATGTGGACTCCTCCGGAGTCCACAGACCCTGTGCCTTCCTGGCACCCCAAACAGCTCCCCAGCAGGATAGACTTGCGTCAGTAGTCACAATCTCCCAGGACGGCCTCAAGAAGCACGTGCCATGGGACAGGTGATCTTGACAGAGCCACCAAGAGGGCAAACCTCTCGACAGGCTGTCCAGTATTATCTTTTAGGACAGGTCTGAATGGTCGCCGTTCCATTGTCTCAGCATGCATAGTTGTAAGGGTCTGAGATGGAATCTGGCAAAAGGAATGATGTCCATACAGGACACCATGAGGCCAATCACCTACATACACTGGGCCACCGAAAGACTTAGGGAGGCCTGGAGGGCAAGGCAAGCTGATGTTAGCTTGCAGCATTTCTGATCCGTTAGAAAAATCTTCATGGATACCGAGTCTATAATTGTACCCAGGAAATTCATCCTGGTATTTGGAGTAAGAGAACACTTTTCCAAGTTTATCTTACATCCATGTGACCAAAGAAGACTTAGAAGTAATTCCGAGTGCTCTCTTGCTAGACGAAAAGATGGTGCCTGTACCAAGATATTGTCCAGGTAAGGTGCTACTGCGATACCTTGTGTTCTGGCAACTGCTAGGAGAGCTCCCAGAACCCTTCGTAAATATTATTGGAGTGGTAGCTAAGCCAAACGGAAGTGCTATGAACTGGAAGTGTTGGTCCAGAAATGCAAACCTTAGGAATTGAAAATGTTCCTTGTGTATCAGAACAAGAAGGTATGCATCCTTCAGGTCTATGGTAGTCATAAACTGTCCTTCCTAAACCAGGGGAAGGATTGATCTTATTTTTTCCATTTTGAAGGATGGGACGCTTAGAAATTTGTTTAGACACTTCAAGTCCAGAATCGGATGAAAAGTTCCCTCCTTTTTGGGAACCTTGAAGAGGTTTGAATAAAACCCCAGACCTCTTTCTGATGCAGGTACCGGGACAATGCTCTTAAAGAGACTAGATCCCGTACGCAACCTAAAAAGGCAGTCCTCGTCTCTGTTCTTGACAGTCTGGAGAGGAATCTTTCCCTGGGCGGATGAGACTTGAATCCTATCCGATATCCCTGAGATATGACCTCCAGTCTCCAAGGGTCCTGAACAACCTGAAGTGTCTGAGAAAAGCGTCAATCTGCCCCCTACTCGATCCGATCCAGGATCGGACCGCCCCTTCATACCGATTTGTTATCTGTGGGCTTCTTTATCTGTTTGGACTTGTTCCAGGACTGAGCCAGCTTCCAAGTACTCTTGGGCTGCTCGGGCTTGGATGAGGATTGAGATCGTTGGGACTTGTCCGAACGAAAGGAACAAAAATTTGAGGACTGTCGTCCCTTAGGTCTGTTCTTCTTATCCTGTGTTAGGAAGGCTCCTTTCCCTCCACTAACCGTGGAAATGATGGAGTCCATATCCGCAGACCAAGACTTCAACCCAGCCCAGCGGGCTAGAACTGCAAAACCTGAAGCCTTTGCGTTCAGACGTATAATTTGCATATTCACATCACAGATGAAGGAATTAGCAATTCTTAATGACTTCATTCTCTCCTAAATATCCTTGAAGGGAGATTTCACCTCAATAAGTTCAGACAGAGAGTCGCATCGGTAGGTAGCTGCTGCAACCACCGCGGCTACTGCTGCTGCCGGTTGGAATAAAAAACCTGTGTGTTGGAACATCCTCCAAAGAAAAGTTTCCAACTACTTGTCCATAAGCTCTCTAAAAGACAAACTATCCTCAAGGGGGATAGTAGTACGCTTAGCTAGTGTTGAAATTACGCCATCCACCTTAGAAATGGAAGCCCACAATTCTATTTGAGAGTCAGGGACTGGGAACAATTTCTTAAAAGTTGCCAAGGAAGAAAAGGAAGTTCCGATTCTTTCCCATTCATTACTAATAATGTTCACCATACGAACTGGTACAGGAAGAGTCTGTGGGACCTTTCTGTCTTCGTAGACCCTGTCTAACTTAGGGATCTTAGGTTCCTCAGGTAGCTTAGCCTCTGGAACCTCTAGCGTAGACAGGACCTCCTTTAGTAAAAAACGCACATGTTCAATTTTAAATCTAAAGGTGGGTTCCTCCGCTGGAGGAGACTTAGTAACAGACGTCTCCGACTCACAAAGTTCACCCTCTGACGCCACAGAGGTTAACTCATCCTTGGATAGCTGAGACATACAGGCTAGATCCGATAGGAATTTAGATGACTCTAAGTCAGGAGAACTATGTTTAACCTTTCTCTTACATTTCCCAGAGATAAGTAGGGCACTCATGGCCGCAGACACCGCCGATTGTAGCTGCACGGTAAAGTCCGCAGGAAAAAGGACCCCTCCAGATGGAGAATTAGCTGTGCCGCGGGGAACTGCATGTGAAGCGGTTTGAGTAGACAGGGCAGAAATCTCTCGGGTCATAGAGTCCTGAGAAGTTGATGGCTCAGAGGGACTAATTGCGCTATGAGTATTGGCAGACATAGCTCCTTTCTTAGACTTTAAAACAGTGCTTAGGCAATTGGAACAAAATTTAGCAGGCGGGCAAACCACAGCCTCCTCAAAATATAAACAGGTATTATTTTATTATGTTCGTATGCAAATTAAAATGACCCTGGGGATGTCTCCCTTAGAGGAATGTGGCTGCACCTCACTGACAAGGCCCCTAGTAGGTCGAAACGATCGTCTGGGGTGGTCATGTTGCTTGTTCAGAGGAAAATTGCCTGGTATTTTGGGGCTGGACTGACCTTACTTGGCGGGATCAGATTGATATACTTTAGGAATGTTTTCTTCTGTAAAAAGCACACTGGTCTAAAAGAGGCTGCTTCCGGGTGGTAAATCGCAATAGAACTAGCTGATGAGCTGTTGTTTGTTCCTGGTAGATGGCTTCTCTCTTCGTATGCAAATTAAAATGACCCTGGGAAAATCTCCCTATGGGTGATGGGGGAAACCAGACATGGACTCCTTGCCCAGTGTGCTTAGAGTAATGTGGCTGCACCTCACTGACGAGGCCCATAGGAGGCCGAAACGATCATCTGGGGTTGTCATGTTACTTGTTCAGAGGAGAATTGCCTGGTATTTCGGGGCTGGACTGACCTTACTTGGCGGGATCAGACTGATATACTTCAGGAAAGTTTTCTTCTGTGAAAAGCACAATGGTCTAAAAGAGGCTGCTTCCGGGTGGTAAATCGCCATAGAACTAGCTGATGAGCTGTTGTTCGTTCCTGGTAGAGCGATTCTCTCTTCGTATGCAAGGTATTATTATTCCCTAAAGAAGGAGTGGAACCCTGTAACATACTATCAGAGTCCTCCATAGCTTTGATACGTAATTCCACCGATGGAATAAAAAAATGTTACAAAAAACAAGCGTTTTTATTATAAAACAGGCACCTTTACAATCCCAATGGCTGGGGTACTCACCACCTCCTATGCCCTATACATTGTGTACTGACATCATATCCTTATATATCTGTCTCCAGGTGAGTAGCTCCTCCCTCATAAACACCTTAGTGTTCACAAACTCCACAGCAGTGCCACCTGGTGACTACAATTATTATTACCTTAATCACAATGTGACCTGTACTGATGTATATACATATATAGAGAAGCAGAATTTATATCCAATCTTATTACTTAAAATATATTTACCAAAAAATATTGAATATCTATGCATTCATCCTAATACATAAAAGTGTTAGCCTGGACCTATTTTTAGCCCTTATATATATTTATTAACTTGTCAAAAAGATTAATTAATTAAACTAGATAAACAGATTCCAGTCTAGTTCTCTGTTCATACCCCTTGGGGTCAAAGCATCCAATTTATGTATCCAAAAAGCTTTTTTATTTAGAAGTAAAGTTTTATTACCTCCTTGTCTGGGGATAGGAACAGAGTCTATGATCTGGAATCGTAACTGTGAAATAGAGTGGCCAGCACATAAAAAGTGGTTTGAAACTGGGGCATTTAAATCCTTTGTTCTTATTTTTGACTTATGTTGTAAGATTCTATCACGGGCCCTCTGTGTCATTTCTCCTATATAAATTATGCCACATGGGCATTTGATAACATAAATCACAAACAAAGCATTACAGATATAGTACCCATGAATTTTACATTTTTGACCTGTACTTGGGTGAAAAAAAAAACACCTTTTATTAAGCTATTGCAATTGGAGCAATTTAAACATGGGAAACAAGAAAAATGGTGAAAATCCCAGTCAAAAAGTGTAGACATCATATTCAGAGCTACAGAAAGCGCTTAATTGCAGTTATTGAGGCTGAATTATCAAAGGTCTTGCGGACCTGATCCGACAGTGCGGATCAGGTCCGCAAGACCTCACTGAATGCGGAGAGCAATACGCTCTCCGTATTCAGTATTGCACCAGCAGCTCACAAGAGCTTCTGGTGCAACGCCGCCCCCTGCAGACTCGAGGCCAATCAGCTGCCAGCAGGGAGGTGTCAATCAACCCGATCGTACTTGATCGGGTTGAATTGTGGCAATTCCTGTCCGCCTGCTCAGAGCAGGTGGACAGGGTTATGGAGCAGCAGTCTTTAGACCGCTGCTTCATAACTGCTGTTTCTGGCGAGTCTGAAGACTCACCAGAAACACGGGCCCACAAGCTCCATACGGAGCTTGATAAATGGGCCTCAATGTCTCCAATGGCTGTGCTACTTAATATTAGGTTACCAATTAGAGTACCAATATTTTTGTCCGTACAATTCTCATTTGTTTTACTGTTTAATGTAATATATAATCTCTTTACTCAAAATTGACGTTTCTTTTCTATTACAATTGAAATCAAGAATGGTGGATACCAAATACTTTTGTCAATTTTTACTTAGTTTAGAAAAAATTGTGCTTTTTCCTAAAAAAGTGGAAGGGTACCAGTAGTTTTTTCCACTTTGTCCACACTTTATTTTATCTTACTTTAATAATAATTAAGTTTTAATTCCTAACACATGATTAAAACTAACAAGCTACATAACACTTCAAGAGTGCAGCTTATGTATTCTTTCCAAGTCTTTACTGGCAGGTTGTATGAAGTGTTTCAATACATAAACACCTTTTCCCTTTTGTAATTCTAATATTGTAATAAAATATTTTTTTAATAAGGGAGGGGTTAAAGTGATGCCTTTGTATTATTACTAAATTTTACATTTTTAAAATGGCCAGACGCGTGAATTGACAGTGTTATCATTCTGAAGTTCAGACAACATTCACTCTCCAACCTACAGAGACTGGAAAAGGCAGTTTCAGAACAAGTTTTTTTTTAGGGAAACATTTTTATATTAAAAATAGAAACAAAAACAGTGTCGGTCTTTATTTTTTTGTTTAATGATGAAACATCTTAAAATAAAATTGTAATAAATGAGAGCATGGTAAAACATAAAAATGTACAGTACAAGACTTGAAAATACATACCTTTAGAAAAATACTGCCTTCTGATTGGTTCAGGATATTTTTCCCATTTAGAAGACTTAACGCTCTATAGAAACCTTGAGTACGATCATGATGTGAAGCAAAATATAGCAGCATCTCTGTATAGTTTAGCTTGGGTGGATCTGTTTTTGGATCAGCAAATAAAATGAAGAAGAACTGAAAAAGAGGAGAATTTTTATTTGTTAAAATTTTATCTCAAAAATGCAATTCAGTACAACTGTATTAAGAATTATTTCTATATACATTTTCTAAAGAAGATCAAGGTAATAGCTGGGAAAACATAATGCATATGTATACTGAAATAAATACAATCAGACAATTTTATTATTTATTGATTTCCAGACTGTAACGCCAGTTGGACGTTACTATCATGCATATTGTATCCCTGGCCAACACAATTCTATGATTTGTAGAATCCTCTAAAAATAACCAAATCCGTGTCTTGCACTTTAACCTATCAAGTATTCTAAGTTAATAACTGTATTACCTTAGAAAAATCTGTTAAATTGGAACTTCCTACAAATGGATTTTACTTTGGCTACTTCGACTTACTGCTTACTGCACTTCCTTTAAGCTTACTGTCCTTGTTTATGTTAATCGTACAAAGATAGCAGAAGACAGCAGCACCTTCTTAATGCAAAAAAGATTTCTTTATTGATGAGACATCATAGCAGAAAAAAAGAAACAACGTTTCGGTCACAAACTGATATTAGTCATGTTCATGTGGAGAACATGACTAAGGTCAGTTTGTGACCGAAACGTTGTTTCTTTTTTTCTGCTATGATGTCTCATCAATAAAGAAATCTTTTTTGCATTAAGAAGGTGCTGCTGTCTTCTGCTATCTTTGGATTAATATTGTGGACTATTGCAGGGTCCCTACAGCGTGCACCTACTTGCCTGGGTAACGAGTGCTGGGCCTATACACTGAATTTAATTATGTTAATCGTACCCCACCAGACACAGAAGGGTATAGTATAACGCTTTAGAAAACATTATCAAGACTTTATTTTGCTATGAAATGCACTATTAAAATATTGAAAAAACAAAGATGAACTGCGCTAGCAGATGTAGTTAGTGATACCGACAGTGTAAAGGGAATATATGACCTTAACAGCCATATAGTATTTAGTGTTCAGCTTTCCTCTAGCGCCACAGGTATTAAACAGTTTCTATTCTATTTTATGGAGTAGACTAGTTTGTTAACTTTCCTTCCCTTAATGCACTATTAAAATGTTGGCAATTTTGTGGATAAATAATTTGAAATGTTTTTCTAAATTAAAATTTAACACAGAGAAGCTTATTTTTCTATATTCCTCATTAATTAACCTCACTGTATTTATCCCCTACATCCCTATTACAAGTCTACTCTATGCCTAAAACATCTTTTCTGTAAAGATTTGTTTCTAAAAATGACTCCTGAACCTGCTACTTTTTAACTGCAAAATATGACCTGTATGCTCTTGTATTGCTCTTTTTATATATAATAAAGAATTTTAAATTATTGTATCTATTATATTCACTGTTCATTATCTTTCAGTTCTATTTATTAAACTGCAAAGGCAGCTTTGGAGCCCCAACTTTTCAGGTTCGAGCAAAGCGATCTTAATACCCTAGTTAAGTAGTTAAAGTCTTAAGACTGCTGCTACTTAACCTCTCCACCACCTAAAATGTGGCAGCAATCATCCCAACTAATCGGGATGATTGACAGCCCCTGCTGGCACACGATTGGCAGCATGCGAGCAGCGGCGTCATTGCACAAGCACAATACTGCCTGCTCACCACAATGTCAGACAGACAAGGTTCATGGTAACAAACCTCTTTTGGCCGGCAGATGATAAATGGAGCCCAAAGTCCATAAAAATACTTCAGTATGCTATAGTTAAGTTCTTATCACTACTTGCTAGAGAAGGTAGGAAAACAATATTAGAAATTAGAAGCGTGGGATTTAGAGTATCTTTTTGTCTAACAATTGCATAGACAGAATGGGGTGTGCAAATAAGGTTGCTAAGCAAGACAACATTTTTACTGCAAAATGCACATTGAGAATTCTAATTTACCTGTAAAAGATGTTTCTGTCTATTAAATGGCAATGGCTCAGTCAGGTCTTCGTGCCTTTGCTCACCCACTTCTCCAGTAAACCATAGCTCAGCCTTTAAAGAAAGAAAGAAGTTAGGTATATATTCTAAAAAATACACTTCCCCTAAAAGAATATGTGAGTATGCATGTATGTACGTATATATATACACACTATATATATATATATACACACACACTATATATATATATGTTATGGGTACAGTAAGAATTCTAGGATTACCTGGGAAAAACGGACATTACCCAAGCGGCTGTGGGTAAAGCCTGATGTACTGTAAGTCCCCAATCTACACTGTTTACTGTGTATATCTGTTTTCAAGGAAGGCACCCCGCCGATCCTCTGGCATCCACCCCAAGTGATCCTTGGGGAATGACGGAGGCAAAAAAAGATAGTAAAGATGAGGGAATTACAGTGCATCGTATATATGTTTAATGCAGTGAGTCCGCACTCATGAGGGGATTTATGATCATACATTGGGGTTTACCCACAGCCGCTTGGGTAATGTCCGTTTTACCCGGGTAATCCTAGGGTTTTATATATATAAGACAATCCAGAGGAACCCAGCACTCACTTTCCAGTACAACCCCCAGGGTGCCAGCCAAACTTCAATATACAGTAATCCACAGAGGCAAGCACTCACTGGCGTTTATAAACAAATGTATGTATATATGTACTTTATGTTTTATACACAGTAAAAGCTGTTTGTTTAAAAACGCCAGTGAGTGCTTGCCTCTGTGGATTACTGTATATATATATATATATATATATATATATATATATATATATACAGTGGATATAAAAAGTCTACACACCCCTGTTAAAATGTCAGGTTTCTGTTATGTAAAAAAATGAGACAAAGATAAATCATTTCAGAACTATTTCCACCTTTAATGTGACCTATAAATTGTACAACTCAATTGAAAAACAAACTGAAATCTTTTAGGTAAAGGGAAATAAAAATAAAAAAAATAAAATAATATGGTTGCATAAGTGTGAACACCCTTAAACTAATACTTTATCAAAGCACCTTTTGATTTTATTACAGCACTCAGTCTTTTGGGGTATGAGTTTTTCAGCATGGCACATCTTGACTTAGCAATATTTGCCCACTCTTCTTTGCAAAAACACTCTAAATCTGTCAGAATGTGAGGGCATCTCCTGTGCACAGCCCTCTTCAGATCACCACACAGATTTTGAATTGGATTCAGGTCTGGGCTCTGTCTGGGCCATCCCAAAACTTTAATCTTCTTCTGGTGAAGCCATTCCTTTGTTGATTTGGATGTATGCTTTGGGTCGTTGTCATGCTGAAAGATGAAGTTCCTCTTCATGTTCAGCTTTCTATCAGAAGCCTGAAGGTTTTATGCCAATATTGTCTGGTATTTGGAACTGTTCATTATTCCCTTTACCTTGAATAAGGCCCCAGTTCCAGCTGAAGAAAAACAGCCCCAAAGCATGATGCTGACACCACCATGCTTCACTGTGTGTATGGTGTTCTTTTGGTGATATGCAGTGTTGTTTTTGCGCCAAACATATCTTTTGGAATTGTGGCCAAAAAGTTCAACTTTGGTTTCATCAGACCAGAACATCTTTTGCAACATGCTTTTGGGAAACTTCAGATGTGTTTTGCAAAATTTAGCCGGGCTTGGATGTTTTTTTTGTAAGAAAAGGCTTCTGTCTTGCCACTTTACCCCATAGCCCAGACATAAGAAGAATTAGGGCGATTGTTGTCACATGTACCACACAGCCAGTACTTGCCAGATATTCCTGCAGCTCCTTTAATGTTGCTGTAGGCCTCTTGGTAGCCTCCCAGACCAGTTTTCTTCTCGTCTTTTCATCAATTTTGGAGGGACATCCAGTTCTTGGTAATGTCACTGTTGCACCATATTTTCTTCACTTGATGATGACTGTCTTCACTGTGTTCCATGGTATATCTAATGCCTTGGAAATTCTTTTGTACCCTTCTCCTGACTGATACCTTTTAACAATGAGATCCCTCTGATGCTTTAGAAGCTCTCTGCGGACCATGGCTTTTGCTGTAGGATGCGACTAACAAAATGTCAGGAAATACCTACTAGAACAGCTAAACTTTATTTGGGGTTAATCAGAGGCACTTTAAATGATGACAGGTGTGTACTGACTCCTATTTAACATGATTTTGAATGTGATTGCTTAATTCTGGACACAGCTACATCCCCAGTTATAAAAGGGTGTTCACACTTATGCAACCATATTATTTTAGTTTTTAATTTTTATTTCCCTTTACCTAAACTATTTCAGTTTGTTTTTCAATTGAGTTTACAGTTTATAGGTCACATTAAAGGTAGAAAAAGTTCTAAAATGATTTATCTTTGTCTCATTTTTTTACATCACAGAAACCTGAAATTTTAACAGGGGTGTGTAGACTTTTTATATCCACTGTATATAATATTAATGGCTTTCATATAATGTAATGATTTAGTAACCCTACCATTACAGTATGTAAAAACTGTAACCCTAAATCATTTTAATTAACAACATACAGTATATAGTTTTATTTCATTCACAATATTACTATACTGAAGAGATTAAATACAAATGGTGCACTATATAAATACTTGATAAGGCCACAACAAGTGTAAATGTCAAATGTTTCAGTTTTAGGATTTTCTTAGGACATAAGAAGATATAAAGGCCCCTTTATGAAGGTTAAGCAGCTGCTTCTTCATCTGTCTGCAACCTCAGTGGTGGCGGATTTGTCCAGAATGACTGACAATCCCGCAGTTGGTTGCATAAGATAAGGGGGTGGGGCTACACAAGATTTTGGTCGTGCAATGTTAAAGTTGAGCAATGGATACTGCACTGAAGGCCCCATACATGTGAGGACAGGTTCTTTGTCTAGGAACCTTGTCTGTACACACATTGATAAATTTGGGCTAAAAACTTGAGTTTAATCACTATTGAGATACAGTTTTTAGCAACACTGTCAAAAAACAATTGCAATAATGTCCCTATCAGTTAATGTTTCTGTGCAATTAAAACACTGAAAGCAAAAATAATAACAGTAGCAAGACTGCTAGGTAAGGGACAGTAAGCATCTTGATATTTTTATATAAAATGTTTAGTTATGCATAATGAAATAACTTTGCAATATACTGTCATTATTTATTTTGCCCCTTTTTTAATGGGAGTGCCGGTGATATCACCAAAAACATGAGTGTTGATCACAGAGGGGCTGGGACCAGGAAGTGACAGGCAATAAATTGAGCTGGATAGGGTGTTTTCAAACCTCTCATTTTGAGCTTCCTTACTGGCCACAGACCTCCAAGACCCATCATTATAAAGAGAATCACCTGCATGCCCCCAAACATTGTATAAAAAAGTAAAAACACAACACATTTTTTTTTTTGGGGGGGGGGAATGGGACTTTATAGGCTCAATAGAAACCAATCAATGGGACCACTGATAAAGATTTTTTTATAGTAGACTTTGGGGCATATTTATCACGCTCCGTATGGAGCTTGAAGTCCTGTGTTTCTGGCGAGCCTTTAGGCTCGACAGAAACACAAGAGCATAACCTGTCCACCTGCTCTGAGGAGGAGGACAGACCTCGCCGGAAATCCACCCGATCGAATACAATCGAGTTGATTGACACCCCCTGCTAGCGGCCAATTGGCCGCAAATCTGCAGGGGACGGCGTTGCACCAGCAGTTCACAAGAACTGCTGATGCAATGCTGAATGCGGAGAGCGTATTGCTCTCCGCTTTCAGCGATGTCTGTCGGACATGATCCACTGATCGGATCATATCGGACAGGAATTTGATAAATAGCCTTCTCTTAAATAAAATTATGAATTATGTTTGTATACTCAGGTGATTAATATGATGACAGTAATCACCTTGCAAGTAAAAAAAAAAAGTGCTTTTATTTCTGTATTGGCAAAAAGGGCTTCTCTAGTTTATAATATAACCCCCCAAAACCCCTATTTCGCATTTGGCTACTATTGATGACAACTCAGGGCCAGATTTCGAGTGATGCACTAACAGTTGTGCGATTTATATTAGGTTTTTCGTGACTGTTTTTGCACAACGGAAGTAACATGTGCATTACAAATTGAAACGAGTTCGCTCGAGAGCAATTGAATTTAACACAGGTTAGTTTAGTGTGACCTCAGAGCCCTGGTTAACTGTTATGCTTAAAGGGACATTAAACACTAAATAAATCATTCCTTGAATGATGTATTCAGAGCAAAGATCAGCCTGAGAATAATTTGTACATTTAATTTAAAAAAATATATTAGTTGTTTAAATATTGAAAAAACAAGGGTAAAATTAATGTCCATAAAGCAGTGGGTGCGGCCATATTGTAACTTAGGTTACCTTTTCTGCTGAGGCCAATTAGGAATGGTTATACATGGCTTACTAGAGTGTGCAACCTATGACTGTATGGGATATAGTTGTGTCTGCACTTTCATGTTTAACATGAATTGGAAAGCCCACAAAATTCAGAATTAAAGGACAGGAACGGAGAACAAAATAATAATTTAAGTATATTGCAAAGTTGTTTTACTGCATGTAATCAAACAATTTACATTAAAGGGACAGTCTAGTCAAAATTAAACTTTCATGATTCATATAGGACATGCAGTTTTAAACTACTTTCCAATTTACTTTTATCATTAAAGGGACATTCTACACCAGAATTATTTTTGGTTTTAAAAGATAGATAATCCCTTTATTACCCATTCCCCAGTTTTGCATAACCAACAATTTTTATATTTATATACTTTTTACCTCTGTGATTACCTTGTATCTAAGCCTCTGCAGACTGCCCCCTTATCTCAGTGCTTTTGACAGACATGCAGTTTAGACAATCAGTGCAGACTCCTAAATAACTCCACGAGAGTGAGCACAATGTTGTCTATATCACACACATGAACTAGTACTGAATACTGTGAAAAACTTTCAAAATGCTCTGAGCTAGGAGGCGGTTTTCAACGGTTTAGAAATCAGTTTGAGCCTACCTAGGTTTAGCTTTTCAAAAATACCACAGAGGGAACAAAGCAAATTTGATGATAAAAGTAAATTGGAAAGTTGTTTACAATTGTATGCCCTATCTGAATCATGAAAGTTTAATTTTGACTAGACTGTCCCTTTAAATTTGCTTTGTTGCCTTGGTGGTATTTTTGAAAAGCTAAACCTAGGTAGGCTCAAACTGATTTCTAAACTGTTGAAAACCGCCTCTTAGCTCAGAGCATTTTGAAAGTTTTTCACAGTTAGACATTACTAGTTCATGTGTGTCATATAGATAACTGTGCTCACTCCCGAGGAGTTATTTAGGAGTCTGTATTGATTGGCTACACTGCATGTCTGTCAAAAGCACTTAGATAAGGGGCATTCTGCAGAGGCTTACATACAAGGTAATCACAGAGGTAAGACATATATTAATATAACTGTGTTGGTTATGCAAAATGGGGAAATGGGTAATAAAGGGATTATCTACCTTTTTAAATAATAACAATTCTGGTGTAGACTGTCCCTTTAATATCTTAAGGTGTTTAATTTGCCTTTATATAAAAAAATGGCACAAAAAACATTAAAAAACATTTAAAAGTACAGTTACAGCCATAATAACACTATCTAATACATTTTTTAAAAAAATATTGCAATAAAAAGTTGTAAGGTCTCAAAGCAGGGGTCAAGTCGTGCAGGAACACGTGGGAACAGAGTTTCTTCACTATTTTTGCAGGTGGAACTAAGTTCCCCCTGGACAGAGAACAGAAACGCTGCTGCTGGTGGGAGGAGCTGGAGCACAGTCTGGTTAGAGGGATAGTGAGATCCTCTAGTAATGGACAGTAACACTTCCTACAATACACTAAATGCAAGCCTGTCAGCGGTTCTGCTGTGTGATCACCCCATACTGCTTGGAACACATGGTGCTTACATTTCTGTGTGGCTTGCCCTGGGGTTATTTAGCTCCTCATCAGAAGGCAACCATTCAAACCTTCATTGGATTTAATTTGCTTTCATTAACTAAAGTGTATAGATTATATACATATAAATACAGTTTGTGTATAAAACAATATTAATTGTGAGGATGGTGGAAGTCTTGGTGAGTTCCCACACTTTTTTTTATAGGTCTTGACTCCTGTCTCAAAGATATGAGGTCTCAGGTGTTAGAATATGTATATGTAGGTGAATATGTTTTTACAGTGATATATATACATAAAAAACAAATAAATACATAGGTATACATATGTTATATATATATATATATATATATATGTGTGTGTGTGTGCATTGGAGCCCTTTGCAGTCATATATAGTTTATCAATTAATATTTAATTTCGGGTTAGTGCACTTGAGAAAATGAGACCGGATTTGTGCAACTTTTTGGATGTTAGGTTTTCCCCCACTTTTGTGTATGACCTCCTGCTGATTTCTGACCTGCTTCTGGATCACATATTTCACTGAATAGCCATATGTGAGGTTGCTTCTCTGGCCTTCTATAACTGCTTTACCTTTTATTTTATGAATACCTATGTCTGACCTTACTGCTATGGCCTCTTATTTTATAAATACCGGTGTATGACATTCTGCTGCTTTCTGACATGCCTTTGGATCATAGTTATACTTATCCATGAATACCTATGTATGCTTCCACACAGCATTTATTTGAAACTGTGTATTTAATCTTCATCTGCTCAATTAAATAGAGTGGTGTCCTGCATTGCTTGCTAAGTTAGGGACGGTCCATTGGTTGGGCGAGAGTTACAAGTAGTTGGATCCTATGATGGAAGGCCATGCTGGGGGGATATTAGTATAGTATTATTTAGCTGGGGTGTCTTCCAGTATAGCATCAATGGACTTTGGAGGTAATTGTTTGGAATTAAGGTGAAGGGCATACAAGCACTATAGAGTTAATATGCTGGAATGGGGATCAAGGAATTTTAATGTTAATGCACTATTGGGGTATTGGTTTAATGGACTGGACCAGTTAATGGGGCCGATTTATGAAAGTCTGACGGACATGATACATGTCCAATCGGCCCTAGCAGGGGGTTTCAATCAGATCGATCATACACGATCGAGCAGATTGCAGACCGCAGCCTCAGAGGAGGCATATGAGTTAGGGAGCAGCGGTCTTAAAACCGCTGTTTCTTTACTCCTGTTTCCGGCGAGCCTGAAGGCTTGTGCGGAAACAGTTACATTGGGGTTGATACGGGGGTTGTTAAATCGGCCCCAATATCTGTGTGGTATGCAGGGTTTAGCATGGGGGCGGCCAAGTGGATTCTGGATTGAAGGCTCCCCTAATATATAGGAAAAACATTGGCACCTATATGAGTAAAAGTATTAATGCAACAGTAGCAACTCTTTATTTTCTTGGTGGTTATTACTACCATCTATAAGGAGAAACTATTATTTTTGACATGCAAATAGTTAGCTGTCAGTAAAATATACCAAAGTAACTGAGAGAATCACCTATTTGAACTCCCATTGAAAAGCTATCCTAAACCATCATGTAGGCAGTAATTGGTTATGCAAAATGATGACATCAGAAGTGATATCATTATTACTGTCACTGAAAATGTCATATACTATGTCAACAATAGAGCGGAAGGGGAACATAGAATTTAAGTTTTGGCATTTCCTTACTTTTGAGTGCCCAAACAAGCACATAATTATGAACTTATTTACTGTGAACCAAAAGAACATTTTCTTATATTATTATAAGTGGATTAGTTTCCTCCATTCCTTAGATGTTAGTGAAACACAACACAACACAACAAATCACCTGATTATACATTTCTTGAGTACTAGTACCACATTCATTATGATCGATAGCTTTAAATCTGCCTAGAGTATCAAGAAGTTGGTTGACTGATGGGTACGGCCATGGTTGCGCTGCTGATAGCAGAAACATTCGCCAGTTCACAAGATTTGCATCATCACTGAACTCAGATACCATTTCTTGAACCTGCAAAATAAAATTAGGTTATGCATTAACAAAAAGACATTCTTGAATTTCAGACAAGGCTTTGAAATACCATCTGTGTTCTGTGTCTGTTTTAAATTAAGATATGTTATTTTCTAACTTTTTTCGGCCTGTATATTTAAATTTGTATTAAATTTACAAATAAATATCCCAAATGGAAACATAAAAATATGAAATAAAAGGATATAACTTTACAATGTTGCAGTGTTAAAATTGAGGAACAATGTTGAGAATAGTGGTTATTTGATGTTGGTAAAGAACAAAAAAGATCTATAAGTGGGGCACGTCTATTACTTTATTAGATAGAGGTTGTGGCTAAATAACTAAAACAATATTGCATATTGTTGTGTTAAAGACATTATTAGTGTTAGCAAGCTGCTGTCAGAAACACAAAATGTTATGCTAACCTCCAACAACGAGAGAAACATCCATAAGTCAGGAAGGACAAAGTCTGCAGTGTCATTTGTTATAAGACTGTGGAGAATACGAGTGAATTCCTTATCAAACATTCGACCTAGTGAAAAAAATAAAAAATATTGAATACAATGATAAAAAAACTGAGCTCTTGGAAACTAATTAACACAATGTACCACATTTACCATTTAAATTTCATTTAACACTCTACAATAGCACCCGCACCAGCTACCCTTGCACATGTTCTATAGAGGCCACAGTCATACCTATTAAATAGTTAGCAGAAATTATAGATTGCCGTAGTGGGGATAATTGTTGTTTTTTTGTAGACACAATTCTGCTTTCCAGTACTTTTGAGTAATCTAGTGATCATAGAATTGGCATCAGTACTTAGGGTCTAGTTGTCTCTTATTATATAGAATAGATAAGTGTTAAAAAAAGTTAAAACTGCTGCACAATTCTTTATGAAATATGGATACATTTCATTGTAGGTGCTTTGTTTTGTTTGGTGAAGCTATAAAGGTTTAATGTCACTTATTTTTATATGTTCTGAACATGCTTAGAAGAACTAAAAGGTTGAAAGAACAAATGAAGACAGAGCCATCAAGAGAGCGATTCTCTCAACCGGTTGTCCAGAGAAATCTATTGAGACAGATCCAAATGATCGCCGTTATATTATAGTACCCAGAAATTCCACCCTGGTGCTTGGAATAAGAGAACTCTTTTTCTAGGTTTATCTTCCATCCGTGAGATCGAAGAAAAGAGAGAATAGATTCCAAATGGTCCTCTGCCAGACGAAAAGATGGTGCTTGTACCAGAATATCGTCCAAGTAGGGAGCTACTGCTATACCCCGGGTTCTGGCAACGGCTAGAAGAGCCCCAAGAACATTTGTAAAAATTATTTGAGCAGTAGCTAGACCAAACGGAAGTGCAATAAACTGGAAGTGCTGGTCTAGGAACGCAAACCTTAGGAACTGGAAGTGGTCCTTGTGGATTGGAATGTGAAGGTAAGCATCCTTCAGAACTATAGTGGCCATAAACTGTCCTAACTGAACTAAGGGAAGGATGGAACTTAGCGTCTCCATCTTGAAAGAGGGTACATTTAGAAATTTGTTTAAGCACTTTAGGTCCAGAATCGGGCAGAAAGTTCCCTCCTTCTTTGGGACCACGAAAAGGTTTGAATAGTATCCCAAACCTCTTTCTGCAATAGGCATCGGGTCAATGACTCCTAAGGAGGGCAGATCCCGCACGCACCCCAGAAAGGCTTCCCTCTTTTCTGGTCTGGAAGACAGGATTGAGAGGAGAAATCTGCCCTTGGATGGATGAAACTTGAAACCTATCTTGTAACCCTGAGCTATGATCTCCAGGACCCATTGATCCTGCACATCCCCAAACCAAGCATCTGAAAAGAGTGACAGTCTGCCCCCCACACCATCCAGAGCCGGATCGGTAGCCGTCCCTTCATGTTGATTTAGTCTCTGCAAGCTTCTTGCTCTGCTTGGACTTATTCCAGGACTGAGCCGGATTCCAAATACTCTTGGTTTGTTCAGGCTTAGAGGAGGACTGCTATCATTGGGATTTATAAGAACGAAAGGAACACAAATTAGAAACTTGTACCTTAGACTTGTTCTTTTTATCTTGCGGTAGGAAGGCACCCTTGCCCCCTGTAACCGTGGAGATAATGGAATCCAGGCCTGGACCAAAAAAAATTCTTTCCCTTAAAGGGGAGAGAAAGAAGTCTGGACTTAGAAGTCATATCTGCAGAAAAGGACTTCAGCCAGAGCGCCCAACGGGCCTGAACCGAAAAGCCAAAAGCCTTAGCATTTAGGCAAATAATCTGCATGTTTGCATCACAGATAAAAGAATTAGCAATTCTCAAGGCTTTAATTCTTTCCTGGATAACGTTGAGGGGACCCTCCACCTCGATTAAATCCGATAAGGAGTCGCACCAGTAGGTGGCTGCTCCAGCAACTGCCGCTGCAGGTTGAAACAAATATCCCGTCTGCTGAAACAATTTTTTAGAAGAGTTTCCATTTTTTTATCCATCGGCTCTCTGAACGACGAGCTATCCTCAAGTGGGATAGTAGTGCATTTGGCAAGCATGGAGATAGCCCCATCCACCTTAGGGACGGAACCCCACAACTCCAATTGAGAGTTCGGGATCGGGAATAATTTTTTAAAGGAAGACGAAGGGGAAAAGGAAGATCCAATTCTGTCCCATTCATTCTTAATAATGTTCACCATCTTTACAGGCACAGGAAAAGTTAAAGGCACTACCCGTCCTCGTAAACTCTGTCTAATTTAGGGATCAAAGGTTCATCAGGCAGCTTGGACTCTGGAACCTCTAATGTAGACAGGACTTCCTTTAGAAGAAAACGTAAGTGTTCAATCTTAAATCTAAAGGCTGGTTCCTCCGCAGCAGGAGGCTTAGACGCAGCAGACTCCGTTCATCCTCTGAAGCCTCAGAGTGAAACTCATCCACGGAAAACTGAGACAGAGCTGTAAAATCCAATAAATCACATGATGACCCCGGGGCAGGAGAGTTATGTTTAACCTTTCACTTGCTGTTAGCAGGCAGTCTGGATGGGTTCACAGTCTATGAGGAAGCCCCACTAGAGGGCGAGAAACACGTCAGACGACTTGTCCGTGTTTGTACTTTTACCGTTATATTGAAATAAACGGCTCTTTTTTTTATCCACACTGCTGTGCTGCTGGACTCTTTAACTTTATTACGTACCTGCAGTTGGTTCACTGCATCCCTGGCATTGCACCCTGCCCTTGTGCGATGGTATCATTATTGCTGCCTAGTATTCGTAATGGCGTTTGATGTAATCAGCATGAGTCTTTGATTGTCTGCCGACTGGTGGGTTTGGAGCGGCTGCTCAAAAAAATTTGCAGATAGACTCTCCCTGCATCTCCAGACTCTAACTTTCGTTAATGCTCTTAATGAGAGGCTGAAAACTACTTAAAACTCCAGTCCCATATCGAAGGGCAGATACCCTTCCTAAGGAGCTACTCTGAAATCTTCTGACACTTTTCTGCCATCCTCCTGTGATGAAAGACAAAGAATGACTGTGGGATGGGGGAAGTGGGAGAGGTATTTAAGCCTTTGGCTGGGGTGTGTTTGCCTTCTCCTGGTGGCCAGGTTCAGTATTTCCAAACAGTAAGGAATAATGCCATGGGCTATTAAGAAGGAAACAAGGAACAGACAGGTGTTTGATATGGGACACTTCTAGATGTATGATACCCCACTTTGAAAAAAAGGTGAACCCCTCTCATTATTGGTAAGTAACAGTGGAGTGGAGAGTTATCGACACCTAAGTTCTTGCTTCTACCAGTATAAGTTAGCTGGACAACTGAGAAGCTCCAGCCTGCCCATCAAGCACCTATGAGGTGCTGTTCACTTGTGAGTTGCTTTATTTCACATATACTGTATATCTGACTGTCATAACTGTACTAAGCTATCAGGCGCCTTTGGGTTGTTTCAGATCATCGTTTTTAGAGGAGTTGACCATTCTCATGACAAAGAGCAGCCTGAGTCCTACAGGTCCCTAGAGGATTTGCCCTGTGGATTAAATTTTTTTTATTTTAATTTTTATCAATTTTTCTTTGTTGTTATATAGAGAGCCCCTCCTAAGGGTTTTTATTGTATGTGGGTCACTACATACACTTGGAGCCTTGTATTCTCTAAATTGGAAAGTTATTGAAAATTGCATGATGTATTTGAATCATGAAAGAAACATTTTGAGTTTCATGTCCCTTTAACAATGAAAATGTATAAACATTTGTTGAAAAGACTTGACACTTTTTTACACAACTTTAATGCTGTTTATATATCTTTAATGCTGTTTATAAATCTTTTTGAGTGAGAGATAATAGTTGGAGCAGCCCTATACAAAGATAACCCTCCATTGTATTTATATGTCCCTGTTTTGGCCCAAAAAAATCTGTATCATTAAACATTCCAAGTTGATGGTAATTGGGGCTCAAAATGATAAACTATGTAAAATATTTATGCAAGAAACATGGAGGCTAATTAAAATTTCAAGCATAACAGACTACATGTGACACTGGGGACACATTTTAAATGGACAGTCTAGGCCAAAATAACCTTTCATGATTCAGATAGGGCATGTAATTTAAACAATTTTGCAATTTACTTTTATCACCAATTTTGCTTTGTTCTCTTGGTATTGTTAGTTGAAAGCGTAACCTAGGAGGTTCATATGCTAATTTCTTAGACCTTGAAGGCCACCTCTTTTCAGAATGCATTTTAACAGTTTTTCACCACTAGAGGGTGTTAGTTCATGTGTTTCATATAGATAACACTGTGCTCATGCACGAGAAGTTATCTTGGAGCAGGCACTGATTGGCTAAACTGCAAGTCTGTCAAAAGAACTGAAATAAAGGGGCAGTTTGCAGAGGCTTAGATACAAGATAATCACAGAGGTTAAAAGTATATTAATATAACTGTGTTGGTTATGCAAAACTGGAGAATGGGTAATAAGGGATTATCTATCCTTTAAAACAATAAACATTCTGGTGTAGACTGTCCCTTTAATAGTTTGGTTTATTGTAGTGTCTGACATGTTGTCAAGCATATAAGAAATGTTTTTCTAAAATAAGTAAAAATTCAGATGCATACTATACCTTCCGGTGCCACCAGCAAAAAATGCTCATACATTTTCTGAAGTTGCAATATTGTTATTATTGTATCTGTTGGTGTTTCTACAGGAGGCATAGGTGGTGGAGGAGGAGGATCTGGTATTACTTTGACATCAGCATTAATGTAAAAGTCTGTTTGCTCTAAAACAAGTTCATACTTTATCTTTGAGCTTGTTTCAATGTGGTTACGAACAACTTGAACCAATGTATCAATACTGTGAAAAGAACACAGAGGAAAAACATATGACAAGCCGCACAGTGCAAGAAGAAATGTAAAAATAATAAAATAAATAACAACAACCTATAAATTAATTAATTAAGCCCACATTTTTTCTTTAATGATTCAGATAGAGCAGGCAATTTTAAGCAACTTTCTAATTTACTCCTATTATTAATTTTTCTTTGTTCTCTTGATATCTTTATTTGAAAAGCAGGAGCTTTTTAGGAGCAGGACCATTTTTGGTTCAGAACCTGGGTAGCACTTGCTGATTGAAGGCTAAATGTAGCCACCAATAAGCAAGCTCTATCTGTAAATATCAAGAGAACGAAGAAAAATTGATAATAGAAGTAGATTAGAAAGTTGCTTAAAATTGACTGCTCTATCTGAATCATGAAAGAAAAAAAATTGGGTTCAGTGTCCCTTTAAGTATCTGACCAAAAGGATATGCAAACTCGCTCTGTTTGGGATGGAGAAAGATGACAATATGTACTCCAGACAAGACTATATTTCTCTTTTACTGACAGCTCAGTCATCTCCCCAGGACCTATCAAGGGCTAGACTACAAGTGGCACGCTAACTGTTGCATTCAAGTGATATCATTTTTTTTTTAGCCTTTTTGCATGTTGCGAAAATAATCCACATATTATGAGTTGAAAATAAATGTGTTTGCTTGTTTGCAATCAAGATTTACGCTTGTCACGTTATTGCGATTTCAGAGCTTATATAAAGGGTAGGGGAATAAAAAAACTTGCATTACATACAGCATAAATACGCTTAAAAGTACATGTACACTCATATAAACACTATCTGATAAAAAATAGTTAAAAAAAAAAAGTTATAAGGTCTCAAAGATATATGGTATAAGGTGTTTGACAATAAAAGGGCTGCGAAGGACTTTAACATCTACAGTATATGCATACATGCACACGTCTAAATATGAACAGACCTCACAACTGTCCCTATTTGAGAGGGACAGTCCCTGATTCAGAGCTCTGTCTTGCTGTCCCTCTGAGACAGCCACATGTCCCTATTTTCAGAATTTTAAATATAAAACATTAAAAAATATTAATAAAAAGTATTATAGATACTGTAAAAATATTTTAAATAATCCATATAATGTAAATGTATATACTGTATATATATATATATATATATAAAATATGTATAATAATTTTGTAATATGTTATATTTAATATAGAAAATAATGTACTTTAAATTAATAAATATATATTTCTACATATCTGATAATGTTAATGTAAAATAGATATCTATATCTACAGTATCTATCTATCTATCTATCTATCTATCTATCTATCTATCTATCTATCTATCTATCTATCTATCTATCTATCTATCTAATCTATCTGTATATATAAATATATAAACAGAAATATATATTTACAATAAAAAGTACATTGTTCTGTAAGTGAAGAAAATTGGAATGTGAAGTATTCATAACCCCTGTTGGGTTAGTGCACAAGCAATAGGTGTTAGGTTTTTTCATCTGCACTCTCCATTGACTTCTATGGGGAGAATAAGTTAACACGGTCGCGATAACTGGAAAGTGGTACCTGACGAGAGCAAAAAGCCTCCGTCTAGCAAAGTTTACCCTCGAGTGGGGAGTGCTAAATAGTGCTCCACTTGTAATCTAGCCCTAAACGGCAAAGCCCTTTATAAGAGCATTTTATACACTCAGTTTGTATGTCTGATGAAACGGCTTGTATTAGCCGAGAAACGAGTAGTATTTAATTTTCAATCGGCTAGATTACGAGTCTTGCTTTAGCCTTAAAAAGCAGCGTTGAGGGGTCCCAACGCTGCTTTTTAACGCCCGCTGGTATTACGAGTCTGGCAGGTACAGGTGTACCGCTCACTTTTCTTCCGCGACTCGAGCTTACCCCAATTCCCCTTACGTCAATTGCGTATCCTATCTTTTTAATGGGATTTGTCTAACGCTGGTATTACGAGTCTTGGAAGAAGTGAGCGGTACACCCTCTCCTGTCAAGACTAATACCGCATTTAAAAGTCAGTAGCTAAGAGTTTTATGGGCTAATGCCGTAACATAAAACTCTTAACTAAAGTGCTACAAAGTACACTAACACCCATAAACTACCTATTACCCCTAAACCGAGCCCCCCCCCCCGCACATCTCAAACAATTCCATTAATTTTTTTAACCCCTAATCTGCCGACCGGACATCGCCGCCACTTTAATAAATATATTAACCCCTAAACCGCCGCACTCCCGCCTCGCAAACACTAGTTACATTTTATTAACCCCTAATCTGCCGTCCCTAACAACGCCGACACCTATCTACATTTATTGACCCCTTATCTGCCGCCCCCAACGTCGCCGCAACTATATTAAATTTATTAACCCCTAAACCTAAGTCTAACCCTAAGTCTAACCCCCCTTAACTTAAATATAATTTACTTAAAACGAAATAAAATTACTACAACTATATAAATAATTCCTATTTAAAACTAAATACTTACCTATAAAATAAACCATAAGCTAGCTACAATATAAGTAATACTTACATTGTAGCTATCTTAGGGTTTATTTTTATTTTACATGCAACTTTGTATTTATTTTAACTAGGTACAATAGTTATTAAATAGTTATTAGCTATTTAATAACTACCTAGCTAAAATAAATACAAAAGTACCTGTAAAATAAAACCTAACCTAAGTTACAATTACACCTAACACTACACTATAATTAAATTAATTACCTAAACTAACTACAATTAATTACAATTAAATTAAATAAACTACGAAAAACAACAAACACTAAATTACAGAAATAAAAAAATAATTACAAAAGTTTTAAAACTAATTACACCTAATCTAATCCCCCTAATAAAATAAAAAAGCCCCCCAAAATAAAAAAAATCCCTACCCTATACTAAATTACAAATAGCCCTTAAAAGGGCCTTTTGCGGGGCATTGCCCCAAAGTAATCAGCTCTTTTACCTGTAAAGAAAAATACCGTACCCCCCCAACATTAAAACCCACAACCCACACACCCAACCCTACTCTAAAACCCACCCAATCCCCCCTTGATAAAACCTAACACTACCCCCTGGAAGATCACCCTACCTTGAGCCGTCTTCACCCAGCCAGGCACAAGTGGACCTCCAGAGGGGCAGAAATCTTCATCCGATCTGGCCAGAAGAGGACATCCAGACCGGCAGAAGTCTTCATCCAGGTGGCATCTTCTATCTTCTTCCATCTGGAGCGGAGCGGGTCCATCTTGAAGACCTCCGACGCGGAGCATCCTCTTCCATCCGACGGCGACTGAAGAATGAAGGTTCCTTTAAGTGACGTCATTCAAGATGGCGTCCCTTCAATTCCGATTGGCTGTTCCAATCAGCCAATAGAATGCGAGCTCAATTCTATTGGCTGATTGCATCAGCCAATAGGAATTTTCCTACCTTAATTCCGATTGGCTGAGAGGATTCTATCAGCCAATTGGAATTGAAGGGACGCCATCTTGGATGACGTCACTTAAAGGAAACTTCATTCTTCAGTCGCCGTCGGATGGAAGAGGATGCTTCGCGTCGGATGTCTTCAAGATGGACCCGCTCCGCTCCGGATGGAAGAAGATAGAAGATGCCGCCTGAATATTACAAAATATTACACTGCCTGCGCAGTCATGGAAAATATTTAGAACAATATAACGTGTGAATTAATAAAGCTAGCTGGCTTTTTTTTCCTTAATAAAGTGTTTTGGATTTAAAGCAGAAAAAAGTCCTAAAACACTAACATATATAGTAAATGAAGTGGAAAGTTATATATAAGTTTTAGTTTTTTGTCTTACCTTGACATTTCTCCTAGAAATCTTGTTCCAAGGCACATTTCCATATCTTTATAAGCATCCTCAGCTCTTGATATTATATCTTGATACATTTCTAAAGCTTTCCACTTAATCAACTCTAGTCGAGAATCTGCAGCTGCCTCTAGAAAAATATAAATTAAACGTAATTTAGAGTTCACTGTACACACAAATATGTTAAAGGGACAGTAAAGTCAAAATTAAACTTAAATTATTCAGATTGAGCACGCAATTTGAAACAACTGATTTACTTTTGTTATCAAATGTGCTTTGTTCCTTTATAATAATTTGTTAAAGTGTAAAACTAGTAGCAGCAAAGCACTGCTGGGAGCTAGCTAAACACATCAAGTGAGCCAATAAAAAAGAGGCATGTGTGTAGTCACCAATAAGCAGCTAGCTCACAGAAGAGTATTACTGCTCCTACCTAGGTTTGCTTTTCAACAAAGGATACCAAGAGAATAAAGCAAATTTGATAATAAAAGCAAATAGGAAAGTTGTTTAAAACTACATGCTCTGTCTAAATCATAGAAGTTTAATTTTGACTTTACTGTCCCTTTAATGATGTGCCCTATAAAATCTGACATCTTTAACATAGGGAATTGTCATGAATTTGGAGTATCAGACAGTCATTAACCCTTTGAGTGCTAAACACTTTCCCACCTGGGTGCTAAGCTGATTTGAGTTTTTTCTTTATTTTTATTTTTTTAAAATATATATTTTTTTAACTTTTTTTCCCCCAGATCCCCAATACTTATACAGTTGGAAAGGTTAGGTGATTATCTTTCCAATGGTGGGTCTTGGGGTCTGTAGCTGCTGAGATACAGGCTTCTAAGCAGCATGCCCCCTTTCCCTATACTTGCCATTGTGATTTTTAAATAAAGTTGCACAGTGACGTCATCACGTCATTGCTCGTGACGTCGCCGCACAAACGTGAAGCCCCGGCGATGCCTGTCACTATACACACCTGATCGCTGGAGTAGGAGCGGGTCGGAGCCCCCAGATCTCCCTCAAGGTGGGAGAGTGCTAGCCGTCGTTAGCACTCTAGGGGTTAATTATAGATAATATTAAATATAATATGAAATGATTTATTAATATATGAAAAAAACTAAGAGAAAAACCCCCCAAAATGTTTCCTAACCTGATAAATTAATGTATTTCATGGTAGTGGTGAGAATCCATGAGCCATTACTCCTGGAATTCAACTCCTGGCCACTAGGAGAGGCAAAGATTCCTAAAACTCCAAGAGCACTTAATCCCTACTACCTCTCAGGTATGCCAGTCTGACGTATAGCCAAGCAAGGAGAAGTAGAAAAGAAGGAAAGGAAAACGCAGTGAAGGTGCAAACTAGGACTACAGCTAGGGTCTCATAAACTCTAACCAACATGAAAGAAATTAATTTATCAGGTAAGCATACATTTTGTTTTCTTTCATAAGGTGGCGAGAGTGCACAAGCCATTAATCCTGGCAACTAATAACCAAGAGTAATTTGGGCAGGACAAACATTTTTTGAAAGGCAGGCACCTAATTTCCAGACACTTCTGCCTGGAAGACTTTCATACCAAAAGATGCTTTAGAAGAATTTCAAAGTGGTAGAAATTAGTAAAAGGTATGTACGGATGACCCTGTTGCTGCCTTGCAAATTTGTTTAATAGAAGTGTCATTTTAGAAAACCCAGGAAATGGAACTTATCTAGTAGAATGGGCTGTAATGCCTTTTGGGGGAGACTTTCCTGCCTCCAAGAAAGCCTTGTGAATCGGTAGCAGCACCTTCATACTGGTACAACAAGAAGGCATTTTTGACTGTTTGGCCTTGTTCCAATTGGGGTTGGACTTCCATGAGGATCTGAAAGAAACTTGTTTTTTTGAAGAGGAAGACAACTTATCCTGGTTCCTAGATTGATGAAAGGAAATTATTAGTAGCCCTGTTCTTTCTCTTGGAATTATTGTCCTGAGGGAGAAAAAATCCTCTTCCTCCAGTTACAGTAGAAATTATGGCGTCTAGACCAGGCCCAAAGAATAATGTTTCTTGAAAAGGAAGAGATAAAAGTTTAGATTTTGAAACCATGTCTACTGACCATGTATTGAGCTACAAAGCTCTTCTTATCAAGACCAATAAGGCCATTTTTTGGCATTAATTCTATTTATATTAACAAAAGAATCACAGATACAGTCATTTACTGACCTAAGAAGGTTTTTTTTTAATCATCTATATAATCTTCTAAAATCTGATAAAAAGGTTTGTCACACCAAAGAGAAGAAACCACTGCAACACAAGCAATACAGATAGCTGGACTAAATATGTAACTTGCTTGTTAAAGAGTTCTTCTGGAAATTGCACCATCCACCTAAGGTATAGTTTTGCAAAGCTTTATGATAAAAGCCGTTAATGGAAACATCCTCTTGAAAACTGAGGATAAATTAAAATGAAGCCCAGACTTGGACCCTCTTTGGTAATTATCTCAGTAATTACCTTTGGAACAGGATAAAACCTGAGTCTAGAGCTTTAACAGAAGGTTTGAAAATTAGATCCAATTATTTTTAGACTTAATTCCCTAAGCAGAGATCGAAGATGCGCAAGCTTGAACAAAAAAGGAGGAATATTCTGTGTCCTGAAACTACTTTACCTTTAGAAGAGGGATCTGAGGTGTTAGAATCTGAGTCTGAAAGAAACTGTATAGCTTACCTGATCATTAGTTATTCAGAATGGCTAGCTAAAACAACAGTAGGCTGCTCGTCAGAGACTCTTTTTCGCTAAGTTGGAGGTAGTATGGCCCCCCAACATCTTAAAAACATTTAAGTTCACAAAAAGTTTAAATCATGGAGCAAAATCTAAAGAACTCCCTTGTACAGAAGAAACAGAAGGCAAGAACAGCATTATTTTATATAGCATGCATAATGTGATCCAATAAAAAGAAAATGTATGCTTACCTGATAAATGTATTTCTTTTTTGACACGATGAGTCAACGAATCATCTTAATTACTAATGGGATATTCACCTCCTGGTCAGCAGGAGGCGTTAAAGAGCATCACAGCAAAGCTGTTAAATAGCTCCTCCCTTCCCTCCCACTCCAGTCATTCGACCAAAGTTAAGGATAGAAAGGAAAAACCAAGGTGCAGATGTGTCTAAAGTTTATAATAACCAACAATCTGTCTTTCAAAAACAGGGCGGGCCGTGGACTCATCATGTCAAAAAAGAACAGGTAAGCATAAATTTTCTTTTCTTTTTAATGACAGGATGAGTCCACGGATCATCTTAATTACTAATGGGAATCAATACCCAAGCTTAGCGTACACAGATTTTACGGGAGGGACAAGACAGGGAACCTAAATGGAAGGCACCACTGCTTGAAGAACCTTTCTCCCAAAAAGCGGCCTCAGACGAGGCAAAAGTGTCAAATTTGTAGAACTTTGAAAAAGTGTGAAGAGAGGACCAAATTGCAGCCTTGCAAATCTGTTCCACAGAAGCTTCATTCTTGAATGCCCATGAGGATATAACGGCCCTCGTGGAATGAGCCGTAACTCTCTCTGGAGGCTGTAGCCCAACAGTCTCCTATGCAAAACGTATGATACTCTTCAGCCAGAAATAAAGAGAAGCTTTCTGGCCCTTACGTTTTCCTGAGAAAACCACAAAGTAGAAGACTGGCGAAAATCCTTAGTCGCCTGCAGGTAAAAACCTTAAAGCACAGACCACGTCCAAATTGTGCAGAAGCCGTTACCTCCTGATTAATGTTCCGATCAGAAACAACCTTAGGAAGAAATCCTAAATTAGTACGTAAAACTACCTTATCTGAATGGAAAATAAGGTAAGAAGACTCATACTGCAATGCCGAGAGTTCTGACACTCTACGAGCATAAGAAATAGCAACAAGAAACAAAACTTTCCAAGATAACAATTTAATATCTAAGGAATGCATAGGCTCAAACGTAGCCCCTTGAATAACTTCAAGAACTAAATTCAGACTCCATGGAGGAGTAACTTGTTTGAACACAGGCCTGACAAAAAGATTGTACATCTGGAGCATCTGCCAGACGCTTGTGTACCAAAATAAATAAAGCAGAGATTTGACCCATAAGGGAACTTGAATCTCCTGAAAATTGTCGACAATCCTTTCTCCAAACCCACTTGGAGAGAAGATAACATTTTAGGAATCCTAATTCTACTCCATGAGTAGCCTCTGGACTCACACCAATAGAGATATTTACACCATATCATACGTTAAATCCTTCTAGTAACAGGCTTACGAGCCTGAATCCTAATCTCAATGATCGATTCAGAAAAATCCTGCTTGGATTAGAATAAGAGTTCAATCTCCAAGGACTCAGCTTCAGAGAAACTAGATTTGTGTGAAGGAAGATCCCTTGAATTAGAAGGTCCTTCCTCAACGTAAGTCTCCAAGGTTGCAGAGACGACATCTCTACCAGATCTGCATACCAAATCCTGCGAGGATCCTCGCCTATTTGATTCGAGCAATGACCGGAGGAAGTAGCGCAAATGAAGGAAAAAGGTATGCTAGATTGAAGGTCCAAGGGACCGCCAGAACATCTATCAGTTCCGCCTGGGGTTCCCTGGACCTCGACCCGTATCTCGGGAGCTTAGCATTCCTGAGATCCAATTCCGGCTGACCCCACTTGAGAATCAGACCGGAGAACACTTCCAGATGGAGTTCCCACTCCCCCGGATAAAAAAGGTCTGCCTGCTCATGAAGTCCACCTCCCAGTTGTCCACCCCTGGGATGTGGATCGCCGACAGATAGCAAGAATGGGCCTCCGCCCACTGAATTATTTTGGTTACCTCTGTCATCGCTAAGGAACTCTTCTCGTTCCTCCCTGATGATTAATGTAACAGAAGTTATGTAGTCCGACTGGAATCTAATAAAACTGGACCGAGGCTAACTGAGGTCAGGCCAGAAGAGCATTGAAGACCGCTCTCAGCTCTAGAAAACTTATAGGAAGAAGAGACTCATAACTGAATCCAAACCCCCTGAGCCTTTAGGGAGCCCAAGACTGCTCACCACCCTAGAAGGCTAGTGTCTGTAGTCACAATCACAGAAGATGGTGTGTGAAAGCAGGATCCCTGGAAGAGATGAGCTTGAGACAACCACCATTGAAGAGAATCCTTTGTCTCTCGCATCCAGAAATATTAGAGGAGACAAATCGGTATAATCTACGATCCATTTTCTTAGCATGTTTAACTGCAGAGGTCCGAGATGGAACCGAGCAAACGGAATGCTGTCCATTGCCGCCACCATCATATTGATTACCCCCTGAGCCACTGAAGGCTGAGGGGTGAGCTGAAGGGCTAGACAAGTATCGAAAAACAGAATTTATGTTTACCTGATAAATTTCTTTCTCCAACGGTGTGTCCGGTCCACGGCGTCATCCTTACTTGTGGGATATTCTCTTCCCCAACAGGAAATGGCAAAGAGCCCAGCAAAGCTGGTCACATGATCCCTCCTAGGCTCCGCCTACCCCAGTCATTCGACCGACGTTAAGGAGGAATATTTGCATAGGAGAAACCATATGGTACCGTGGTGACTGTAGTTAAAGAAAATAAATTATCAGACCTGATTAAAAAAACCAGGGCGGGCCGTGGACCGGACACACCGTTGGAGAAAGAAATTTATCAGGTAAACATAAATTCTGTTTTCTCCAACATAGGTGTGTCCGGTCCACGGCGTCATCCTTACTTGTGGGAACCAATACCAAAGCCTTAGGACACGGATGAAGGGAGGGAGCAAATCAGGTCACCTAAATGGAAGGCACCACGGCTTGCAAAACCTTTCTCCCAAAAATAGCCTCAGAAGAAGCAAAAGTATCAAACTTGTAAAATTTGGTAAAAGTGTGCAGTGAAGACCAAGTCGCTGCCCTACATATCTGATCAACAGAAGCCTCGTTCTTGAAGGCCCATGTGGAAGCCACAGCCCTAGTGGAATGAGCTGTGATTCTTTCGGGAGGCTGCCGTCCGGCAGTCTCGTAAGCCAATCTGATGATGCTTTTAATCCAAAAAGAGAGAGAGGTAGAAGTTGCTTTTTGACCTCTCCTTTTACCTGAATAAACAACAAACAAGGAAGATGTTTGTCTAAAATCCTTAGTAGCATCTAAATAGAATTTTAGAGCGCGAACAACATCCAAATTGTGCAACAAACGTTCCTTCTTTGAAACTGGTTTTGGACACAGAGAAGGTACGATAATCTCCTGGTTAATGTTTTTGTTAGAAACAACTTTTGGAAGAAAACCAGGCTTAGTACGTAAAACCACCTTATCTGCATGGAACACCAGATAAGGAGGAGAACACTGCAGAGCAGATAATTCTGAGACTCTTCTAGCAGAAGAAATCGCAACTAAAAACAAAACTTTCCAAGATAATAACTTAATATCAACGGAATGTAAGGGTTCAAACGGAACCCCCTGAAGAACTGAAAGAACTAAATTGAGACTCCAAGGAGGAGTCAAAGGTTTGTAAACAGGCTTGATTCTAACCAGAGCCTGAACAAAGGCTTGAACATCTGGCACAGCTGCCAGCTTTTTGTGAAGTAAAACCGACAAGGCAGAAATCTGTCCCTTCAGGGAACTTGCAGATAATCCTTTTTCCAATCCTTCTTGAAGGAAGGATAGAATCCTAGGAATCTTAACCTTGTCCCAAGGGAATCCTTTAGATTCACACCAACAGATATATTTTTTCCAAATTTTGTGGTAAATCTTTCTAGTTACAGGCTTTCTGGCCTGAACAAGAGTATCGATAACAGAATCTGAGAATCCTCGCTTCGATAAAATCAAGCGTTCAATCTCCAAGCAGTCAGCTGGAGTGAAACCAGATTCGGATGTTCGAACGGACCCTGAACAAGAAGGTCTCGTCTCAAAGGTAGCTTCCAAGGTGGAGCCGATGACATATTCACCAGATCTGCATACCAAGTCCTGCGTGGCCACGCAGGAGCTATCAAGATCACCGACGCCCTCTCCTGATTGATCCTGGCTACCAGCCTGGGGATGAGAGGAAACGGCGGGAACACATAAGCTAGTTTGAAGGTCCAAGGTGCTACTAGTGCATCCACTAGAGCCGCCTTGGGATCCCTGGATCTGGCCCCGTAGCAAGGAACTTTGAAGTTCTGACGAGAGGCCATCAGATCCATGTCTGGAATGCCCCACAGGTGAGTGACTTGGGCAAAGATTTCCGGATGGAGTTCCCACTCCCCCGGATGTAATGTCTGACGACTCAGAAAATCCGCTTCCCAATTTTCCACTCCTGGGATGTGGATAGCAGACAGGTGGCAGGAGTGAGACTCCGCCCATAGAATGATTTTGGTCACTTCTTCCATCGCTAGGGAACTCCTTGTTCCCCCCTGATGGTTGATGTACGCAACAGTTGTCATGTTGTCTGATTGAAACCGTATGAACTTGGCCCTCGCTAGCTGAGGCCAAGCCTTGAGAGCATTGAATATCGCTCTCAGTTCCAGAATATTTATCGGTAGAAGAGATTCTTCCCGAGACCAAAGACCCTGAGCTTTCAGGGATCCCCAGACCGCGCCCCAGCCCATCAGACTGGCGTCGGTCGTGACAATGACCCACTCTGGTCTGCGGAACGTCATCCCTTGAGACAGATTGTCCAGGGACAGCCACCAACGGAGTGAGTCTCTGGTCCTCTGAGTTACTTGTATCTTCGGAGACAAGTCTGTATAGTCCCCATTCCACTGACTGAGCATGCACAGTTGTAATGGTCTTAGATGAATGCGCGCAAAAGGAACTATGTCCATTGCCGCCACCATCAACCCGATCACTTCCATGCACTGAGCTATGGAAGGAAGAGGAACAGAATGAAGTATCCGACAAGAGTCTAGAAGTTTTGTTTTTCTTGCCTCTGTTAGAAAGATCCTCATTTCTAAGGAGTCTATAATTGTTCCCAAGAAGGGAACCCTTGTTGACGGGGATAGAGAACTCTTTTCCACGTTCACTTTCCAGCCGTGAGATCTGAGAAAGGCCAGGACAATGTCCGTGTGAGCCTTTGCTTGAGGAAGGGACGACGCTTGAATCAGAATGTCGTCCAGGTAAGGTACTACTGCAATGCCCCTTGGTCTTAGCACCGCTAGAAGGGACCCTAGTACCTTTGTGAAAATCCTTGGAGCAGTGGCTAATCCGAAAGGAAGCGCCACGAACTGGTAATGTTTGTCCAGGAATGCGAACCTTAGGAACCGATGATGTTCCTTGTGGATAGGAATATGTAGATACGCATCCTTTAAATCCACCGTGGTCATGAATTGACCCTCCTGGATGGAAGGGAGAATAGTTCGAATGGTTTCCATCTTGAAAGATGGAACCTTGAGAAATTTGTTTAAGATCTTGAGATCTAAGATTGGTCTGAACGTTCCCTCTTTTTTGGGAACTATGAACAGATTGGAGTAGAACCCCATCCCTTGTTCTCTTAGTGGAACAGGATGAATCACTCCCATTTTTAACAGGTCTTCTACACAATGTAAGAACGCCTGTCTTTTTATGTGGTCTGAAGACAACTGAGACCTGTGGAACCTCCCCCTTGGGGGAAGTCCCTTGAATTCCAGAAGATAACCCTGGGAGACTATTTCTAGCGCCCAAGGATCCAGAACATCTCTTGCCCAAGCCTGAGCGAAGAGAGAGAGTCTGCCCCCCACCAGATCCGGTCCCGGATCGGGGGCCAATATTTCATGCTGTCTTGGTAGCAGTGGCAGGTTTCTTGGCCTGCTTTCCCTTGTTCCAGCCTTGCATTGGTCTCCAAGCTGGCTTGGCTTGAGAAGTATTACCCTCTTGCTTAGAGGACGTAGCACTTTGGGCTGGTCCGTTTTTACGAAAGGGACGAAAATTAGGTCTATTTTTCGCCTTGAAAGGCCGATCCTGAGGAAGGGCGTGGCCCTTACCCCCAGTGATATCCGAGATAATCTCTTTCAAGTCAGGGCCAAACAGCGTTTTCCCCTTGAAAGGAATGTTTAGTAGCTTGTTCTTGGAAGACGCATCAGCCGACCAAGATTTCAACCAAAGCGCTCTGCGCGCCACAATAGCAAACCCAGAATTCTTAGCCGCTAACCTAGCCAATTGCAAAGTGGCGTCTAGGGTGAAAGAATTAGCCAATTTGAGAGCATTGATTCTGTCCATAATCTCCTCATAAGGAGGAGAATCACTATCGAGCGCCTTTATCAGCTCATCAAACCAGAAGCATGCGGCTGTAGTGACAGGGACAATGCATGAAATTGGTTGTAGAAGGTAACCCTGCTGAACAAACATCTTTTTAAGCAAACCTTCTAATTTTTTATCCATAGGATCTTTGAAAGCGCAACTATCCTCTATGGGTATAGTGGTGCGTTTGTTTAAAGTAGAAACCGCTCCCTCGACCTTGGGGACTGTCTGCCATAAGTCCTTTCTGGGGTCGACCATAGGAAACAATTTTTTAAATATGGGGGGAGGGACGAAAGGAATACCGGGCCTTTCCCATTCTTTATTAACAATGTCCGCCACCCGCTTGGGTATAGGAAAAGCTTCTGGGAGCTCCGGCACCTCTAGGAACTTGTCCATTTTACATAGTTTCTCTGGGATGACCAACTTTTCACAATCATCCAGAGTGGATAATACCTCCTTAAGCAGAATGCGGAGATGTTCCAACTTAAATTTAAATGCAATTACATCAGGTTCAGCCTGTTGAGAAATGTTCCCTGAATCAGTAATTTCTCCCTCAGACAAAACCTCCCTGGCCCCCTCAGATTGAGTTAGGGGTCCTTCAGAGATATTAATATCAGCGTTGTCATGCTCTTCAGTAACTAAAACAGAGCAGCCACGCTTACGCTGACAAGGGTTCATTTTGGCTAAAATGTTTTTGACAGAATTATCCATTACAGCCGTTAATTGTTGCATAGTAAGGAGTATTGGCGCGCTAGATGTACTAGGGGCCTCCTGAGTGGGCAAGACTCGTGTAGACGAAGGAGGGAATGATGCAGTACCATGCTTACTCCCCTCACTTGAGGAATCATCTTGGGCATCATTGTCATTATCACATAAATCACATTTATTTAAATGAACAGGAATTCTGGCTTCCCCACATTCAGAACACAGTCTATCTGGTAGTTCAGACATGTTAAACAGGCATAAACTTGATAATAAAGTACAAAAAACGTTTTAAGATAAAACCGTTACTGTCACTTTAAATTTTAAACTGAACACACTTTATTACTGCAATTGCGAAAAAACATGAAGGAATTGTACAAAATTCACCAAATTTTCACCACAGTGTCTTAAAGCCTTAAACGTATTGCACACCAAATTTGGAAGCTTTAACCCTTAAGATAACGGAACCGGAGCCGTTTTAACACTTTAACCCCTTTACAGTCCCTGGTATCTGCTTTGCTGAGACCCAACCAAACCCAAAGGGGAATACGATACCAAATGACGCCTTCAGAAAGTCTTTTCTAAGTATCAGAGCTCCTCTCACATGCGACTGCATGCCATGCCTCTCAAAAACAAGTGCGCCACACCGGCGCGAAAATGAGGCTCTGCTTATGCTATGGGAAAGCCCCAGAGAAATAAGGTGTCTAATACAGTGCCTGCCGATATTTATAATATCAATATACCCAGATAAAATGATTCCTCAAAGCTAAATATGTTTTAAAACTGAATCGATTTAGCCCAGAAAAGTCTACAATCTTAATAAGCCCTTGTGAAGCCCTTATTTACCATCGTAATAAACATGGCTTACCGGATCCCATAGGGAAAAATGACAGCTTCCAGCATTACATCGTCTTGTTAGAATGTGTCATACCTCAAGCAGCAAGAGACTGCACACTGTTCCCCCAACTGAAGTTAATTGCTCTCAACAGTCCTGTGTGGAACAGCCATGGATTTTAGTTACGGTGCTAAAATCATTTTCCTCATACAAACAGAAATCTTCATCTCTTTTCTGTTTCTGAGTAAATAGTACATACCAGCACTATTTTAAAATAACAAACTCTTGATTGAATAATAAAAACTACAGTTAAACACTAAAAAACTCTAAGCCATCTCCGTGGAGATGTTGCCTGTACAACGGCAAAGAGAATGACTGGGGTAGGCGGAGCCTAGGAGGGATCATGTGACCAGCTTTGCTGGGCTCTTTGCCATTTCCTGTTGGGGAAGAGAATATCCCACAAGTAAGGATGACGCCGTGGACCGGACACACCTATGTTGGAGAAATCTTTGATTTCCTGACCTCTGTCAGAAAGGTCTACATTGATAGGGAATCTATTATGGATCCCAAGTAAGTTACCCTAGTATTTGGTACTAAGGAACTCCCTTCCAACTTTACCTTCCACCTGTGAGAACGCAGGAAGGATAACACCATGTCCGTGTGGGATCTTACTTGTTGTAAGGATGGCGCCTGGACTAGGATGTTGTCCAGATAGGGCTTCACTGCAAGGCCCTGTAACCAAAGTACCGCCAACAGCGATTCCAGAACCTTGTTTTGAAAATACTGGGAACTGTGGCAAGACCAAAGGGAAGAGCCACGAACCTGTAAATGGGAACATGCAAGTACGCGTCCTTTAACCACTGTTGTCATAAATTGACCCTCTTAGATCAAGGGGAGAATGGAACGAATAGTCTCCATCTTGAAGGGCGGTACCCTGAGAATTTTGTTTAGACTCTTGATTATCTAAAATTGGACTGAATGTTCCCTCCTTTTTTTGATAACCACGAACAGATTGGAATGAAATTCCAGACCCCATTCCTGTATTGGAACAGGAACAAACACTCCCAGGTCGGAGAGGTCTCCTACACAGTGTAGGAATGCCTCTCTCCTTGTCTGGTCTACAGATACTCTGAAAGTAGAACATGCCTCTGGAAGGACAACTCTTGAACTCTATATTGTATCCCTGGGACACTATTTCTATTGCCCAGGGATCCTAAGCGGAGAAGGAAGGTCTGTCCCCTACAAGATCCGGTCCCGGATCAGGGGCAGGTCCTTCATGCTGTCTTTGATTCAATAGCAGGCTTCTTGAATAGTTTTCCCTTATTCCAAGACTGATTGGGTCCCCATGAAGGTTTAGAGTGTTCCTGCTTGAAAGCGGAAAAGGAAGATTTTCCCTTGAAATTTCGAAAGGAACGAAAATTACACTGTCGTCCTTCTTGTTTATTTCTCTTATCCTGAGGGAGAAGATGCCTTTACCTCCCGTGATATCAGAGATAATTTCCATCAAGCCAGGTCCAATCAAGGTCTTCCCCTTGAAAGGAATTGGCAACAGCTTAAACCTAGAGGACCAAGGTTTTAACCATAAGACGCCTGAAATCTTTGCTCCCAGTATGAAAACTTGCAGGGAAGCATCCGTAAAAAAAAGGAATTAGCTTGTTTAAGAGCTTTTATCCTAGCCTGGATTTCATCCAGAGAAGTTACTGTCCTGAGAGCATCAGACAACGCATCGAACCAATATGCTGGCGCACTAGTGACAGTAGCAATGCACACAGCTGGCTGCCATTGAAGGCCCTGGTGTACATACCTCTTTTTGAGTAGACCCTCTAATTTCTTGTCCATAGGACCTTTGAAAACACAACTGTCATCTAAGGGTATAGTAGTTCTAGTGTCGGAGTCGCCCGGGGTAGCCAAAACCTCCCCAATTAACAAATGGAGGTATTTAAGCTAAAAAACTGAACGCGAACAACCTCAGGATCAGATAAAGATATTACTCCATCTGAGTCTGAGAAATCCCTCTCAGATACTATCGAAGTATCTTCCCCTTACAGTTACAAGGAAGAAACATTTCGAATAGCAACTACTCGTGGGGCAAACAGATAATGCATGAAATGCAGAGAAACTCCAGGTGGAGTCTGAAAGGAAGCTCAGGGCACTGCATGTGGGCCATACATTTTTGGGACACTATAGGAGAAATTGTGGCATAGTTTGACCCTTGTCAATAAACTCCTAAACTGCAAAAGTCTTAGAAGGAGTAGGTTCAGAAAGGAGTGAAATTATTTAAATAAAAATTAACACATGAAAAAAGTTACTGTCTCTTTTAATTGTTAAAATGTAACATTTTGTTTTTGTGAGCAGAAATAAACTAAAACAGTACATAATCACAGCAGAACCTAGCTACACCTCAGGTAAACCTTGCTGAGATGCCCATCTGCCTCTCTAGTACCCAAACTTTATTTCATTTTATGTGCATAACGGCATTTAACATAACAAACATTACTGCTTCTAAAATAAAAAGTCCAGAACGTAGTTACGTTGTCTGGTCCCATTTACATGGTAACATTAAACATGGTGCTTAGCAGTAACTCCTCCAGAATTGAGAACACCTCCGTTACTGTCTCCTTTCTTTTTATACAATTTGGTTGTAAGCTGTAACGCTGTCAGAAAAAACATAAACTTCCGTGCTAAGCAGTCCCTCCGTTTCCGAATTGGAATTGGAGGAAGAGTGTGCAGCCCAAACTGGTGCCACACGAAGCTCCGCCCATAGTGGGCGTAACAACCAACAAACTCCCGGTCGCCATTACTATTGTTATAACAACTACGCCACCGGGAGCTAACTGAACCTGCAATAAACCTGGGGGCAAATTTGGCTACCACTTCTCTGAACGCAGCTTAGCCCAAATAAATGTGAGCACAATATCACCTCCCACTGAGTCCTTTTACCCTCAGCCCAAGTGATAAAAGTCCCCCAAATATAAGCCACCTAAACAGTCTCCTTAGCCCCAGTGCCTGCTAATAAGGTGCTGTCAACGAAATACCCTCCTTTTATATGTAGGAGTTCCTTGCCAATTAAATAAAGTGCTCCACTTCCTCTGAGATCTTTATTACCGACCCAGACTAAAAAAGTCAGCACTTACCTTTAAAATCTGCCTGACAGCAGGGCAGCTCAGCAGGATTGAGAGGTCCTCTCCCTCACATAGTCCTGTGGAAAAAGGATAAAGCCTGAGTAATCTTACTTAGGCTATCAGGATTAGGGCAGCATCAATGTATGGGAGGCGCAGTGAGAATTATGTCCCACCAGTTCCCATTGCTCTAAAGCCACCAATGCCCTACTGAAGAGACTGATATGGACTACGGCTACACCCTAGAACAAAGCAGCACAATCTTGTACTACTTTAAAAATAATAAACTCTTGATTGAAGAATCTTATCTAACACCTCACTTTGCCACTTCCTATCACTAACGTAGGCAAAGAGAATGACTGGAGTGGGAGGGAAGGGAGGAGCTATTTAACAGCTTTGCTGTGGTGCTCTTTGCCGCCTCCTACTGACCAGGAGGTGAATATCCCATTAGTAATTAAGATGATCCATGGACTCATTGTGTCATTAAAAAGAAATGAAAAGCTGAGCTGGAGTATTTACAGTTACAAACTTGCATAAAATACAATTAAATTGGGTAGATAAGTGAGCAGTGGATCTACCTTCTAAAGGGATTAAAGCGATGGTAAATTTACTGTATCTGAATACATTATCTAATAATATAGGATATAAGGAATTAAACTTTTTAAACATTAAGCCTTACTATTTTTATAATTTTACTTTTTCTACCAACCTCGTAAATTTGCTTCCTCCGCTTCCTCCACTGCTCCTTTCAGTTACACAGTCATGTCTAAATCATGACTTGTTTAAATATGAGATCAGTAAATCAGGTTTTCTTAGACTTGGGTTTGGGTAAAATGTTGTTATTTTGAAATATCCAAGCAGTCATGCAAGTTTAAACTTATTAACCCTATATTTTAAACATGTATTTAACCAAGGAACAATGTATTAAAATGTAAGTGTGTGATAGAGTAATTACTACTTACTAGTTTACTTATATTAAAGAACAATATTTCAGTCAGTAAGAGTATCATGGATTTATGGAACAATTTGCCTTGCTTCACCCAAAATGTTTTACAGTTCAATAATATAGGCGCAAGCACTGTAAAAAGCGTTGTCATGAATGTGTTTGGACTTTGCATTCACAAAGGTGCAATCTAATTTGACCTAGATGTGTTTCATTTTAAAACACATTCACAAAGACTCAATCTTGTTTGTTCATCTTATTTGCAGGTCCAATATTGAAATGGAGATGTTTCACATTGTTCAGTTTCAGTACTGTTAAAATAATGTATAAGAAGATATTATAAGTCCTGCTAATAGAAACTGGAAAATGGTGCTTTTCAATTAATGTAAATATTGTAAAAAAAACAATACTTTAACCCCTTAATGACCGGACCATTTTTCAATTTTCTTACCCTTAATGACAATGGCTATTTTTACATTTCTGCAGTGTTTGTGTTTAGCTGTAATTTTCCTCTTACTCATTTACTGTACCCACACATATTATAGACTGTTTTTTTCGCCATTAAATGGACTTTCTAAAGATACCATTATTTTCATCATGTCTTATAATTTACTAAAAAAAAAATAATAAAATATGAGGAAAAAATTTAAAAAAACACACTTTTTCTAACTTTGACCCCCAAAATCTGTTACACATCTACAATCACCAAAAAACACCCATGCTAAATAGTTTCTAAATTTTGTCCTGAGTTTAGAAATACCAAATGTTTACACGTTCTTTGCTTTTTTTGCAATTTATGGGGCAATAAATACAAGTAGCACTTCGCTATTTCCAAACCACTTTTTTTCAAAATTAGCGCTAGTTACATTGGAACCCTGATATCTGTCAGGAATACCTGAATATCCCTTGACATGTATATATTTTTTTTTAGAAGACAACCCCAAGTATTGATCTAGGCCCATTTTGGTATATTTCATGCCACCATTTCACCGCCAAATGCGATCAAAAAAAAAAAAAAAAGTTCACTTTTTCACAAAATTTGTCACAAACTTTAGGTTTCCCACTGAAATTATTTATAAACAGCTTCTGCAATTATGGCACAAATGGTTGTAAATGCTTCTCTGGGATCCCCTTTTTTCAGAAATAGCAGACTTATATGGCTTTGGGGTTGCTTTTTGGTAATTAGAAGGCCGCTAAATGCCGCTGCCCACCACACGTGTTTTATGCCCAGGAGTGAAGGGGTTAATTAGGGAGCTTGTAGGGAGCTTGTAGGGTTAATTTTAGCTTTAGTGTAGTGTAGTAGACAACCCCAAGTATTGATCTAGGCCCATTTTGGTATATTTTATGCCACCATTTCACCGCCAAATGCGAGCAAATAAAAAAAATCGCTAACTTTTTCACTATTTTAAGTTTCTTACTGAAATTATTTACAAACAGCTTGTGCTATTATGGCAGAATTTGTTGTAAAAGCTTCTCTGGGATCCCCTTTGTTCATAAATAGCAGACTTATATGGCTTTGGCGTTGCTTTTTGGTAATAAGAAGGCCGCTAAATGCTGCTGCGCACCACACGTTAATTATGCCCAGCAGTGAAGGGGTTAAATTAGGTAGCTTGTAGGGAGCTTGCAGGGTTAATTTTAGAGATCAGCTTCCCACCTGACACATCCCACCCCCTGATCCCTCCCAAACAGCTCTCTTCCCTCCCCCACCCCACTATTGTTCCCGCCATCTTAATTACTGGCAGAAAGTCTGCCAGTACTAAATAAGAGTTTTTTGTTTTTTTTTAAATAAAAATAATAAAATATTTTAGCTGTGATGGACCCCTGCCTTAGCCCCAACCTCCCTGATCCCCCCCCCCCTCCAGCTCTCTAACCCTCTCCCCTACCTAATTACCGCCATCTTGGGTACTGGCAGCTGTCTGCCAGTACCCAGTTTGGCCCCAAACCCCCCCCCAAAAAGTATTTTTATTTAATTCTTTAACTTTAAAACTATTTCTGTAGTGTAGCAGCCCCCCCACAATACCCCCACCCCCTCCCAGATCCTTTTATATTTGAATTTTTTTTTTTTAACTTTTTCTCCCTTTCTGCCTGATTCATTGGTGTCAGTGTGGCTGTGTGCACGTGCACGCGCGCCCCGTGCACACGCGCCCAGTGTACGAGCCCATGCACGTTCACGCGCACCCTTGTGCACGCACACGCGCATTGTGCACGCGCGCGCTCACTCTCACACCCGGACAGTGCACTACCAGACACTGGCACCATCGCTACCGGTGCAGAGAGGGCCACAGAGTGGCTCTCTCTGCATCGTAGGCTTGTAAAGTGGTATTGCAGGATGCCTCCATATCGAGGCATCACTGCAATACCCTCAGAGCTGCTGGAAGCATTTGTGATCGCTTCCAGCACTCTGTTAGACAACTGACGTACCAGGTACGTCCATTGTCATTAACTGCTAGTTTTTGCATGACGTACCTGGTACGTCAGTTGTCATTAAGGGGTTAAATGATTAAAAACAAAGTTTTATAGTCATTGAGCAATAATGCCTAGTATGCCCATCATGTCAACATACAAATGGCATTCAGATGGTTTAGCAATGGTGAGAATGGATTCAGATTGCAAAAGGTAAAAAATGTGGTTAATTCATAAGAACTTTACTGTAACCTTAAAGGGATATGAAATAAAAAAAATAATTTATTGCATGATTCAGATAGAGCATGCAATGTTAAACAACTTTCTAATTTACTTCTCTTGGTATCTTTGTTTAGGAGCCAGCCCATTTCTGGAGCACTATATGTCAGAATGTTATCCGTTTGCAAGAGCACTAGAGGGCAGCACTATTTCCTGCCATGTAGTGTTCCAGATGGCTACCTAGGTATCACTTCAACACAGAATACCATGGGAACAAAGCAAATCTGATAATTGAAGTACATTGGAATATTCTTTTAACCCCTTAAGGACCAGCGACGTACCCTGTATGTCACTGGCCTTTTTTTGGGACTTGATTGTTTTATAGCGCGGTCTTGCCCCCAGCGTTAAGACTGCTCTATTCCACAAAGCCTTCTGAAGGGAGGGCATTAATAGCGTGTTCATGCTAGACTTGTGCTATTATGTCCTGAAAATACCCTTAACGACCAATGACATACAGGGTACATTGTGGTCATTAAGGGGTTAAAATGGTCTGCTCTGTCTGAATCACAAAATACATTTTCTATCCGTCAGTTTTGGAAGACTTCCCAGTATCTATCTTGTTAACAAATAATTAGCACATGAAAAGGCCTTTCCGGGAGCTTTTCTAGTAAAAACAAGTTCATAGCTTTTAATGCACAGATCAGTTTTGCACTCAAAAAACACGCTGGCCAATTCGTCAGGAAAGCAAAAAGCCATTTTGTGAGGAAATAGTCAATAGATTGTTATTGACCCCTTGTAGGACATTCCACAGTTTGCAACAGAATTATTTGCATATCTGTAAACCATGGAGATACAATGGTCCCAAGTTATCAAAGTCTGGCGGACCTGATCCGACAGTGCAGATCAGGTCCGCCAGACTTCGCTGAGCACAAGAGCTGCTGGTGCAACGCCGCCCCCTGCAGACTCGCGGCCAATGGGCCGCCAGCAGGGGGTGTCAATCAACCCGATCGTACTCGATCGGGTTGATTTCCGCCGATGCTGCCCTAATCCTGATAGCCTAAGTGACCGCTGCTTCATAACTGCTGTTTCTGGCGAGCCTGCAGCCTCGCCAGAAACACGGGGCATCAAGCTTGATACATATGCCCCAATATATCTGAAGCAAATAAAGTTAAAAAAAAACCCCATCATGCATTATTTATGTTACACATCACTTACCTTCAGATGTAAGGGCAGCAAGATATTCCTGCTTCATTTTTAATTTCAGTTCCTGCTTCTTTTGGAGCTCAGCATTTTCTTCTGGTGTAAGAGAAGTAGCTGGCTCAGGGCCAGGAGATTTTTCACCTGAAGAAAACAAATAGCTGTGTAACATTACCTGCATTATCTTTTTTTCTTTAGTTATGCAATAACTATTTACTATCATATATACTTGACAACAGCTCAAAAAATAACCTTAAAGGGACATTATACACTCATTTTTTCTTTGCATAAATGTTTTGTAGATGATCTATTTATATAGCCCATACATTTTTATTTATTTTTTGCTTATTTTTAAAGAACATTGCTCTGATTTTCAGTCTCCTAACCAAGCCCAAATGTTTTAGGAGAATACCGTTAGATACCTTCTCCAGCTTGCTCCTGTTTGTGTAAAGGGTCTTTTCATATGCAAAAGAAGGGGGAGGGGGGAGTGTCTTATTTGACACTTGCACTGGGCTTTCCAGCTGTCTTTTCAACAGAGCCAAACTGACAGCTTCTAAGTAAGTTTTTAAACAGTTTTATACTGGATTTTTATATCAGTATCTGTGCATCTTATTCTTTATAATAGTGTCTATTACATGCAGTTATTTGAAAATGAGTGTATACTGTCCCTTTAAAGGGCTATAATAGTAGAAAAATGAAATTTTCTATCGTTAGAGCATGTAATATTACGACTATCGAACATGTGAAAGTGCTGTTTAGGATCTGTGGTGCACTGCTGGTGCCAAGCAGAACCTGTTACTCATCCAAAAGGAAGGGCTACTTGTGCGACTCAGATGTGCAACTAGCCCTGCTGACTGGATGAGTGGCAAGTTCCACTCAGGACCAGCAGTTCCCTTCGGGTCCAGAGTGCCACTTCTACTGTGTGTTTAACCACTTTGTGGGTGTTATACACGCAGTAGAGCAGGGTCAATAGTAGTAAAATGACATTCTCTAATGGATTAGAATGTCATTTTTCAACTATTATTGCCCTTTAAATTTATTTCTTTAACTGCTGTCAAGTAAATATGATAGTGAATAATTATTACATGTTCTAACGGATTAGAGCATGTCATTTTTCGACTCTTAAGGATTTTTAACTTCCAAAAAATATCCACAAAATCTTTAGTCAGACTGATATGTTAATTAAATTAAAATCATAACTAAAACCTGGGCCAATTAATTCTTATTTTGCTAAATAAATACTTAGTTTCCATACACCTAGATTATGAGTTTTGCGCTAAACAGGGTGTGAAAATAAAGCCAAAAAATTGCGTTATTGGACTCTCCATAGCGCTGTTATTACAAGTTACTGAAAAGCCTCCTTGTGCTGTGCGTTATGGTGTGTTAAGCTCTATACCTCACAAAAGCCAAGGGCTGATTTGAGGTGCTCGTGCACGCTTTTCCCAATAGACATCAATAGTGAGATTGGGCAATGGAGATCGCCGCCCCCCCCCGACATCACCAACACTAATAAAAGTTATTAACCCCTAATCCGCTGCTCCACGACACTAAATATCATTATTAACCCCTAATCTGCCGCTCCCCGACATCACTGACACTAATAAAAGTTATTAAACCCTAATCCGCCACTCCCTGACATCGCTGACACTAAATATAATTATAAAGCCCTAATCCGCTGCTCCCCGACACTAAATATAATTAACCCCTAATCCGCCGCTCCCTGACATCGGCGACAATAAATATAATTATAAACCCCTAATCTGCTGCTCCCCGACACTAAATATAATTAATCCCTAATCCGCCGCTCCCCGACATCGCCGACACTAATAAAAGTTATTAACCCTAATCCACCACTCCCGACACTAAATATAATTATTAACCCTTAATCTACCGCTCCCCAACACTAATAAAAGTTATTAACCCCTAAACCGCTGGCCCCCACAGCGCCAACACTATAAAAAATATTAACCCCTAAACCTCCAGCCCCCCACATCGTAACTACTAAACTAAACCTAATATCCCCTAAACCGCCGCCCACCCACATTGCCAACACTATAATAAAGTGTTAACCCCTAAAGTTTTTATTTTTTTATTTTAATAGTAACTTTAGTGTTTTGTAATTTAGATCATTTGGGTTCATTTAGGGAGTGTTAGGTTAGGGGGTGTTAGGTTAGGGGGCTTAGTAATTAAATTATTTATCTGCATTGTGGGTTTTGGCAGTTTAGGGGTTAATACTTTAATAGGTAGTTTGTGTTGTGGGCTTTGGCGGTTTAGGGGTTAATACTTTATTGCGGTGGGGGATTGCGGTTGACAGGTAGATAGATATTGCGCATGCGTTAGGTGTTAGTTTATTTTTTCGAAGGCAGTTTCGGGATTTACGGTGCTTCCATACTCAGCACAAGGCTTGCTGCGGCTGCCTTTGTGTGGCAAGGTGAAAATGGAGTAAGATTTCTCCATTTTCGCCACGTAAGTCCTTGCGCTGAATATTGGATATCGATTTGCTACGCGGTCCCATGTTAACTGATGAGAGTAAGAATTGCGGGCGGCGCGTGAAATATATATGTGCCACATCTATATGCGGCGCTGTATATTGGATACCAAAACCGTGCAAAAAACGTTGTTGCCAGCTTATACGGGTGACTCCGCATATGTAATGGTGCCCTCCATGTCCGTAAAGAAATACATTTACAAGGTAAGCATAAATGTTGTTTGCTTTCCTATGATATGGAGAATACACAATGTCATTCCAATTACTAGTGGGAACCAATACCATGCTAGAGGACACGAAATGACCAGGAAGGGATAAAAAGGCAGGAGGACCTAAACAGAAGGCACCACCGCTTGAAGAACCTTTCTCCCAAAAGAAGCCTCGACCGAGGCAAAAGTATCAAATTTGGAAAATTTGGAAACAGTATGCAGAGGACCAAGTTGTCGCCTTGCAAATCTGTTCCACAGAAGCTTCATTTTGAAAGCCCAAGAAGAGGAGACAGCCCTAGTGGAATGAGCTGTAATTCTCTCAAGATTCTGCTGTCCAGCAGTCTCATAAGCCAAACAAATCAAATTTCTCAACCAGAAAAATAAGGTAGGGTAAATCACACTGCAGAGCTGAAAGTTCAGACACTGAGGCCTATTTAACAAATGTCTGTCGGACCTGATCCGACAGTGCGGATCAGGTCCGAAAGACATCGCTGAATGCGGAGAGCAATACGCTCTCCATATTCAGCATTGCACCAGCAGCTCTTGTGAGCTGCTGGTGCAACGCTGACCCCTGTAGACTTGAGGCCAATCGACCGCCAGCAGGGGGTGTCAATCAACCTGATCGTACTTGATCGGGTTGAATTCCGGCGATTCCTGTCCGCTTCATCAGAGCAGGCGTACAGGGTTATGAAGCAGCTGTCTTTGTGACCGCTGCTTCATAACTGCTGTTTCTGGCGAGCCTGAAGGCTCGCCAGAAACACAGGCCATCAAGCTCCATTCAGAGCTTGATAGATAAGCCCCACTGTGCGCAGAAGGAATGGCAACCAGAAACAAAACTTTACCGGATAACAGTTTTATATCAAGAACATGCAGAGGCTCAAATGGAGACTGTTGCAAAACTTTAAGAACTAAATTAAGGCTCCATGGGAGAGCAAAAGGTTTAAACACAGGCCTGATTCTAACCAGAGCGTGTACAAAGGCTTGAACATCTGGTAAATCTGCCAGCCGTTTTTGCAAAAGCATAGATAATGCAGAAATCTGACCCTTTAGAGTACTGACCGATAAACCCTTTTCCAGTCCATCCTGAAGAAAAGAGAAAACCCCTTAGAATCACACCAATAAAGATATTTACGCCATATGTTATGGTAAATCTTTCGAGTGGTTTTAGAGCCTGAATCATAGTTTCTATGACCGCTTTAGAAAAACCACGCTTGGACAGAAATAAGCTTTCAATCTCCAAGCAGTTAGAGAATCTAGGTTTGGATGAAGGAAAGGATCCTGAAGTAGAAGGTCCAAGGAGGTAGAGATGACATCTGTACCAGGTCTGTGAACCAGATCCTGCGAGGCCATGCAGGAGCTATTAGAATCACTGATGCTTTCTCCTGTTTAATACGAGCGATGACTCGTGGAAGGAGATCAAACGGAGGAAACAGATAAGCCAGAGAAACAAGGATCTCTTGACCTTGAACCGTACCTTGGAACCTTGTCGTTTTGTCGGGACGCCATCAGATCCAACTCTGGAACCCCCCCACTTGAGGGTTGTCTGAGAAAACTCTTCCGGATGGAGAGCGCAGTCCCCGGGATGAAAGTTCTGTCTGCTCAGAAAATCCTCTTCCCAGCTGTCCACTTCTGGGATATAGATGGCAGACAGGAGACAGTAGTGGACTTCCGACCATTGAAGAATGTGGGTCACCTCCTTCATGGCTAATGAACTCCGAGTCCCTCCCTGGTGGTTTATGTAAGCCACTGATGTGATGTTATCCAATTGGAATTTTATAAACCGGACAAACGACAGTTGAGGCCACGCTGATAGAGCATTGAAGATAGCTCGCAACTCCAAGATGTTTATGGGGAGAGAGGACTCTTCCCAATACCACAGGCCCTGAGTCTTTAAAGGGCCCTAAACAGCTCCCCAGCCTGACAGGCTGGCGTCAATAGTGACAATTTCCCAAGAAGGTTTCAGAAAGCAAGTCCCCTGAGACAGATGTTCCTGTGACAGCCACCATGAGAGAGGGTCTCTTGTTAGAGGGTCCAGATTTATCCTCTGAGATAAATCCGAATGATCTCCATTTCATTGATGGAGCATACAAAGCTGCAGCGGTCGAAGATGGAACTGTGCAAAAGGAATGATGTCCATGGATGCCACCATCAGACCAATCAACTCCATGCATTGGGCCACAGATGGACGAAAGTCAGACTGGAAAGAAAGGCAGGAAGCAAGAATCTTGTCTTTCTTTCATGTAATTAGCAAGAGTCCATGAGCTAGTGACGTATGGGATATACATTCCTACCAGGAGGGGCAAAGTTTCCCAAACCTTAAAATGCCTATAAATACACCCCTCACCACACCCACAATTCAGTTTTACAAACTTTGCCTCCTATGGAGGTGGTGAAGTAAGTTTGTGCTAGATTCTACGTTGATATGCGCTCCGCAGCAGGTTGGAGCCCGGTTTTCCTCTCAGCGTGCAGTGAATGTCAGAGGGATGTGAGGAGAGTATTGCCTGTTTGAATTCAATGATCTCCTTCTACGGGGTCTATTTCATAGGTTCTCTGTTATCGGTCGTAGAGATTCACCTTACCTCCCTTTTCAGATCGACGATATACTCTTATATATATACCATTACCTCTGCTGATTTTCGTTTCAGTACTGGTTTGGCTTTCTACAAACATGTAGATGAGTGTCCTGGGGTAAGTAAGTCTTATTTTCTGTGACACTCTAAGCTATGGTTGGGCACTTTTTTCTAAATATATGTATTCAAACATTTATTTGCCTTGATTCAGGATGTTCAACATTCCTTATTTTCAGACAGTCAGTTTCATATTTGGGATAATGCACTTGAATCAAATATTTTTCTTACCTTAAAAATTTGACTTTTTTCCCTATGGGCTGTTAGGCTCGCGGAGGCTGAAAATGCTTCATTTTATTGCGTCATTCTTGGCGCAGACTTTTTTGGCGCAAAAAATCTTTTCTGTTTCCGGCGTCATACGTGTCGCCGGAAGTTGCGTCATTTTTTGACGTTCTTTTGCGCCAAAAATGTTGGCGTTCCGGACGTGGCGTCATTTTTGGCGCCAAAAGCATTTAGGCGCCAAATAATGTGGGCGTCTTATTTGGCATTAAAAAAATACGGGCGTCGCTTTTGTCTCCACATTATTTAAGTCTCATTTTTTCTTTGCTTCTGGTTGCTAGAAGCTTGTTCTTTGGCATTTTTTCCCATTCCTGAAACTGTCATTTAAGGAATTTGATCAATTTTGCTTTATATGTTGTTTTTTCTCTTACATATTGCAAGATGTCTCACGTTGCATCTGAGTCAGAAGATACTTCAGGAAAATCTCTGTCTGGTGCTGGAACTACCAAAGCTAAGTGTATCTGCTGTAAACTTTTGGTAGCTGTTCCTCCAGCTGTTGTTTGTATTAATTGTCATGACAAACTTGTTAATGCAGATAATATTTCCTTTAGTAATGTACCATTACCTGTTGCAGTTCCATCAACATCTAATGTTCAGAATGTTCCTGATAACATAAGAGATTTTGTTTCTGAATCCATCAAGAAGGCTATGTCTGTTACTCCTCCTTCTAGTAAACATAAAAAATCTTTTAAAACTTCTCTTTATACAGATGAATTTTTAAATGAACATCATCATTCTGATTCTAATGACTCTTCTGGTTCAGAGGATTCTGTCTCAGAGGTTGATGCTGATAAATCTTCATATTTATTTAAAATGGAATTTATTCGTTCTTTACTTAAAGAAGTACTAATTGCTTTAGAAATTGAGGATTCTGGTCCTCTTGATACTAAATCTAAACGTTTAGATAAGGTCTTTAAATCTCCTGTGGTTATTCCAGAAGTTTTTCCTGTTCCTGGTGCTATTTCTGAAGTAATTTCCAGAGAATGGAATAATTTGGGTAATTCATTTACTCCTTCTAAACGTTTTAAGCAATTATATCCTGTGCCGTCTGACAGATTAGAATTTTGGGACAAAATCCCTAAAGTTGATGGGGCTATTTCTACCCTTGCTAAACGTACTACTATTCCTACGTCAGATGGTACTTCGTTTAAGGATCCTTTAGATAGGAAAATTGAATCCTTTCTAAGAAAAGCTTATCTGTGTTCAGGTAATCTTCTTAGACCTGCTATATCATTGGCTGATGTTGCTGCAGCTTCAACTTTTTGGTTGGAAACTTTAGCGCAACAAGTAACAGATCATGATTCTCATAATATTATTATTCTTCTTCAACATGCTAATAATTTTATCTGTGATGCCATTTTTGATATTATCAGAGTTGATGTCAGGTTTATGTCTCTAGCTATTTTAGCTAGAAGAGCTTTATGGCTTAAAACTTGGAATGCTGATATGTCTTCTAAATCGACTCTACTTTCCATTTCTTTCCAGGGTAACAAATTATTTGGTTCTCAGTTGGATTCTATTATCTCAACTGTTACTGGTGGGAAAGGAACTTTTTTACCACAGGATAAAAAATCTAAGGGTAAAAACAGGGCTAATAATCGTTTTCGTTCCTTTCGTTTCAACAAAGAACAAAAACCTGATCCTTCATCCTCAGGAGCAGTTTCAGTTTGGAAACCATCTCCAGTCTGGAATAAATCCAAGCCTTCTAGAAAAGCAAAGCCAGCTTCTAAGTCCACATGAAGGTGCGGCCCTCATTACAGCTCAGCTGGTAGGGGGCAGGTTACGTTTTTTCAAAGAAATTTGGATCAATTCTGTTCACAATCTTTGGATTCAGAACATTGTTTCAGAAGGGTACAGAATTGGTTTCAAGATAAGACCTCCTGCAAAGAGATTTTTTCTTTCCTGTGTCCCAGTAAATCCAGTGAAAGCTCAAGCATTTCTGAAATGTGTTTCAGATCTAGAGTTGGCTGGAGTAATTATGCCAGTTCCAGTTCTGGAACAGGGGCTGGGGTTTTATTTGAATCTCTTCATTGTACCAAAGAAGGAGAATTCCTTCAGACCAGTTCTGGATCTAAAAATATTGAATCGTTATGTAAGGATACCAACGTTCAAAATGGTAACTGTAAGGACTATCTTGCCTTTTGTTCAGCAAGGGCATTATATGTCCACAATAGATTTACAGGATGCATATCTGCATATTCCGATTCATCCAGATCATTATCAGTTCCTGAGATTCTCTTTTCTGGACAAGCATTACCAGTTTGTGGCTCTGCCGTTTGGCCTAGCTACAGCTCCAAGAATTTTTACAAAGGTTCTCGGTGCCCTTCTGTCTGTAATCAGAGAACAGGGTATTGTGGTATTTCCTTATTTGGACGATATCTTGGTACTTGCTCAGTCTTTACATTTAGCAGAATCTCATATGAATCGACTTGTGTTGTTTCTTCAAGATCATGGTTGGAGGATCAATTCACTAAAAAGTTCATTGATTCCTCAGACAAGGGTAACCTTTCTGGGTTTCCAGATAGATTCAGTGTCCATGACTCTGTCTTTGACAGACAAGAGACGTCTAAAATTGATTTCAGCTTGTCGAAACCTTCAGTCACAATCATTCCCTTCGGTAGCCTTATGCATGGAAATTCTAGGTCTTATGACTGCTGCATCGGACGCGATCCCCTTTGCTCGTTTTCACATGCGACCTCTTCAGCTCTGTATGCTGAATCAATGGTGCAGGGATTACACAAAGATATCTCAATTAATATCTTTAAAACCGATTGTACGACACTCTCTAACGTGGTGGACAGATCACCATCGTTTAATTCAGGGGGCTTCTTTTGTTCTTCTGACCTGGACTGTAATTTCAACAGATGCAAGTCTTACAGGTTGGGGAGCTGTGTGGGGATCTCTGACGGCACAAGGAGTTTGGGAATCTCAGGGGGTGAGATTACCGATCAATATTTTGGAACTCCGTGCAATTTTCAGAGCTCTTCAGTCTTGGCCTCTTCTGAAGAGAGAATCGTTCATTTGTTTTCAGACAGACAATGTCACAACTGTGGCATACATCAATCATCAAGGAGGGACTCACAGTCCTCTGGCTATGAAAGAAGTATCTCGAATTCTGGTTTGGGCGGAATCCAGCTCCTGTCTAATCTCTGCGGTTCATATCCCAGGTATAGACAATTGGGAAGCGGATTATCTCAGTCGCCAAACGTTGCATCCGGGCGAATGGTCTCTTCACCCAGAGGTATTTCTTCAGATTGTTCAAATGTGGGAGCTTCCAGAAATAGATCTGATGGCGTCTCATCTAAACAAGAAACTTCCCAGGTATCTGTCCAGATCCCGGGATCCTCAGGCGGAAGCAGTGGATGCATTATCACTTCCTTGGAAGTATCATCCTGCCTATATCTTTCCGCCTCTAGTTCTTCTTCCAAGAGTAATCTCCAAGATTCTGAAGGAATGCTCGTTTGTTCTGCTGGTAGCTCCGGCATGGCCTCACAGGTTTTGGTATGTGGATCTTGTCCGGATGGCCTCTTGCCATCCGTGGACTCTTCCGCTAAGACCAGACCTTCTGTCGCAAGGTCCTTTTTTCCATCAGGATTTCAAATCCTTAAATTTAAAGGTATGGAGATTGAACGCTTGATTCTTGGTCAAAGAGGTTTCTCTGACTCTGTGATTAATACTATGTTACAGGCTCGTAAATCTGTATCTAGAGAGATATATTATAGAGTCTGGAAGACTTATATTTCTTGGTGTCTTTCTCATCATTTTTCTTGGCATTCTTTTAGAATTCCGAGAATTTTACAGTTTCTTCAGGATGGTTTAGATAAAAGGTTTATCCGCAAGTTCTTTGAAAGGACAAATCTCTGCTCTTTCTGTTCTTTTTCACAGAAAGATTGCTAATCTTCCTGATATTCATTGTTTTGTACAAGCTTTGGTTCGTATAAAACCTGTCATTAAGTCAATTTCTCCTCCTTGGAGTTTGAATTTGGTTCTGGGGGCTCTTCAAGCTCTTCCTTTTGAACCCATGCATTCATTGGACATTAAATTACTTTCTTGGAAAGTTTTGTTCCTTTTGGCGATCTCTTCTGCCAGAAGAGTCTCTGAATTATCCGCTCTTTCTTGTGAGTCTCCTTTTCTGATTTTTCATCAGGAGGCGGTGTTGCGAACTTCTTTTGAATTTTTACCTAAGGTTGTGAATTCCAACAACATTAGTAGAGAAATTGTGGTTCCCTCATTATGTCCTAATCCTAAGAATTCTAAGGAGAAATCGTTGCATTCTTTGGATGTTGTTAGAGCTTTGAAATATTATGTTGAAGCTACTAAGTCTTTCCGAAAGACTTCTAGTCTATTTGTTATCTTTTCCGGTTCTAGAAAAGGCCAGAAAGCTTCTGCCATTTCTTTGGCATCTACCATTTTGATGTATTTTCTTCTTCTGAAGCAGTTTTTGGTAGAAAAGTACTTCAGGCAGCGGTTTCAGTTTGAATCTTCTGTTTATGTTTTTCATTAAACTTTATTTTGGGTGTGGATTATTTTCAGCAGGAATTGGCTGTCTTTATTTTATCCCTCCCTCTCTAGTGACTCTTGCGTGGAAAGATCCACATCTTGGGTAGTCATTATCCCATACGTCACTAGCTCATGGACTCTTGCTAATTACATGAAAGAAAACATAATTTATGTAAGAACTTACCTGATAAATTAATTTCTTTCATATTAGCAAGAGTCCATGAGGCCCGCCCTTTTTTGTGGTGGTTATGATTTTTTTGTATAAAGCACAATTATTCCAATTCCTTATTTTATATGCTTTCGCACTTTTTTCTTATCACCCCACTTCTTGGCTATTCGTTAAACTGAATTGTGGGTGTGGTGAGGGGTGTATTTATAGGCATTTTAAGGTTTGGGAAACTTTGCCCCTCCTGGTAGGAATGTATATCCCATACGTCACTAGCTCATGGACTCTTGCTAATATGAAAGAAATGAATTTATCAGGTAAGTTCTTACATAAATTATGTTTTTCTGACCTCCGTCAGAAAAAACTTCATGGACAGGGAATCTATTGTAGTCCATAGAAAACACACTTTTGGTAGATGGAACAAGAAAACCTTTTTCCAAATTCACCTTCCACCTATGGGAACAAAGAAAAGACAACACCATCTTTGTATGAGATTGGGCTAGTTGAAAAGATGACGCCTGAACCAAAATGTTGTCTAGATATGGCGCCACAGCAATTCCCTGGGTTCTGATCACAGCCAATAGTGCCCCCAGAATCTTTGTTGAATATTCTGGGAGCCGTGGCTATTCCAAATGGAAGAGAAACAAATTGGAAGTGATTGCCCAGAAATGCAAACCTCAGATACTGATGGTGTTCTCTGTGAATGGGAACATGAAGGTATGCATGCTTTAGGTCTATGGTCGTCATAAACTGACCTTCCTGTACCAAAGGAAGAATGGAACAAATTGTTTCCATCTTGAAGGACGGAACCCTGAGGAATTTGTTGAGATACTTGAGGTCTAGAATGGGCCATAAAGTTCCCTCCTTTTTTGGAATCACAAAATAGATTTTAATAGAATCCTAGACCCTGTTCTGCTAGAGGGACAGGAACAATAACTCCCAAATAAAATAGGTCTTTTACACAGTTTAAGAAGGCCTCCTTTTTTATTTGGTTTGAGGACAGTCTTGACAGGAGAGATCTGCCCCTGGGATATTATGTCCACCACCCAAGGGTTTGGGACATCTCGTATCCAGGCTTGACGAAAAAGAGAAAGCCTGCACCCCACCACATCCATACTGGAATCGGGGGCGGAACCTTCATGCTGATTTAGAGTCAGCAGAAGGCGTCTTGTTTTGTTTTCCTTTGTTCCAGGGCTGGTTGGATTTCCAAGATGATCTGGGTTGATCTGGTTTAGAAGAGGAATAGGAGGACTTTAGTCCCTTAAAGTTACGAAAGGAACGAAAATTAGAGGTTTGACGACTTCTAGGTCTATTCCTCTTGTCCTGAGGTAGGAAAGATCCCTTTCCACCTGTAATATCTGAAATGATCTCTGCTAGACCAGGTCCAAACAAAGTATTTCCCTTATAGGGTAAAGCCAATAGCTTGGCCTTAGAAGAAACATAGGCAGACCAAGATTTTAACCACAGAGCCCTGCGGGCTAGTCCCGTGAAGCTAGACATCTTAGCTCCCAGATGAATTATCTGCATATTGGTATCACAGATTAAAATATTGGCCAATTTGAGAGCTTTGATCCTATCCTGGATCTCCTCTACTGTAGTTTCCTGTGTAATGAGATCAGAAAATGCATCACACTGATAAGTTGCAGTTCCTGCAACCGTAGCAATACTTGCTGCTGGTTGCCACTGTAGTCCTTGATGAAAATAGATCATTTTTAAGTAAGCCTTCTTGTCCATTGGGTCCTTAAAACAGCAACTATCCTCTATAGGAATGGTAGTTCTCTTAGCAAGAGCAGAAATAGCTCCTTCTCCCTTAGGTACATTGTGCCATAAGTCACAACATCTTTTTAAAAACAGGGGAAGGGGAAAAAGGAACCCCTGGTTATCCCATTCCTGAGCTATAATTTCAGACATCTTCCTTGGAACAGGAAAAAACTCAGAAGATGGAAAATCATAAACTCTATCCAGTTTAGAAGACTTAGTAGGGTTGGCAGCAACCGAAGGTTCTGAGTCGTCTAAAGTAGCTAAGTTTCCTTCAATAGTAACCGGAGATGTTCAAGCTTAAATCTAAAATTCACTTCTTCAGATTCTGAAGATTTTTCTGCTAAAGTGTCAGAGTCAGAGATCTCACCTTCAGAAGCTACTGAAGTATTCTCCTCATCAGACAACTGATCAAGAGTGGCTAATGCAGTTCTAGAGACAGGAGCCTTAGTATCAGGCAAACGTTTAGACTTTCTCTTGCGCTTACCCAAGGAAGGGAAAGCTGATAAAGCCGCTGTTACTGCAGAGGAAACCTGAGCGGCAAAATCCCCAGGTAAATAAACACCCCCAGGTGGTTGAGAGGACACAGAAGGCACAGTATGAGAAACAACTAAGGCTTGGGACGTTTGAGGAGAAAGCTGAGGCATGTCATGCACAGCATAATCCTGAGACAGTTGGCAAAGAAGTAAGTAACTTCTTTGAATCTTTAAATTTGAAAGATTTAGCTAAACAAGAGGAACACAATTGCATTAGAAGAACAATTTGGGCCTCTAAGCATAATATACATCTATCCATAGAGATAAACTGATCCTGTTCAGAGTCCATGCTATGAAGTAAAAGTTCCACTAGTACAAATAAAATCAGTAAGAAAAGGAACAACCAAAACATGTTTTATTTACCAAACTAAATTTAAAAAGGAGGAAGAGAACATTAAACAATAAGGTCGATATTGATAAAAACACCTCAGATTGCCTGAGGCGCCTACCAGCCAAAAGGAACACCCCACTAGCAAGAGTAAAAAATCTGGATCTCCAGTAGACAATTCTTCTCCTCTAAGACGATCCCCACAAAAGCTTCCGATATACTTGGATTCTAGAATGAGGGACCGCTTAAATAAAAGACTTCTAACTGTAGCAACACAGAAGAAAAAGGATCGCTATCGATCTCAACTGCTCCGCAAAACCCGAAGTATGGGTAACGTGAGCGGGCTCAATATAAACTGCGCAATACTTTGGAACAAAAGCGCACGGAAGAAAAAAACTTAAACAGTTTAAAAAACGGCTTCCCCATTTCACTTATGTCTAAAAGCACCCTGCACAGTGCTTAGCTATATCTGCTTTCTCTCCAAGCAGTTAGTTTCTGTTAACATTTAATTAAAAAGTAGATATAGGTTAATAAACAAGCAAATCTTATTATTAGCCTGTTACATCCCATAGCCTGTCATACTGATTATCTCATACTGATTAAGTGCCATACTGAGTAAAATAAAATATTGTGTCCCAAATATGAATCCTTACAATAAAGGATTATTAAATCCCAGAATGGATCTGAAAAAGAGGATTAACCCCTTAAGTGCTGCAGCCCTCCTGTACCTAGAAGGCAAAGGCACTTACCTTAGATCCTATTGCATTCAAGATGCTGATCCTCAAGGTGTGGTAAGAACTATGCTCCCTGCCATGGACCTGTAGGAAAAACAAAGAACAGAGTAACCAACTCTGGCTTTCCACAAAGGGGTAGCAAAGTGTTAAAAGTAAAGCAAAGACTTCCTCGCTGTCTTTTAACTGCTAAAAGCCACCACTACTATTAGAGATTTACATGGACACAGCTAGACCCCAATTAAAATCTTCAGACACCAACTTCACACAACCCCCATTGACAGAGGCAAAAAGAATGACTGGGGGTTATGGGTAAGGCAGTTACACTTAACAGCTTTGCTGGGGTGCTCTTTGCCTCCTCCTGCTGGCCAGGAGCTGAATATTCCACTAGTAATTGAAATGACGTTATGGACTCTCCATGTCATAGGAAAGAAATATAACTATCTTAAAATAAAAAAAAAACTTACCTGTGAAATGAAAAAAAAAACTAAGTTTAAACTATAAATTAACCTAACATAACTATTCTAATAAAAATGTTAAAAAACTACCAATTAAAAAATCTAAATTACATATTTAAAAAATCCTAACACTACGAAAAAATTAAATCTAAAATTACAAAAAATAATAAACACTAAATTACGAAAAATAAAAAACTCTAAGATTACCCCAATGCCCATCCCTAATCTAAAATACTCCTGTAGAATTATATGTACTATAATTCTTCAGGAGTTGTTGTGTATCCCTGAGCCTTGTCTTTTCTGGAACAGTGTTGATGCATTCTCAATCTGGCTTTGAACCATTATAAACTACCTTTTAATATACTATGCCTTCTTAGAAATAGTCCATGGCTTATGATTTCTTTAGAGGTCATTTCCGCATTATTTACCATCCTTTAATCTCCAGTATTTAAACATATTTTAAGCACCAAACCTGCAGCACCCCCTTTGCTAATGGGCACTAAGATAGTATGTTTTTTTCCCTTTTTGTATAGTTGGGTGGCTGGTTCCCTGCCACCCCCCCTTTTTTCCTCCCATATGTTACTCTCTGGTGCACGTGAGTGATACGTGCGGTTTTCCTTGTGATATACCGTATTTTTCCTTATATCCCATTACTTATTTTATATTTAACTGTTTACTTGCCTTATAAGATGCTTCTGATAATTTATATCACTAGATACTCAAACCAGAGAGGCTCCTATATGCTTTCTAACTTCTATTTTTTTGACTGTTCTTTTATTTTGGGAACCTCAGTCTAATGTTTATTTTTTACATCTTTTATTGGATATCTACAAAGCATTCTTTGACTTTTGGTTTGATATAAATTCAGTTATATATATCTTTAGAATAAAACTTGAGAAAGCTAAAAATGTTTATATATATATATATATATATATATATATATATATATATACACACAATGTGTGTAACTACAAGTTTTCCTTTTCTATGCAACAAAACAGAAAATGTGAGGTTTATCTCTAGTATTTTTTGCATAACTGTGACTTAACAGATTTGTCTATTTGGTGGCAACACGATTGCTATGTTTTTCCCTGTATATGTATATGACTTCTGCAACTTTATGGCCGTGTTTCTGGCGAGTCTTCACACTCGCCAGAAACACAAGTTATGAAGCAGCGGTCTAAAGATCGCTGCTCCATAACCCTGTCCGTCTGCTCTGAGCAGGCGGACAGGAATCGCCGGAAATCAACCCGATCGAATACGATCGGGTTGATTGACACCTCCCTGCTGGCGGACGATTGGCCGCGAGTCAGCAGGGGGCGGCGTTGCACCAGCAGCTCTTGTGAGCTGCTGGTGCAATGGTAAATGCGGAGAGCGCATTACTCTCCGCATTTAGCGAGGTCTTGCGGACCTGAACCGCAGTGTCGGATCAGGTCCGCAAGACCTTTGATAAATTGGGGCCTATGTGTCTGTCATTTTATATATTTAACCTCAATAAAAATTATTTAAAAAAAAATAAAAAAATAAAAAGAACATTTTCTTCTATGTGAAAAACATTGGAATGTAAAATATTCATAACTACCTTTGGCTTTAGCACAGTTGGGTTAGTACACAAGGGATAAGTGCTTTTCTTTATACAGAGTGCTCTACTGAATTCCATGTAAGAAGACAGTCTTATTGCAGAATTGTTTTTGTTTAAAAAGATAGATAATCCTTTTATTATCCATTCCCCAGTTTTGCATAACCAACACGGTTATATTAATACACTTGTAACTAATTAACTTGTATCTAAGCTTCTGCAGACAGCCCCCTTGTTTCAGTTGTTATTACAGACTTGCATTTTAGCCAATCAGTGCTGACTCAAAAATTCCACGAGAGTGAGCACAATGTTATCTATATGACACACATGAACTAGCACTGTCTAGCTGTGAAAAACTGTCAAAATGCACTGAGATAAGAGGTGGTCTTTAAGGACTAGAAATTAGCATATGAGCCTACCTACGATTAGCTTTCAAAAAAGAATACAAAGAGAAAAAAGCAAATTTGAAGATAAAAGTAAAATTGAAAGTTGTTTACAACTGTATGTCCAATCTGAATCATGTCTGTCCCTACAATGCAACCGGTAGACTAATAGGGACTCAGTAGTGTGACAGCAGTGTTTGCAACAATGTTTTAGATTGCTAAAAACATTGTTGCAAACACTGCTGTCCTAGAGTGCTAAAGACACGTGCACACTCCTGAGCTCCTATGATCCTACCTAGTTTTAATCTTCATATAACTAATGTAATTTGGAAACTTGCTTACAATCGCATGCTCCATATGAATCATGAAGGTCAATTTCGACTTTACTGTCCCTTAAATTTCGCTTTAACATAACAATACCCTTTTTCCTGTTTGGTGATTTAGGTGGCTTTTTCTTTGCACCCTTTTGAGAAGCAGCTGTTGGTGCCTTTTCTTTCATTTCCATCATCTGCTGTTCTGCATTTTCCTCTTCTTCTTTCAGCTGTACTTCATGAGCTACCTATTGGAACAGGACTGGATTTATTACATAGAAAGCTTGAGTTTCATCCACATTATAAATACTGGATGGAAATAAATAGATATCTATTAATCGCTTGTGGCATACTAAACTGCAGAACAAATTACTCATGTTTAAGGGTTTAAAGATTTTTAAGGAAGCAGTCTGGTGGTTAGAGGGCCAATAGTGTGTGTGTGTGGGAAATTTTACTGATGGGGTCAGGCAGTTAGGGTGTTAATATTGGTGGGGGATTTTGCTGATGGGGGCTCTGGTGTTTAAAGGGTGTTAATAGTGGGTTAATAACAAGGTATTTTTTACTGATGGGAGGGTTTTTAGTGTCAGGGGTTGTGTCATAGGCCTAAATGCTTTAGGGGGTCTATCGGTGTGCGACAGAGTAGTAATTAGGGAAATCTTGCTTGATTTTTTTTTATTCCTTTTTTGTGCCTTTGTTAGCACAAACTACTTTGGGCTAAATTACAAGAGGAGCAAAACATATCACTTTTGCAAAAGCGATATTTGAGCTCCACTAGTAATAGCAGCGCACGCAAATATGGGATATACAATCCTACCAGGAGGGGCAAAGTTTCCCAAACCTCAAAATGCCTATAAATTCACCCCTCACCACACCCACAATTCAGTTTTACACCTATTGATTTTATGGTTTTCCTCGCGGGAAAATCTTTTTCATAGGTTCTCTGTTATTGGTCGTAGAGATTCATCTCCTACCTCCCTTTTTAAATTGACGATATACTCTCATATTCCATTACCTCTACTGATACTGTTTCAGTACTGGTTTGGCTATCTGCTATATGTGGATGGGTGTCTTTCGGTAAGTATGTTTTCATTACTTAAGACACTCTCAGCTATGGTTTGGCACTTTATGTATTAATATAAAGTTCTAAATATATGTATTGTACTTATATTTGCCATGAGTCAGGTTTATGTATATTTCCTCTTGCAGACTATCAGTTTCAAAATTGGGAAACATATTTAGGAAGTTATTTTTTTCAAATTGACTGTTTTTTCATTAATTTTCGCGGGCAAAATTAGGCTAGCGAGGTCACAAAATGCTGATGTTTATTGCGTCATTCTTGGAGCAATCATTTTTTTGCCGCGAAGGTACCTTCGGTGACGCAAAGTCTTAGTTGACGCCGGGTTTCCTTGCACAAGGTTGCGTCTGCAATGACGCAAGTTGCGTCATTTTCGGATGTTGTTAGCGGCAAAAAATTTCATTTTGCGTTGTTCGTCATACATGGCGCCAAATTATTTATTTATTTAAAACCCCACTTCCTATATGCCTCTTGTTTTTTTCTATGCTCAGAGGGCTATGCTGTTTGCATTTTATCCCCATTACTGAAACTGCCATATAAGGAAATTAATCATTTTGCTTTATATGTTGTTTTTTCTCTTACATTTGCAAGATGTCTCAATCTGATCCTGTCTCAGAAACCAATGTTGGAACCCTGCTGCCTGATAACAGTTCTACCAAAGCTAAGTATATCTGTTGTTAATTTGTGGAGATGATATCTCCAGCTGTGGTATGTAATAGTTGTCATGTTAAGCTTTTACATGCAGAGAATGTATCCATCAGTACTAATACAATGCCTGTTGTTCCTTCAACATCTAATGTACATGATATCCCAGTGAATATTAAATATTTTATTGCTGATGTGATTCAGAAGGCTTTGTCTGCTATTCCGCCTTCTAATAAACGTAAAAGGTCTTTTAAAACTTCTCATAAGTTGATGAAATTTCAAATGACCGACAACATACTGAATTATCCTCCTCTGATGAGGATCTATCTGATTCAGAAGATCCTACCTCAGATATTGACACTGACAAATCTACTTATCTCTTTTAAATGGAGTATGTTCGTTCTTTGTTAAAGAAGTGTTGATTACTTTGGATATTGAGGAAACTAGTCCTCTTAATGCTAAAACTAGTAAATGTTTAAAATCTGTTTTTTAACCCTCCTTTGGTTACTCCAGAGGTTTTTCCAGTTCCTGATGCTATTTCTGATATGATTTCAAAGGAATGGAATAGGCCTGGTACTTCTTTTATTCCTTTTTTCTAGGTTTAAAAAGTTGTATCTTTTGCCAACAGTTAGATTGAAGTTGATGGGGTTATTTCTACTCTTGCCAAATGTACTACTAACCCTATGGAAGATAGTACTTCCTTTACGGACCCTTTAGATGGGAAACTTGAATCTTATCTAAGGAAAGCTTATTTATATTCAGGCCTGCCATTTCTATGGATGATGTTGCAGCTGCATCAACTTTTTGGTTGGAAAGCTTAGCGCAACAGGAAGCAGATCCTGATTTGTCTAGCATTGTTCGCTTGCTGCAATATGCTAATCATTTTATCTGTAATGCCATTTTTAATATAATCAAATTTGATGTTAGATCAATGTCTTTGGCTATTTTAGCCAGAAGAGTTTTGTGGCTCAAATATTGGAATGCTGACGGTATCTAAGTCTAGATTACTAACTCTTTCTTTCCAAGGTAACAATTTATTTGGTTCTCAGTTGGATTTGATTTATCTCAACTGTCACTGGGGGGAAAGGAGTTTTTATACCTCAGTATTAAAGATCTAAGGGTAAATCTTAAGCTTCTAATCGTTTTCGTTCTTTTTGACAGAATAAGGAACAGAAAACCAATCCTTCCCCCAAAGAATCTGGTTCCAATTGGAAACCTTCTTTAAGTTGGAATACATACAAGTTGTTTAAGAAACCAAAGCCAGCCCCCAAGTCTGCATGAAGGTGCGGCCCTCATTCCAGCTCAGCTGGTGGGGGGCAGATTAAAATTATTCCAAAACATTTGGGCAGATTCTGTCCAAAATCAATGGATTCAGAGTATTGTCTCTCAAGGGTATCAAATAGGATTCAGAGTAAGACCTCTGAAAATGTTTTTTTCTCTCAAGCGTCCCAGTAAATCCAGTGAAGGCTCAGGTTTTTCTGAAGTGTGTTTCAGATCTAGAGTTTTCAGGGGTAATTATACCAGTTCCGTTTCAGGAACAGGGTCTGGGGTTTTATTCAAATCTATTCATTGTCCAAAAGAAAGAAATTTCATTCAGGCCAGTTCTGGATCTGAACATTTTGAATCGTTTTGTAAGAGTGCAAACTTTTAAAATTGTGATTATAAGGACTATTCTGCCTCTGTTCAGCAAGGTCATTATATGTCCACAACAGACTTATAGGATGCATATCTTTATATTCCGATTCATCCAGACCTCTATCGGTTTCTGAGATTCTCTTTTCTAGACAAGCATTACCAATTTGTCGCTCTTCCATTTGGCCTAGCGACAGCTCCAAGAATTTTTTCAAAGGTTCTCGGTGCCCTACTCTCTGTATTCAGAGAACAGGGTATTGCGGTGTTTCCTTATTTGGACAATATCTTGGTATTAGCTCAGTCTTTACATTCTGCCGAATCTCACACTAATCAACTAGTGTTCTTCAAAGACATGGTTAGAGGATCAATTTACTGAAAAGTTCCTTAATTCCTCAGACAAGGGTTACCTTTTTAGGTTTCCAGATAGATTCAGTGTCCATGACTCTGTCTCTAACAGACAAGAGACGAATGAAATTAGTTTCAGCTTGTCGAAACCTTCAGTCTCAATCGTTCCCTTCAGTGGCTATGTGCATGAAGAGTTTAGGTCTCATGACTGCAGCATCGTGCCCGATCCCTTTTGCTCGTTGTCTTATGAGACCTCTTCAGCTTTGTATGCTGAATCAATGGTGCAGGAATTATACAAAGATATCACAATTAATATCCTTAAATCCCAATGTTCGGTTCTCTCTGACTTGGTGGTTACATCACCATCGTATAGTTCAGGGTGCCTCTTTTGTTCATCCAACCTGGACTGTGATCACAACAGATGCAAGCCATTCAGGTTGGGGAGCTGTCTGGGGATCTCTGACAGCACAAGGGGTTTGAAAATCTCAAGAGGCGAGGTTTCCAATCAATATTTTAGAACTCCATGCTATTTAGGGCTCTTCAGGTTTGGCCTCTACTGAAGAGAGAACAGTTCATTTGTTTTCAGACATCACAACTGTGACATATGTCAATCATCAGGTTCGGACTCACAGTTCCCTAGCTATGAAAAAAGCATCTCGGATACTTTCTTGGGCGGAATCCAGCTCTTGTCTAATTTCTGCGGTTCATATCCCAGGTGTAGACAATTGGGAAGTGGATTATCTCAGCCGTCAGACTTTACATCTGGGGGAGTGGTTTCTCCATCCAGATGTGTTTTTTCAGATTGTTCAGATGTGAGGTATTCCAGAAATAGATCTGATGGCTTACCATCTAAACAAGAAACTCCCCAGGTACCTGTCCAGGTACAGGTATCCTCAGGCGGAGTCAGTGGATGCATTAGCAGTTACTTGGTTTTACCAACCTGATTATATCTTCCCGCCTCTAGTTCTTCTTCCAAGAGTGATCTCCAAGATCATCATGGAACAATCATTTGTGTTTCTGGTAGCTCCAGCATGGCCTCACAGGTTTTGGTATGCGGATCTTGTCTGGATGTCCAGTTACCAACCTTGGCCACTTCCTTTAAGACCAGACTTTCTGTCTCAAGGTCCGTTTTTCCATCAGGATCTCAAATCATTAATTTGAAGGTATGGAAATTGAACGCTTAGTGCTTAGTCATTGAGGTTCTCACTGACTCAGTGATTAATTCTATATTACAGGCTCTTAAATCTGTTTCTAGGAAGATTTATTATCGAGTTTGGAAATGTTATATTTCATGGTGTTCTTCTCATAAATTCTCCTGGCATTCTTTTAGAATTCCTAGAATTTTTCAGTTCCTCAGGATGGTTTGGATAAGGTTTGTCTGCAAGTTCCTTGTAGGGACAAATCTCTGCTCTTTCTGTTTTCTTTTACAGAAATATTGCTAAATGTCCTGATATTCACTGTTTTGTACAGGCTTTGGTCTGTATCAAGCCTGTCATTAAATCAATTTCTCCTCTTTGGAGTCTTAATTTGGTTTTGAAGGCTTTACAGGCTCCTCCTTTTGAGCCTATGCATTCCTTGGACATTAAACTGCTTTCTTGGAAAGTGTTGTCCCTTTTGACTATCTCTTCTGCTAGAAGAGTTTCCGATTTTTCTGCTCTTTTTTTGTGAGTCTCCTTTTCTGATTTTCCATCAGAATAAGGCAGTTTTGCGGACTTCATTAAAATTTCTATGTAAGGTTGTGTATTCTAACAACATTAATAGGGAAATTGTTGTTCCCTCTATGTGTCCTAATCCTAAGAATTTTTGGAGAGATTCTTACATTCTCTGGATGTTGTAAGAGCTCTGAAATATTATGTGGAAGCTACTAAGATTTCAGGAAGACTTCTAGTCTATTTGTTGTCTTTTCTGGTTCTAGCAAAGGTCAGAAAGCTTCTGCCATTTCCTTGGCATCTTGGTTCAGCTTTTGATTCATCAGGCTTATTTGGAGTTGGGTCAGGTCCCGCTCATTTTCCTGGTTTAGTGTCCTCTCGTGGGCTTTTAAGAATGAAGCTTCAGTTGATCAGATTTGCAAAGCAGCAACTTGGTCTTCTTTGCATACATTTTCTAAATTCTACCGTTTTGATGCATTTGCCTCTTCGGAAGCAGTTTTTGGTAGAAAAGTTCTTCAGGCAGCAGTTTCAGTTTGATTCCTCTGCTTATGTTGTAAGTTTTTTTCTTTTCATTTATGAGAAAAAACATAATTTATGCTTACCTGATAAATTTATTTCTCTTGTAGTGTATCCAGTCCACGGATCATCCATTACTTATGGGATATTAACTCCTCCCCAACAGGAAGTGCAAGAGGATTCACCCAGCAGAGCTGCTATATAGCTCCTCCCCTAACTGCCATTACCAGTCATTCGACCGAAAACATGCAGAGAAAGGAAAACCATAGGGTACAGTGGTGACTGTAGTTTAATGGAAAAATTACCTGCCTTAAAGTGACAGGGCGGGCCGTGGACTGGATGCACTACAAGAGAAATAAATTTATCAGGTAAGCATAAATTATGTTTTCTCTTGTTAAGTGTATCCAGTCCACGGATCATCCATTACTTATGGGATACCAATACCAAAGCTAAAGTACACGGATGACGGGAGGGACAGGCAGGCTCTTTATACGGAAGGAACCACTGCCTGAAGAACCTTTCTCCCAAAAACAGCCTCCGAAGAAGCAAAAGTGTCAAATTTGTAAAATTTGGAAAAAGTATGAAGAGAAGACCAAGTTGCAGCCTTGCAAATCTGTTCAACAGAAGCCTCATTCTTAAAGGCCCAAGTGGAAGCCACAGCTCTAGTAGAATGTGCTGTAATTCTTTCAGGAGGCTGCTGTCCAGCAGTCTCATAGGCTAACCGTATTATGCTACGAAGCCAAAAGGAGAGAGAGGTAGCCGAAGCTTTTTGACCTCTCCTCTGACCAGAATAAACGACAAACAGGGAAGACGTTTGTCGAAAATCCTTAGTTGCCTGTAGATAAAATTTCAGGGCACGGACTACATCTAGATTGTGTAGCAGACGTTCCTTTTTCGAAGAAGGATTAGGACACAAAGATGGAACCACAATCTCTTGATTGATATTCCTGTTAGTGACCACCTTAGGTAGGAACCCAGGTTTAGTACGCAGAACTACCTTGTCTGAATGAAAAATCAGATAAGGAGAATCACAATGTAAGGCAGATAACTCAGAGACTCTTCGAGCCGAGGAAATCGCCATTAAAAACAGAACTTTCCAAGATAACAACTTGATATCAATGGAATGAAGGGGTTCAAACGGAACCCCCTGTAAAACATTAAGAACTAAGTTCAAACTCCATGGTGGAGCAACAGTTTTAAACACAGGCTTGATCCTAGCTAAAGCCTGAAAAAAGCTTGAACGTCCGGAACTTCTGACAGACGTTTGTGTAAAAGAATGGACAGAGCTGAAATCTGTCCCTTTAAGGAACTAGCGGATAAACCCTTTTCTAAACCTTCTTGTAGAAAAGACAATATCCTCGGAATCCTAACCTTACTCCATGAGTAACTCTTGGATTCGCACCAATATAAGTATTTGCGCCATATCTTATGGTAAATCTTTCTGGTAACAGGCTTCCTAGCCTGTATTAAGGTATCAATAACTGACTCAGAAAAACCACGTTTTGATAAAATCAAGCGTTCAATTTCCAAGCAGTCAGCATCAGAGAAATTAGATTTTGATGTTTGAAGGGACCCTGGATCAGAAGGTCCTGTTTCAGAGGTAGCGACCAAGGTGGACAGGATGACATGTCCACTAGATCTGCATACCAAGTCCTGCGTGGCCATGTAGGCGCTATTAGAATCACTGATGCTCTCTCCTGTTTGATTCTGGCAATCAATCGAGGAAGCATCGGGAAGGGTGGAAACACATAAGCCATCCCGAAGGTCCAAGGTGCTGTCAAAGCATCTATCAGAACCGCTCCCGGATCCCTGGATCTGGACCCGTAACGAGGAAGCTTGGCGTTCTGTCGAGAAGCCATGAGATCTATCTCTGGTTTGCCCCAACGTCGAAGTATTTGGGCAAAGACCTCCGGATGAAGTTCCCACTCCCCCGGATGAAAAGTCTGACGACTTAAGAAATCCGCCTCCCAGTTCTCCACTCCCGGGATGTGGATTGCTGACAGGTGGCAAGAGTGAGACTCTGCCCAGCGAATTATCTTTGATACTTCCATCATTGCTAGGGAGCTTCTTGTCCCTCCCTGATGGTTGATGTAAGCTACAGTCGTGATGTTGTCCGACTGAAACCTGATGAACCCCCGAGTTGTTAACTGGGGCCAAGCCAGAAGGGCATTGAGAACTGCTCTCAATTCCAGAATGTTTATTGGTAGGAGACTCTCCTCCTGATTCCATTGTCCCTGAGCCTTCAGAGAATTCCAGACAGCGCCCCAACCTAGTAGGCTGGCGTCTGTTGTTACAATTGTCCAGTCCGGCCTGCTGAATGGTATCCCCCTGGACAGATGTGGCCGAGAAAGCCACCATAGAAGAGAATTTCTGGTCTCTTGATCCAGATTCAGAGTAGGGGACAAGTCTGAGTAATCCCCATTCCACTGACTTAGCATGCACAATTGCAGCGGTCTGAGATGTAGACGTGCAAAGGGTACTATGTCCATTGCTGCTACCATTAAGCCGATCACCTCCATGCATTGAGCTACTGACGGGTGTTGAATGGAATGAAGGACACGGCATGCATTTTGAAGCTTTGTTAACCTGTCTTCTGTCAGGTAAATCTTCATTTCTACAGAATCTATAAGAGTCCCCAAGAAGGGAACTCTTGTGAGTGGAAAGAGAGAACTCTTCTTTTCGTTCACCTTCCATCCATGCGACCTTAGAAATGCCAGTACTAACTCTGTATGAGACTTGGCAGTTTGAAAGCTTGAAGCTTGTATCAGAATGTCGTCTAGGTACGGAGCTACCGCAATTCCTCGCGGTCTTAGTACCGCCAGAAGAGCACCCAGAACCTTTGTGAAGATTCTCGGAGCCGTAGCCAATCCGAATGGAAGAGCTACAAACTGGTAATGCCTGTCTAGAAAGGCAAACCTTAGATACCGGTAATGATCTTTGTGAATCGGTATGTGAAGGTAAGCATCCTTTAAATCCACTGTGGTCATGTACTGACCCTTTTGGATCATGGGTAAAATTGTCCGAATAGTTTCCATTTTGAACGATGGAACTCTTAGGAATTTGTTTAGGATCTTTAAATCCAAGATTGGCCTAAAAGTTCCCTCTTTTTTGGGAACCACAAACAGATTTGAGTAAAACCCTTGTCCTTGTTCCGACCGCGGAACCGGATGGATCACTCCCATTAATAAAAGATCTTGTACGCAGCGTAGAAACGCCTCTTTCTTTATTTGGTTTGTTGACAACCTTGACAGATGAAATCTCCCTCTTGGGGGAGAGAATTTGAAGTCTAGAAGGTATCCCTGAGATATGATCTCTAACGCCCAGGGATCCTGGACATCTCTTGCCCAAGCCTGGGCGAAAAGAGAAAGTCTGCCCCCCACTAGATCCGTTCCCGGATCAGGGGCCCTCGATTCATGCTGTCTTAGGGGCAGCAGCAGGTTTCCTGGCCTGCTTGCCCTTGTTCCAGGACTGGTTAGGTCTCCAGCCTTGTCTGTAGCGAGCAACAGCTCCTTCCTGTTTTGGTGCAGAGGAAGTTGATGCTGCTCCTGCTTTGAAATTACGAAAGGAACGAAAATTAGACTGTCTAGCCTTAGGTTTGGCTCTGTCTTGAGGCAGGGCATGGCCTTTACCTCCTGTAATGTCAGCGATAATTTCTTTCAACCCGGGCCCGAATAAGGTCTGCCCTTTGAAAGGTATATTAAGCAATTTAGATTTAGAAGTAACGTGAGCTGACCAGGATTTTAGCCACAGTGCTCTGCGTGCCTGAATGGCGAATCCGGAATTCTTAGCCGTAAGTTTAGTTAAATGTACTACGGCATCTGAAATAAATGAGTTAGCTAACTTAAGGGCTTTAAGCTTGTGTGTAATCTCATCTAATGGAGCTGATTCAAGTGTCTCTTCCAGAGACTCAAACCAAAATGCTGCTGCAGCCGTGACAGGCGCAATGCATGCAAGAGGTTGCAATATAAAACCTTGTTGAACAAACATTTTCTTAAGGTAACCCTCTAACTTTTTATCCATTGGATCTGAAAAGGCACAGCTATCCTCCACCGGGATAGTGGTACGCTTAGCTAAAGTAGAAACTGCTCCCTCCACCTTAGGGACCGTTTGCCATAAGTCCCGTGTGGTGGCGTCTATTGGAAACATCTTTCTAAATATCGGAGGGGGTGAGAACGGCACACCGGGTCTATCCCACTCCTTAGTAACAATTTCAGTAAGTCTCTTAGGTATAGGAAAAACGTCAGTACTCGCCGGTACCGCAAAATATTTATCCAACCTACACATTTTCTCTGGTATTGCAACTGTGTTACAATCATTCAGAGCCGCTAACACCTCCCCTAGTAATACACGGAGGTTTTCCAGCTTAAATTTAAAATTTGAAATATCTGAATCCAGTTTGTTTGGATCAGAACCGTCACCCGCAGAATGAAGCTCTCCGTCCTCATGTTCTGCAAATTGTGACGCAGTGTCTGACATGGCCCTAATATTATCAGCGCACTCTGTTCTCACCCCAGAGTGATCACGCTTACCTCTTAGTTCTGGTAATTTAGCCAAAACTTCAGTCATAACAGTAGCCATATCCTGTAATGTGATTTGTAATGGCCGCCCAGATGTACTCGGCGCTACAATATCACGCACCTCCCGAGCGGGAGATGCAGGTACTGACACGTGAGGCGAGTTAGTCGGCATAACTCTCCCCTCGTTGTTTGGTGAAATATGTTCAATTTGTACAGATTGACTTTTATTTAAAGTAGCATCAATACAGTTAGTACATAAATTTCTATTGGGCTCCACTTTGGCTTTAGCACATATAGCACAGATATCTTCCTCTGAATCAGACATGTTTAACACACTAGCAAATAAACTAGCAACTTGGAAATACTTTTCAAGTAATTTACTATAATATGAAAACGTACTGTGCCTATAAGAAGCACAGAAAAAGTTATGACAGTTGAAAATTAATAAACTGAAAAGTTATAGCATCAAATCTTTGTAAAAAACACAATTTTAGCAAAGGATTGCTCCCATTAGCAAAGGATAACTAACCCTGATAGCAGAAAAAAAAAAATACAGAAATAAACGTTTTTTTTTATCACAGTCAACTACAATCTCACAGCTCTGCTGTGAGTGATTACCTCCCTCAAAACAAGTTTTGAAGACCCCTGAGTTCTGTAGAGATGAACCGGATCATGCAGGGAAGACAATAAACTTCTGACTGAATTTTTTGATGCGTAGCAAAAGCACCAAAAAAGGCCCCTCCCCCTCAAACATAACAGTGAGAGAGATCAGTAAACTGTCATAAATTAAATAAAACGACTGCCAAGTGGAAAAAAAATAGTGCCCAAAACATTTTTTCACCCAGTACCTCAGAAAAACAGAATTTATGCTTACCTGATAAATTACTTTCTCCAACGGTGTGTCCGGTCCACGGCGTCATCCTTACTTGTGGGATATTCTCTTCCCCAACAGGAAATGGCAAAGAGCCCAGCAAAGCTGGTCACATGATCCCTCCTAGGCTCCGCCTTCCCCAGTCATTCGACCGACGTAAAGGAGGAATATGCATAGGAGAAATCATATGATACCGTGGTGACTGTAGTTAGAGAAAATAATTCATCAGACCTGATTAAAAAACCAGGGCGGGCCGTGGACCGGACACACCGTTGGAGAAAGTAATTTATCAGGTAAGCATAAATTCTGTTTTCTCCAACATAGGTGTGTCCGGTCCACGGCGTCATCCTTACTTGTGGGAACCAATACCAAAGCTTTAGGACACGGATGATGGGAGGGAGCAAATCAGGTCACCTAGATGGAAGGCACCACGGCTTGCAAAACCTTTCTCCCAAAAATAGCCTCCGAAGAAGCAAAAGTATCAAATTTGTAAAATTTGGCAAAAGTGTGCAGTGAAGACCAAGTCGCTGCCTTACATATCTGATCAACAGAAGCCTCGTTCTTGAAGGCCCATGTGGAAGCCACAGCCCTAGTGGAGTGAGCTGTGATTCTTTCAGGAGGCTGACGTCCGGCAGTCTCATAAGCCAATCGGATGATGCTTTTAAGCCAAAAAGAGAGAGAGGTAGAAGTTGCTTTTTGACCTCTCCTTTTACCAGAATAAACAACAAACAAGGAAGATGTTTGTCTGAAATCCTTTGTAGCCTCTAAATAGAATTTTATTGCACGAACTACATCCAAATTGTGCAACAAACGTTCCTTCTTTGAAACTGGATTCGGACACAAAGAAGGCACAACTATCTCCTGGTTAATATTTTTGTTAGAAACAACTTTCGGAAGAAAACCAGGTTTAGTACGCAAAACCACCTTATCTGCATGGAACACCAGATAAGGAGGAGAACACTGCAGAGCAGATAACTCTGAAACTCTTCTAGCAGAAGAAATTGCAACCAAAAACAAAACTTTCCAAGATAATAACTTAATATCTACGGAATGTAAGGGTTCAAACGGAACCCCTTGAAGAACTGAAAGAACTAAATTGAGACTCCAAGGAGGAGTCAAAGGTTTGTAAACAGGCTTGATTCTAACCAGAGCCTGAACAAAAGCTTGAACATCTGGCACAGCCGCCAGCTTTTTGTGAAGTAAAACAGATAAAGCAGAAATCTGTCCCTTCAAAGAACTTGCAGATAATCCTTTCTCCAAACCCTCTTGTAGAAAGGATAGAATCTTAGGAATTTTTATCCTGTTCCATGGGAATCCTTTCGATTCGCACCAACAGATATATTTCTTCCATACTTTATGGTAAATTTTTCTAGTTACAGGCTTTCTAGCCTGAATAAGAGTATCAATGACAGAATCTGAGAACCCACGCTTTGATAAAATCAAGCGTTCAATCTCCAAGCAGTCAGTTGGAGTGAGGCCAGATTCGGATGTTCGAACGGACCTTGAACAAGAAGGTCCCGTCTCAAAGGTAGCTTCCATGGTGGAGCCAATGACATATTCACCAGGTCTGCATACCAAGTTCTGCGTGGCCACGCAGGAGCTATCAAGATCACCGAAGCCCTCTCCTGATTGATCCTGGCTACCAGCCTGGGAATGAGAGGAAACGGTGGGAATACATAAGCTAGGTTGAAGGTCCAGGGCGCTACTAGTGCATCTACTAGAGTCGCCTTGGGATCCCTGGATCTGGACCCGTAGCACGGAACCTTGAAGTTCTGACGAGACGCCATCAGATCCATGTCTGGAATGCCCCATAATTGAGTTATGTGGGCAAAGATTTCCGGATGGAGTTCCCACTCCCCCGGATGAAATGTCTGACGACTCAGAAAATCCGCTTCCCAATTTTCCACTCCTGGGATGTGGATTGCAGACAAGTGGCAGGAGTGAATCTCCGCCCATTGAATTACTTTGGTCACTTCTTCCATCGCCAGGGAACTCCTTGTTCCCCCCTGATGGTTGATATATGCAACAGTCGTCATGTTGTCTGATTGAAACCTTATGAATTTGGCCTTTGCTAGTTGAGGCCAAGCCTTGAGAGCATTGAATATCGCTCTCAGTTCCAGAATGTTTATCGGGAGAAGAGATTCTTCCCGAGACCATAGATCCTGAGCTTTCAGGGGTTTCCAGACCGCGCCCCAGCCCACCAGACTGGCGTCGGTCGTGACAATGACCCACTCTGGTCTGCGGAAGCTCATCCCTTGAGACAGGTTGTCCAGGGTCAGCCACCAACGGAGTGAATCTCTGGTCCTCTGATCTACTTGGATCGTCGGGGACAAGTCTGTATAATCCCCATTCCACTGTCTGAGCATGCACAGTTGTAATGGTCTTAGATGAATTCGCGCAAAAGGAACTATGTCCATTGCCGCAACCATCAAACCTATTACTTCCATGCACTGCGCTATGGAAGGAAGAAGAACAGAATGAAGTACTTGACAAGAGCTTAGAAGTTTTGATTTTCTGGCCTCTGTCAGAAAAATCTTCATTTCTAAGGAGTCTATTATTGTTCCCAAGAAGGGAACTCTTGTTAACGGGAATAGAGAACTTTTTTCTACGTTCACTTTCCACCCGTGAGATCTGAGAAAGGCTAGGACAATGTCCGTATGAGCCTTTGCTTGTGGCAGAGACGACGCTTGAATTAGTATGTCGTCCAAGTAAGGTACTACTGCAATGCCCCTTGGCCTTAGCACCGCTAGAAGGGACCCTAGTACCTTTGTGAAAATTCTTGGAGCAGTGGCTAATCCGAATGGAAGTGCCACAAACTGGTAATGCTTGTCCAGAAAGGCGAATCTTAGGAACCGATGATGTTCCTTGTGGATAGGAATATGTAGATATGCATCCTTTAAATCCACCGTGGTCATGAATTGACCTTCCTGGATGGTAGGAAGAATTGTCCGAATGGTTGCCATTTTGAACGATGGAACCCTGAGAAATTTGTTTAGGATCTTGAGATCCAAAATTGGCCTGAATGTTCCCTCTTTTTTGGGAACTATGAACAGATTGGAGTAAAACCCCATCCCTTGTTCTCCTAATGGAACAGGATGAATCACTCCCATTTTTAACAGGTCTTCTACACAATGTAAGAATGCCTGTCTTTTTATTTGGTCTGAAGACAATTGAGACCTGTGGAACCTTCCCCTTGGGGGTAGTTCCTTGAATTCCAGGAGATAACCTTGAGAAACTATTTCTAGCGCCCAAGGATCCTGAACATCTCTTGCCCAAGCCTGAGCGAAGAGAGAGAGTCTGCCCCCCACCAGATCCGGTCCCGGATCGGGGGCCAGCATCTCATGCTGTCTTGGTAGCGGTAGCAGGCTTCTTGGCCTGCTTACCTTTGTTCCAGCCTTGCATCGGTCTCCAGGCTGGCTTGGTTTGAGAAGAATTACCCTCTTGCTTAGAGGATGTAGAATTTGAGGCTGGTCCGTTTCTGCGAAAGGGACGAAAATTTGTTTTATTTTTAGCCTTAAAAGACCTATCCTGAGGAAGGGTGTGGCCCTTTCCCCCAGTGATGTCTGAAATAATCTCTTTCAAGTCAGGGCCAAACAGCGTTTTCCCCTTGAAAGGGATGTTAAGCAATTTGTTCTTGGAGGACACATCCGCTGACCAAGACTTTAGCCAAAGCGCTCTGCGCGCCACAATAGCAAAACCTGAATTTTTCGCCGCTAATCTAGCTAATTGCAAAGTGGCGTCTAAGGTAAAAGTGTTAGCCAATTTAAGTGCTTGAACTCTGTCCATAACCTCCTCATAAGAAGATGCTTTATTGAGCGACTTTTCTAGTTCTTCGAACCAGAAACACGCTGCTGTAGTGACAGGAACAATGCATGAAATTGGTTGTAGAAGGTAACCTTGCTGAACAAACATCTTTTTAAGCAAACCCTCTAATTTTTTATCCATAGGATCTTTGAAAGCACAACTATCTTCTATAGGGATAGTGGTGCGTTTGTTTAGAGTAGAAACCGCCCCCTCGACCTTGGGGACTGTCTGCCATAAGTCCTTCCTGGGGTCGACCATAGGAAATAATTTCTTAAATATAGGGGGAGGGACAAAAGGTATGCCGGGCCTTTCCCATTCTTTATTTACAATGTCTGCCACCCGCTTGGGTATAGGAAAAGCTTCGGGGGGCACCGGGACCTCTAGGAACTTGTCCATCTTACATAATTTCTCTGGAATGACCAAATTGTCACAATCATCCAGAGTAGATAACACCTCCTTAAGCAGAGCGCGGAGATGTTCCAATTTAAATTTGAATGTAATAACGTCAGGTTCAGCTTGTTGAGAAATTTTTCCTGAATCTGAAATTTCTCCCTCAGACAAAACCTCCCTGGCCCCTTTAGACTGGTGTAAGGGCATGTCAGAACCATTATCATCAGCGTCCTCATGCTCTTCAGTATCTAAAACAGAGCAGTCGCGCTTTCGCTGATAAGTGGGCATTTTGGCTAAAATGTTTTTAATAGAATTATCCATTACAGCCGTTAATTGTTGCATAGTAAGGAGGATTGGCGCACTAGATGCACTAGGGACCTCCTGAGTGGGCAAGACTGGTGTAGACATAGAAGGAGATGATGCAGTACCATGCTTACTCCCCTCACTTAAGGAATCATTTTGGGCAACATTATTATCAGTGGCATCATTGTCCCTACTTTGTTTGTCACATTCATCACATATATTTAAATGGAGAGGAACCTTGGCTTCCGAACATACAGAACATCGTCTATCTGATAGTTCAGACATGTTAATAGGCATAAACTTGATAACAAAGCACAAAAAACGTTTTAAAATAAAACCGTTACTGTCACTTTAAATTTTAAACTGAACACACTTTATTACTGAATATGCGCAAAAGTATGAAGGAATTGTTCAAAATTCACCAAAATTTCACCACAGTGTCTTAAAGCCTTAAAAGTATTGCACACCAAATTTGAAAGCATTAACTCTTAAAATAACGGAACCGGAGCCGTTTTTACATTTAACCCCTATACAGTCCCTGGTATCTGCTTTGCTGAGACCCAACCAAGCCCAGAGGGGAATACGATACCAAATGACGCCTTCAATAAGCTTTTTCAGTGGATCTGAGCTCCTCACACATGCATCTGCATGCCTTGCTTCTCAAAAACAACTGCGCATTAGTGGCGCGAAAATGAGGCTCTGCCTATGACTAGAAAAGGCCCCCAGTGAAAAAGGTGTCCAATACAGTGCCTGCCGTTTTTTTTAACAAAATTCCCAAGATTAAAATAACTCTTCAAAGTTATAAACCATTAAATATGCTTATAAAGTAATCGTTTTTGCCCAGAAAAATGTCTACCAGTCTTTAAAGCCCTTGTGAAGCCCTTTATTCTTATATTAACAATTAAGAAAATGGCTTACCGGATCCCATAGGGAAAATGACAGCTTCCAGCATTACCAAGTCTTGTTAGAAATGTGTCATACCTCAAGCAGCAAAAGTCTGCTCACTGTTTCCCCCAACTGAAGTTAATTCATCTCAACAGTCCTGTGTGGAAACAGCCATCGATTTTAGTAACGGTTGCTAAAATCATTTTCCTCTTACAAACAGAAATCTTCATCTCCTTTCTGTTTCAGAGTAAATAGTACATACCAGCACTATTTTAAAATAACAAACTCTTGATTGAAGAATAAAAACTACATTTAAACACCAAAAAACTCTTAGCCATCTCCGTGGAGATGTTGCCTGTGCAACGGCAAAGAGAATGACTGGGGAAGGCGGAGCCTAGGAGGGATCATGTGACCAGCTTTGCTGGGCTCTTTGCCATTTCCTGTTGGGGAAGAGAATATCCCACAAGTAAGGATGACGCCGTGGACCGGACACACCTATGTTGGAGAAATTAAACGATTTTACATGCCAGCAAAAAACGTTTAACATTAATAAATTGAGTGTTATTAAAAAGCCTGTTGCTAGTCCCTGCAAATTAGGCTAAAGTTTTATGCATACAGTATAATTCCAGTGAAGTGCCATTCCCCAGAATACTGAAGTGTAAAATATACATACATGACAGCCTGATACCAGTTGCTGCTACTGCATTTAAGGCTGAGTTTACATTATATCGGTATGGCAGAATTTTCTCATCAATTCCATTGTCAGAAAATAATAAGCTGCTACATACCTCTTTGCAGATTAATCTGCCCGCTGTCCCCTGATCTGAAGTTTACCTCTCCTCAGATGGCCGAGAAACAGCAATATGATCTTAACTACTCCTAAAATCATAGAAAAACTCAGGTAGATTCTTCTTCAAATTCTACCAGAGAAGGAATAACACACTCCGGTGCTATTATAAAATAACAAACTTTTGATTTAAGGTATGAAACTAAGTATAATCACCACAGTCCTCTCACACATCCTATCTATTCGTTGGGTGCAAGAGAATGACTGGTAATGGCAGTTAGGGGATGAGCTATATAGCAGCTCTGCTGGGTGAATCCTCTTGCACTTCCTGTTGGGGAGGAGTTAATATCCCATAAGTAATGGATGATCCGTGGACTGGATACACTTAACAAGAGAAACTTATTTTTTTGGGTGTGGATTTAATATTTTCAGCGGAAAATGGCTGTTTTTATTCTTATCCCTCCCTCTCTAGTGACTCTTCTGTGGAGTTGCACATCTTTAGTATTACTATCCCATACGTCACTAGCTCATGGACTCTTGCCAATTACATGAAAGAAAACATAATTTATGTAAGAACTTACCTGATAAATTAATTTCTTTCATATTGGCAAGAGTCCATGAGACCCACCCTTTTTATGGTGGTTATGATTTTTTGTATAAAGCACAATTATATTTCCAGTTCCCTTTTTTATGCTTTTTACTCCTTTCTTTATCACCCCACTACTTGGCTATTCCTTAAACTAAATTGTGGGTGTGGTGAGGGGTGTATTTATAGGCATTTTGAGGTTTGGGAAACTTTGCCCCTCCTGGTAGGATTGTATATCCCATACATCACTAGCTCATGGACTTTTGCCAATATGAAAGAAATTAATTTATCAGGTAAGTTCTTACATAAATTATGTTATTTAAGTGTTTATATGTGTACATACACATATTAACACATAAATATATATGTATATAAGCATATACATTCTGTATATGTTTACAGGGAACAAACAGTCCCGATAGACCACAATGTAAAGGCACTTTTCAGGGCCGTTTTTTTTCTAACACCCTATACCTGCCAACGGCTTCTTACAGTTATTTTTAATAAAATTAAAGATGCTACATTTTATTATTTTAATAAAGGCACACTATACATAATTTTTAGGCCAATTGGGTGGGGACATTTATAACATTCACCAGAGATCTGGTTGCTTGTAATGGCTGGTTAATTATGGTGCTCCCATAAACGGGCAAATTTGCCCATTTATGGGCGCACAATAAATGAGTGCTCCACTTGTAATCTAGCCCTTTGTTTGCACTAGTACACAGAATACCACTCACAAAATGATTGCGAGGCACAAAAAATGTAACCAACTACTTTAAGTGCAAAAATTGGATGCATCATGGAGTTTGTTTACAAGTTGTAATCTGGCTCTATATATTTCATCACAAACCTTGGGGAGTTCCCTGAATTCGTTTGAGCAGTGTATACTGATTGCAAGCCAGATCGTACATAGAGGAATGGTGCACTATAATTCTCAAAGTTCAGTTTACAGCAACATTATGATTGGCCACAACAAAGAAAACTAATTACAAAAATGATATGACTTCTTCAATGAGTATTTCCTTAGACTGTTCATGGAGAAAAGAGACAGCACCATGTTTGTCAGGATATTCAAAGGAAGTAAAAATGATTTTGTATGAAAAGAACAAAGGCGATGTAGAGGTGATACCTTTAATATCTACCTAATAGTAGTGCAAGCTTTCAGGGCACTGAGGTCCCTTCATCAGGCATTCTGATGTACAGAAGAAGCTGTTATATTTCTATGCAGTATACAGGGTACACGATATGCATTTAGAAATGACACAGGTAAAGCATGAACATTTGTTGTTTTGTAGTGTTATGGTCAGAGCTTTGGGAAAGGTTTCACAAGGACGTGAAGATGTTTGTGATTCCTGGACTTGATTACTTGGAAATGCATAACAAAGTGGTCAAGTGATCACACTGCAAATGATAACACCATCTCTATCTCCATACTGGAAAAATATCGGAGTGAATATTGGAATGATCATCCATACGATGCATGTGCACAACAATTTTGGTAATCACAATCCACAAGTTATCAACATTAAGAAGAAAATGGACCCATCAAATTCAACAGCCAAAGGCACCTGATAAATGCTCAACACCAACAGATCAAATGTATCTGATAAAAGAAAATGATATCTGCCACTAATTTTCGCATGCTCAGCTCAAAAAACAAAATGGTGCAGCCCACGACAACAACAGAGACCGTTATTTTTGATGCCAACTAAACATGCTATCATCAGTTGCATAATATGTAAATGTAAAAAATATATATATTTACAAGATTAACAACCTTCATTCACTTGTAAATGAAGACTTTAAATGACATCTCCCCTCAGATTCAGGGCTAGATTACAAGTGAAGAGCTTTTTGTGTGCACCAGGTTTTTTTAATCCTATTAGAAGTTGAAAATAAACGCGATCGCTTGACCACAATTCAAGTGAATGCTCGTTGGGTTAGCGCGTCCTCAGAGCTCAGGTTAACTGTTTCACGAAACAAAAAAAGTTTTACAAAACACATCAAAAATACATTACAAAAGTACAGTTACACTAATAATGACACCATTAAATAAAAATTATTCAAAAAACAAAAAAAATATTGCACGAAAAAGTTCTAAGGGATCAAAGATATGAGGTCTCAGGTGTTAGAAGAAAAAAAAGGCAGGCAAAGGGATTTAACATAGAGATACATACATATACATGTCTAAAGATGTATATGTGTGTCTATATATATATATGTGTGTGTGTATATATATATATATGTGTGTGTGTATATATATATATATGTATGTGTGTATATATATATATATGTGTGTGTGTATATATATATATATATGTGTGTGTGTATATATATATATATATGTGTGTGTGTATATATATATATATGTATGTGTGTATATATATATATATGTATGTGTGTATATATATATATGTGTGTGTGTATATATATATATATATGTGTGTGTGTATATATATATATATATATGTATGTGTGTATATATATATATATATGTGTGTGTGTATATATATATATATATGTATGTGTGTATATATATATATATATGTGTGTGTGTATATATATATATATATATGTATGTGTGTATATATATATATATATGTATGTGTGTATATATATATATATATGTATGTGTGTATATATATATATATATGTGTGTGTGTATATATATATATATGTATGTGTGTATATATATATATGTGTGTGTGTATATATATATATATATGTGTGTGTGTATATATATATATATATATGTATGTGTGTATATATATATATATGTGTGTGTGTATATATATATATATGTGTGTGTGTATATATATATATATGTATGTGTGTATATATATATATGTGTGTGTGTATATATATATATATATGTGTGTGTGTATATATATATATATATATGTATGTGTGTATATATATATATATATGTGTGTGTGTATATATATATATATGTATGTGTGTATATATATATATATATATATATATATGTGTGTGTGTGTATATAAGACATATATATGCATATAAACGTATAAATAAATATGTACACTTTTTTTTTGCTCCGTTGACTTATATGGGGGAATAAGTTATTGAACGCAAATTTATTAACTCGGCTTTTTAGCGCAAGCGAAAACAGTTTACTTTCTACTTGTAATACGAGTGCAACCTGATGCACACAAAAAGCTTACTTCTAGTGCAGTTAATGCTCCACTAAATAGTGCTCCAGTTGTATTCTGGCCCTCACAGTTTAAATGTACAGACACTTTACTAAACTGAAAATGGCAACAAAAGACAGTATATGATGGTGACAAATTTTAGAAACGTTACCATGTTTGCAAAAGCTGTAACAGCCATTTGCCAGGTGTCAATGATTAGCTTTTCATCAGTTTCATAGCTGTGCCTGGTGCTCTCCATTGAGTGATCCTCTTTTACTTTTAGTTGAGTGGCTTTGCTTTTCTGTTTACCTGCGCTTTGTTCTGATGAAAGGGACCTTCGTGGTATAAGAGGAATTCTTAAAAGAGAAAACACAAATTTCACGTGACAACATCTGTATCTGGTAGAATAAAATTGAAAACAGTAGGCTAGAGAGACTTGAAATGCTTTATAAGATTTTATTTTTTTTTCAGATAAATTAATACTAATTATTGCAGTTCTCATGAATTTAAGAAACTCTCCCAATATAAATTAATAATCTAGAACAGTAAATTTTAATATTTTCATATCGAGTTAGCACACTTGAGAATATGCAGTCTTGTTGGTCTGCCCCACACTTTTTTGGCTCTATTGACTTCTAGGGAGGATTAGGTTATCACGCGCATGACATTCTAAGTTCAGCTATTTATGCTGGTCCGGTTAGCGCGCAATCGAAAACAGTTTACTTTCAACTTGTAATATGGGAGCCTAGTTCTCATACGGTTAGACACGGCAAAACATCTAGCACAGCACAGGGGGTAATTCGAGCAACGTTAGGCACCAAATTAAAAAATATATATGAATATATGTTTATATGTGTATATACACATATTAACACATAAATATATATGTATATACGCATATTAACACATAAATATATCTGTATATACGCATATTAACACATAAATATATATGTATATACACATATTAACACATAAATATATATGTATATACGCATATTAACACATAAATATATATGTATATACGCATATTAACACATAACTATATCTGTATATACACATATTAACACATAAATATATATGTATATACGCATATTAACACATAAATATATATGTATATACGCATATTAACACATAACTATATCTGTATATACACATATTAACACATAAATATATATGTATATATGCATATTAACACATAAATATATATGTATATACACATATTAGCACATAAATATATCTGTATATACGCATATTAACACATAAATATATCTGTATATACACATATTAACACATAAATATATCTGTATATACACATATTAACACATAAATATATATGTATATACACATATTAGCACATAAATATATATGTATATACACATATTAACACATAAATATATATGTATATGCACATATTAACACATAAATATATATGTATATACACATATTAACACATAAATATATCTGTATATACACATATTAACACATAAATATATCTGTATATACACATATTAACACATAAATATATATGTATATACGCATATTAACACATAAATATATATGTATATACACATATTAACACATAAATATATATGTATATACGCATATTAACACATAAATATATATGTATATACACATATTAACACATAAATATATATGTATATAAGCATATTAGCACATAAATATATCTGTATATACGCATATTAACACATAAATATATATGTATATACACATATTAACACATAAATATATCTGTATATACACATTTTAACACATAAATATATATGTATATACACATATTAACACATAAATATATCTGTATATACACATATTAACACATAAATATATATGTATATACACATATTAACACATAAATATATATGTATATACACATATTAACACATAAATATATATGTATATACACATATTAACACATAAATATATATGTATATACACATATTAACACATAAATATATGTATATACACATATTAACACATAAATATATATGTATATACACATATTAACACATAAATATATATGTATATACACATATTAGCACATAAATATATATACACATATTAACACATAAATATATATGTATATACACATATTAACACATAAATATATATGTATATACACATATTAACACATAAATATATATGTATATACGCATATTAACACATAAATATATATGTATATATGCATATTAACACATAAATATATCTGTATATACACATATTAACACATAAATATATATGTATATATGCATATTAACACATAAATATATATGTATATACACATATTAACACATAAATATATATGTATATACACATATTAACACATAAATATATATGTATATACACATATTAACACATAAATATATATGTATATACACATATTAACACATAAATATATATGTATATACACATATACATATATGGTATATCTACAGTGAAAACACAGTCCCCATTTACCTCTATGTAAAGGCACTTTTCAGTGCCATTATTTTTTTAACATCCCAATCCCCTCACTTTTTACCCCCATGTACTCCCCTCACTTTTTACCCCTGCTTTGTGCAGTTTTTTAATACAAAAATAAAAATGCTTATATATATTTTTTATTAAAATGAACTGTCGACTTTACTTGGGGGGCAATTGGGGCAACTTTTTTTTTAATAACCAGATGTCTGACCACTGGTTAATTGCGCTTAGCAAAAAGTGCTTCCACACACTTGTAATGGCTGGTTATTGTACGTGCGCCTGTAAATGGGCAAATTTGTCCCTTTATGGGGGCACATTAAAATAGCGCTCCACTTCCAATCTAGCCCTATATTTATAAAGCTTTTTCTTTGAATCATTTAATTTAAACATTAATTGAGCATCCCAAGATCATAAAAACACACTATTACCTGTTATTTAAATACAGAAACCACAAATGTGTAAACATTTAAACTTAATATTCTGTAAGGTACATGGAACTATGATTTATTACATCAATTATTCTCTTAAAAATCCACACCTGGGGACCGAATTATCAAGCTCCGATAGCTGATCCATAACTTGTCCGCCTGCTCTGAGGCCGTGGACAGAAATCAACCCGATCAAATACGATCGAGTTAATTGACACCCCTGCTAGAGGCTGATTGGCCGAGAATCTGTAGGGGCGGCATTGCACCAGCAGTTCACAAGAATTGCTGGTGCAATAAATGTCGACAGCTTATGCTGTCGGCATTTATCGATGTGCGGCGGACATGATACGCTACATTGTATCATGTCCGCTCGCACATTAATAAATAGGCCCCATGGTTTTATAACAGTATTTAATTTAATGAGTAAATTCTATTTTAAGATTTTTAAAACCAAAAAATACTTGAAAGAGCTCCACTTAATATTTACATAGCAAAAAAACCATTAAAATGTCATCAGTATTTTAAATTAGTTTTACCTTCTAGGGTTTTCAGGATCTCCAGGTAGATTTGCATTGATAATGTCTACCAGAGGAATACGGGTGAAGTCTTTACTGATCTCTAAAGGGATTTTCTTTTCCATTCCTTCATAGTAATCGTGAAGCAACTTGACAGTATCTTGGAAACGATCCATCTCAGCCTTTAAAAGGAAAGTTTAGAAAATAAACCTTGTTAAGATGATTTCTTAAATAAGTCTGAAAGACCGTTTTAGGCTTCTTTGGATGATATAGGGTTATATGTTATGGTTGTTAGGTTAGTAACTATGTGGCATTACACAGTAATGAATGGAAAATGGAGAGGGGTAAAACTAATATAATACAATATAACTCATACAAATTCCAAAGGGGTAAAAGCCAGAAAATATAAGTAAAAAATAAAACTAGAAAAGGGTCATGCAAGAGCAAAGAATTAGTCAGAAAGACAAAAAATAAATAGAACAGAAATACACCTGGTAGATCATGAGCATAAGAATATTTTTTGGACAGAAAAACGTATTGAAACCACCAAAATATATTTTTATCTTTAAAATAAATACAAGCTTCACACACAGAAGAAGGTATATTTTAGCTATTAATTATTATTGAGGGAACATTACGAGTCTTGTCGGTATAACTGTACCGCAAGCCTTTTAGCCTGTAACGCAACATCAGTCCCAAACTCAAAAAAATTACGTTTTTGCATGGGATTTCCATAGTGCTGCCATTACAAGTTTTGCGGTGAGGCTAAAAAGCTTGCGTTACAGCTTATACCGACACGATCCGTTTCGCAATCTGAGAGCAGTAGTTATGAGTTTTACACAACAAAACTGTTACACAAAACTCATAACTAAAGTGTTACAAAGTACACTAACACCCATAAACTACCTATTAACCCCTAAACCGAGGCCCTCCCGCATCGCAAAAACTATATTAAAAACTTATTAACCCCTAATCTGCCGCTCCCGAGTTACTGAAATTCTATTGGCTGATTTGAATAGCCAATAGAATTTCAGTAGCTCTCATCCTATTGGCTGATTTGAACAGCCAATAGAATTTCAGTAGCTCTCATCCTATTGGCTGATTTGAATTTCAAAAATCAAATCAGCCAATAGGAATGCAAGGGATGCCATTTTGAAACGGCTCCCTTGCATTGAAGATTCAGTGTACGGCGGCGACCGTATGAAGAGGATGCTCCGCGCCAGATGTCTTCAGGATGGAGACGCTCCGCGCCGCCTGGATGAAGATAGAAGACGCCGCCTGGATGGATGAAGACCTCGCCGATTGGATGAGGATGGATGTCCGGACTTCAGAAACTGTAAGTGGATCGTTGGGGCTTAGTGATAGGCTTTTTAAAAACTTTTTTTGGGTGTTTTTTTTTTTATATTAGGGTTTGGGCTAAAAGAGTTAAATGCCCTTGTAAGGGCAAGAAAAAGAGCTGAATGCCCTTTTAAGGGCAATGTCCATACAAATGCCCTTTTCAGGGCAATGGGTAGCTTAGGTTTTTTTTAGAGTTAGGTTTTTTATTTTGGGGGGTTGGTTAGGTGGTGGGTTTTACTGTTGGGGGGAACTTTGTATTTTTTTTTCAGGGAAAAGAGCTGATTTCTTTAGGGCAATGCCCTACAAAAGGCCATTTTAAGGGCTATTGGTAGTTTATTGTAGGCTAGTTTTTTTTTTTATTTTGGGGGGGTTTATTTTTGTAGGGCTTTTAGATTAGGTGTCATTTTTTTTATTTTGGATAATTTCGTTTGTTATTTTTCGTAATTTAGTATTTTTTTATTTTTTGTACTTTAGTATTTTTTTTATTTTTTGTAATTTAGTATTTTTAATTTTTTGTAACTGTAGATTTCTTTTTTTTTAGTAGTGTTAGGTTTATTTAATGAGTAATTTAATTTATTTAATTGATAGTTATTTTAATTTTAGTATAATAGTAATGTTACTTTAATTTATAGTTTAAACTTAGGTTTTTTTAATTTCCCAGGCAAGTTTTTATTTATTTTAAGATAGGGATCTTGTAATTTTAATTTAAAGTTAGGGGGTTGTTAGGTTTAGGGGTTAATAGTTTCATTTAGTTTTCTGCGATGTGGGGGGCTGTCGGTTTAGGGGTTAATATTATTATTTAGTGGCAGTGATGTGGGAGGCCAGAGGTTTAGGGGTTAATACATTTATTTAGTGGTGGCGATGTTGGGGAGCGGCGGAATAGGGGTTAATAACTTTATTATAGCGTGGGTGATGTTGGGGTGCGGGGGCATAGGGGTGAATAACTTTATTATAGTGGCGGTGATATCGGGAGAGGCAGATTAGGGTTTAATAGATTTATTTTGGTGGCAGCGATGAAAGGAACGGCAGATTAGGGGTTAATAACTTTATTAAGGTGTCGGCGGCCGCAGATTAGGGGTGTTTAGACGTGGGGTTTATGTTACGGTGTTAGGTTTAAACGTAACTTTTTTTTCACCATAGACATCAATGCGGTTGCGTTACGGAGCTTTTCATTCCGCGATCGCAGGTGTTAGGTTTTTTTCTAACACTTTCTCCCCATTAATGTCTACGGGGAAAGCGGGCACGAGCAAGTCAAAGCAGCGCTTGGATTTTGTGCGGTATGGAGCTTATCGCCACCATATCGCACGCACAAGGCAGCTTTTTCAAAACTCATAATGGCAGTGCTATGGAGGGTGAAATAACACAACTTTGTTGCATTTGTTTCGCACCCTCTATAGCACAAAACTTGTAATCTAGGTGATTCTGAATACCAAACTACAAATCACTGATAGACAGTGATTCCCCATACAGAATGCAGCTTTACAGCCATGTGTCGTATGCACAATGCTATATATATATATATACCTGTCACCCAGGCTACTCTGGGGTTAACTGCCTGGGTTACTGGGAACTTTGCAGCTGTCTGTCAGTGTTCAGGGCTGTGGAGTTTGTTGTGGCTTAGGATGTGTGCCCAGTCCAGTCTGTGAGTGCGGTCCATTCAAGTGTTTTGTATTTACATAGGGAAGGTTACAAAAGCCTGTGTCACCCTGGGAGGTTCCCAGTTGGTTTGTTTGGAAGTATGCATTGTGTGAGTGCTGGTTTAGGGTCCCAGGAAGGGGGAGACCTTGTCATGGTCCTGGGCTTGATCCTTTGGTGCCAAATGTAACTGACTTCCCCCAGTTTTGCTTTTAAACATTGCTGTGAATCTGCTGGCGAGTGCCAGGATTTTGTGTGTTGTGTTGATAATGTTTGTAATGCTTCCCTGCGGACCTGTCACCCAGGCTACTCTGGGGTTAACTGCCTGGGTTGCTGGGAACTTTGCAGCTGTCTATCAAGTGTTCAGGGCTGTGGAGTTTGCTGTGGCTTAGGAAGTGTACCCAGTCCAGTCTGTGAGTGCAGTCCATTCCAGTGTTTATATATATATATATATATATATATATATATATTCATATAGTAAGTAAACAGTCAGTATTGCCCTTTATCTCTCTGTCCTATTTCCTTTCCATGTTTTACTACCTATTAAATCCCCTCTCGTATGACCAACTCCCTCTCTAACTCTGCCACTGCCCTTTTTACCAGTCTCTTGCAAATTGTCCCTTTGCTTCCATCAATGCATACTACAGATATATATAGAAATATATATTTAAAAATAAAAAGTACACTTTCTTCTAAGTGTCTATGCTGTATACACGTTTACATATACACATAGTAGAACACACACATACATATATATATATATATATAGAGAGAGAGAGAGAGAGAGAGAGAGAGAGTGAAAGCAATAGAATAGTCCCAGTACTGTTTCTTTAGGAAGACATCCTTTATTGAAATATCAAAGCATAAAACAACAGCTACGTTTTGGGCCTACATAGCCCTTACTCATGATATATATATATATATATATATATATATATATATATATATATATATACATATATATATATATATATATATATATATATATACACACACACACTTTGGAGCCCTTCCCAGTCAAATACCTTGCCATATACCATATCCTTTAAAAACATTTTTATCAATATGTTATATTTTTTATAAATTATGTATATATGAGTGTAATACTTATTTTTAATATTTTTTAGATCTGTTATGTAATTTTTTAATTTTTTTTTTACACTTACACTTTATTTCAGGTCTCATGTCACGCAAATTATTCTAGAGATAATTTGGGCTTTCGTTCGAGCGCAACCCATAACTTTTAATTTGTAAACTCAGCACTATTTAGCGCAGTTACACTAAAGCAATGTCGGCTGCGCTAAACCTTCGCTGGTAAATGTGAATTACCATGGACTTATAATATAAAGTTGCGAGTTAATATTAGCGTGGTCCAGTAATATTGCTTATCGTGTCCCGTGCTAGCATTAGAATGCCACTTGTAATCTTGCCCTCTGTTAGGAAAAAACGTTCAAGACAAGTTAAACGATCCTAATATGTCATTAATGTTTTAAAACTATAGGTTATGATGTACCCAGTTTAATTTTACCAGATATTTTATGTTTGTTCTATTAAAAACATATTTCAGAATCTATTAGTTTAATTTTTTTTTTTTTTTTAAATGGATGGTCCTCTGTTGAGGCTACTAAGGAATACTTGACCCTCTCTATCAACACAGCTGTGGTAGTTGGCACTATCAGCCATACTTAGGTATGCAACTTGCACTGCCTTCTAATTTAAAGGGACACTAAACCCAAAATATTTTTTTCATGATTCAGGTAGATAATACAATTTTAAACAACATTTCAATTTACTTCTATTATCTAATTTGCTTCATTCCTTAGATATCCTTTGCTGAAGAAATAGCAATGCACATGGGTGAGCCAATCACACGAGGCATCTTACTAGGCCTATCTAGATTTGCTTTTCAGCAAAGGATATAAAGATAATGAAGCAAAATAGATAATAGAAGTTAATTAGAAAGTTGTTTATAAAATTGCATGCTCTCTAAATCATGAAAGAAAAAAAAAATTGTGTTTCATGTTCCTTTAAATTAAAATCTAAATAATTTTTACTTACATAAATGTGGTATCTAAAATACATGGAAGAGACAACATTGATTATCTACAGATTTAATTTAGATTTGATTACTTGTCACACATTTGTAACTGCACTATTTGCAATATCATTTTGATTAAATATCTATCATAAATAAGTATATTCTTTGCCTGAATACAGTGTTACTGTGCATTTCAAGTTTCCTTGCTCTTTGCAAGAATTACTAACCTCAGCTATATAATTCCCCTTTGTTTCATGTAACTAGCAAACTTAAAGGGACATTCCAGCCAAAATTGAAATCCACATGGGTGCATTACAGTTTTGAACAGAAGCATTTTTATAATAAACATGTATTAGCAAAAATGCTTCTAGTAAAAGCTATAGCTGTTTCAAAAGTGTATTTAAAGGGACATGAAACCTTTTCTTTCATGATTTAGAAAGAGCTTGTAATTTTAAACAACTTTCTTATTTACTTCTATTATCTAATTTGCTTCCTTCTCTTGATATTGTTTGCTGAAAAGCATATCTAGATAGACTCAGTAGGTGCTGATTTGTGGCTGCACATAGATTTCTAGTGAAATTGGCTCATCCATGTGCATTGCTATTTCTTCAACAAAGGATATCTAAAGAAAGAAGCAAATTAGATAACCGAATTAAATTGGAATGTTGTTTTAAATGGTATTCTCTACCTGAATCATGAAAGAAAAAAAAACAGAATTTATGTTTACCTGATAAATTACTTTCTCCAACGGTGTGTCCGGTCCACGGCGTCACCCTTACTTGTGGGATATTCTCTTCCCCAACAGGAAATGGCAAAGAGCCCAGCAAAGCTGGTCACATGATCCCTCCTAGGCTCCGCCTTCCCCAGTCATTCGACCGACGTAAAGGAGGAATATTTGCATAGGAGAAACCATATGATACCGTGGTGACTGTAGTTAAAGAAAATAAATTATCAGACCTGATTAAAAAACCAGGGCGGGCCGTGGACCGGACACACCGTTGGAGAAAGTAATTTATCAGGTAAACATAAATTCTGTTTTCTCCAACATAGGTGTGTCCGGTCCACGGCGTCATCCTTACTTGTGGGAACCAATACCAAAGCTTTAGGACACGGATGAAGGGAGGGAGCAAATCAGGTCACCTAGATGGAAGGCACCACGGCTTGCAAAACCTTTCTCCCAAAAATAGCCTCAGAAGAAGCAAAAGTATCAAACTTGTAAAATTTAGTAAAAGTGTGCAGTGAAGACCAAGTCGCTGCCTTACATATCTGATCAACAGAAGCCTCGTTCTTGAAGGCCCATGTGGAAGCCACAGCCCTAGTGGAATGAGCTGTGATTCTTTCAGGAGGCTGCCGTCCGGCAGTCTCATAAGCCAATTTGATGATGCTTTTAATCCAAAAAGAGAGAGAGGTAGAAGTTGCTTTTTGACCTCTCCTTTTACCAGAATAAACAACAAACAAGGAAGATGTTTGTCTAAAATCCTTTGTAGCATCTAAATAGAATTTTAGAGCACGAACAACATCCAAATTGTGCAACAAACATTCCTTCTTTGAAACTGGATTCGGACACAAAGAAGGCACGACTATCTCCTGGTTAATGTTTTTGTTAGAAACAACTTTCGGAAGAAAACCAGGTTTAGTACGTAAAACCACCTTATCTGCATGGAACACCAGATAAGGAGGAGAACACTGCAGAGCAGATAATTCTGAAACTCTTCTAGCAGAAGAAATTGCAACCAAAAACAAAACTTTCCAAGATAATAACTTAATATCAACGGAATGTAAGGGTTCAAACGGAACCCCCTGAAGAACTGAAAGAACTAAATTGAGACTCCAAGGAGGAGTCAAAGGTTTGTAAACAGGCTTGATTCTAACCAGAGCCTGAACAAAGGCTTGAACATCTGGCACAGCTGCCAGCTTTTTGTGAAGTAACACAGACAAGGCAGAAATCTGTCCCTTCAAGGAACTTGCAGATAGTCCTTTCTCCAAACCTTCTTGAAGAAAGGATAGAATCTTAGGAATTTTTACCTTGTCCCAAGGGAATCCTTTAGATTCACACCAACAGATATATTTTTTCCATATTTTGTGGTAAATTTTTCTAGTTACAGGCTTTCTGGCCTGAACAAGAGTATCAATGACAGAATCTGAGAACCCTCGCTTTGATAAGATCAAGCGTTCAATCTCCAAGCAGTCAGTTGGAGTGAGACCAGATTCGGATGTTCGAACGGACCTTGAACAAGAAGGTCTCGTCTCAAAGGTAGCTTCCATGGTGGAGCCGATGACATATTCACCAGGTCTGCATACCAAGTCCTGCGTGGCCACGCAGGAGCTATCAAGATCACCGATGCCCTCTCCTGATTGATCCTGGCTACCAGCCTGGGGATGAGAGGAAACGGCGGGAATACATAAGCTAGTTTGAAGGTCCAAGGTGCTACTAGTGCATCTACTAGAGTCGCCTTGGGATCCCTGGATCTGGACCCGTAGCAAGGAACCTTGAAGTTCTGACGAGAGGCCATCAGATCCATGTTTGGAATGCCCCACAATTGAGTAATTTGGGCAAAGATTTCCGGATGGAGTTCCCACTCCCCCGGATGAAATGTCTGACGACTCAGAAAATCCGCTTCCCAATTTTCCACTCCTGGGATGTGGATTGCAGACAAGTGGCAGGAGTGAGTCTCCGCCCATTGAATGATTTTGGTCACTTCTTCCATCGCCAGGGAACTCCTTGTTCCCCCCTGATGGTTGATGTACGCAACAGTCGTCATGTTGTCTGATTGAAACCGTATGAACTTGGCCTTTGCTAGCTGAGGCCAAGCCTTGAGAGCATTGAATATCGCTCTCAGTTCCAGAATATTTATCGGGAGAAGAGATTCTTCCCGAGACCAAAGACCCTGAGCTTTCAGGGGTCCCCAGACCGCGCCCCAGCCCACCAGACTGGCGTCGGTCGTGACAATGACCCACTCTGGTCTGCGGAAGCTCATCCCCTGCGACAGGTTGTCCAGGGACAGCCACCAACGGAGTGAATCTCTGGTCCTCTGATCTACTTGTATCGTCGGAGACAAGTCTGTATAGTCCCCATTCCACTGACTGAGCATGCACAGTTGTAATGGTCTTAGATGAATTCGCGCAAAAGGAACTATGTCCATTGCCGCTACCATCAAACCTATTACTTCCATGCACTGCGCTATGGAAGGAAGAGGAACAGAATGAAGTATTTGACAAGAGTTTAGAAGTTTTGATTTTCTGGCCTCTGTCAGAAAAATCCTCATTTCTAAGGAGTCTATTATTGTTCCCAAGAAGGGAACCCTTGTTGACGGAGATAGAGAACTTTTTTCTACGTTCACTTTCCACCCGTGAGATCTGAGAAAGGCCAGGACAATGTCCGTGTGAGCCTTTGCTTGAGGAAGGGACGACGCTTGAATCAGAATGTCGTCCAAGTAAGGTACTACTGCAATGCCCCTTGGTCTTAGCACCGCTAGAAGGGACCCTAGTACCTTTGTGAAAATCCTTGGAGCAGTGGCTAATCCGAACGGAAGTGCCACAAACTGGTAATGCTTGTCCAGGAATGCGAACCTTAGGAACCGATGATGTTCCTTGTGGATAGGAATATGTAGATACGCATCCTTTAAATCCACCGTGGTCATGAATTGACCTTCCTGGATGGAAGGAAGAATTGTTCGAATGGTTTCCATTTTGAACGATGGAACCTTGAGAAACTTGTTTAGGATCTTGAGATCTAAGATTGGTCTGAATGTTCCCTCTTTTTTGGGAACTACGAACAGATTGGAGTAGAACCCCATCCCTTGTTCTCCTAAAGGAACAGGATGAATCACTCCCATTTTTAACAGGTCTTCTACACAATGTAAGAATGCCTGTCTTTTCATGTGGTCTGAAGACAATTGAGACCTGTGGAACCTCCCCCTTGGGGGAGGCCCCTTGAATTCCAGAAGATAACCCTGGGAGACTATTTCTAGTGCCCAAGGATCCAGAACATCTCTTGCCCAAGCCTGAGCGAAGAGAGAGAGTCTGCCCCCCACCAGATCCGGTCCCGGATCGGGGGCCAACATTTCATGCTGTCTTGGTAGCAGTGGCAGGCTTCTTGGCCTGCTTTCCCTTGTTCCAGCCTTGCATTGGTCTCCAGGCTGGCTTGGCTTGAGAAGTATTACAATCTTGCTTAGAGGACGTAGCACTTGGGGCTGGTCCGTTTCTACGAAAGGGACGAAAATTAGGTTTATTTTTGGCCTTGAAAGACCTATCCTGAGGAAGGGCGTGGCCCTTACCCCCAGTGATATCAGAGATAATCTCTTTCAAGTCAGGGCCAAACAGCGTTTTCCCCTTGAAAGGAATGTTAAGCAATTTGTTCTTGGAAGACGCATCCGCTGACCAAGATTTCAACCAAAGCGCTCTGCGCGCCACAATAGCAAACCCAGAATTTTTCGCCGCTAACCTAGCCAATTGCAAAGTGGCGTCTAGGGTGAAAGAATTAGCCAATTTGAGAGCACGGATTCTGTCCATAATCTCCTCATAAGGAGGAGAATCACTATCGATCGCCTTTTCTAGCTCATCGAACCAGAAACACGCGGCTGTAGTGACAGGGACAATGCATGAAATTGGTTGTAGAAGGTAACCTTGCTGAACAAACATCTTTTTAAGCAAACCTTCTAATTTTTTATCCATAGGATCTTTGAAAGCACAACTATCTTCTATGGGTATAGTGGTGCGTTTGTTTAAAGTAGAAACCGCCCCCTCGACCTTGGGGACTGTCTGCCATAAGTCCTTTCTGGGGTCGACCATGGGAAACAATTTTTTAAATATGGGGGGAGGGACGAAAGGTATACCGGGCATTTCCCATTCTTTATTTACAATGTCCGCCACCCGCTTGGGTATAGGAAAAGCTTCTGGGGGCCCCGGGACCTCTAGGAACTTGTCCATTTTACATAGTTTCTCTGGGATGATCAAATTCTCACAATCATCCAGAGTGGATAACACCTCCTTAAGCAGAGCGCGGAGATGTTCCAACTTAAATTTAAATGTAATCGCATCGGGTTCAGCTTGTTGAGAAATTTTCCCTGAATCTGAAATTTCTCCCTCAGACAAAACCTCCCTGGCCCCCTCAGACTGGTGTAGGGGCATATCAGAACCATTATCCTCAGCGTCCTCATGCTCTTCAGTATCTAAAACAGAGCAGTCGCGCTTACGCTGATAAGTGGGCATTTTGGCTAAAATGTTTTTGATAGAATTATCCATTACAGCCGTTAATTGTTGCATAGTAAGGAGTATTGGCGCGCTAGATGTACTAGGGGCCTCCTGAGTGGGCAAGACTGGTGTAGACGAAGGAGGGAATGATGCAGTACCATGCTTACTCCCCTCACTTGAGGAATCATCTTGGGCATCATTTTCAGTGTCACATAAATCACATCTATTTAAATGAGAAGGAACCTTGGCTTCCCCACATTCAGAACACAGTCTATCTGGTAGTTCAGACATGTTAAACAGGCATAAACTTGATAACAAAGTACAAAAAACGTTTTAAAATAAAACCGTTACTGTCACTTTAAATTTTAAACTGAACACACTTTATTACTGCAATTGCGAAAAAGTATGAAGGAATTGTTCAAAATTCACCAAAATTTCACCACAGTGTCTTAAAGCCTTAAAAGTATTGAACACCAAATTTGGAAGCTTTAACCCTTAAAATAACGGAACCGGAGCCGTTTTTATCTTTAACCCCTTTACAGTCCCTGGTATCTGCTTTGCTGAGACCCAACCAAGCCCAAAGGGGAATACGATACCAAATGACGCCTTCAGAAAGTCTTTTTATGTATCAGAGCTCCTCACACATGCGACTGCATGTCATGCTTCTCAAAAACAAGTGCGCAATACCGGCGCGAAAATGAGGCTCTGCCTATGATTAGGGAAAGCCCCTAGAGAATAAGGTGTCTAAAACAGTGCCTGCCGATATTATTTTACAAAAATACCCATATTAAATGATTCCTCAAGGCTAAATATGTTATATATGAATCGATTTAGCCCAGAAAATGTCTACAGTCTTAACAAGCCCTTGTGAAGCCCTTATTTACTCTGTAATAAAAATGGCTTACCGGATCCCATAGGGAAAATGACAGCTTCCAGCATTACATCGTCTTGTTAGAATGTGTCATACCTCAAGCAGCAAAAGTCTGCTCACTGTTCCCCCAACTGAAGTTAATTCCTCTCAACAGTCCTGTGTGGAACAGCCATCGATTTTAGTAACGGTTGCTAAAATCATTTTCCTCTTACAAACAGAAATCTTCATCTCTTTTCTGTTTCAGAGTAAATAGTACATACCAGCACTATTTTAAAATAACAAACTCTTGATTGAATAATAAAAACTACAGTTAAACACTAAAAAACTCTAAGCCATCTCCGTGGAGATGTTGCCTGTACAACGGCAAAGAGAATGACTGGGGAAGGCGGAGCCTAGGAGGGATCATGTGACCAGCTTTGCTGGGCTCTTTGCCATTTCCTGTTGGGGAAGAGAATATCCCACAAGTAAGGATGACGCCGTGGACCGGACACACCTATGTTGGAGAAATGGGGTTTAATGTCCCTTTAAGAACACAACACTTGCTCAGACATCCTAAGGTGCTTGTACCATCTGGTAATGACTGGTAATGTTAATTGCTGACATGATACAAGCACCACTAGAGCTTTGAGCAGCTGCAGTATTTAAAATGCTGATGCACTGAGAATATCTAGCTATGCTTCACGTACACGTGCAGAGAAAAATACTAACACTAAAACAGTGATAACTTTTACTAGAAGCATTTTTGACAATACAGGTATATTGCGAATATGTTTCTGTTTAAATATATAATTAATCTATTTGCATTTCAGTTTTGACCAGAATGTCCCTTTAAAATGAACAATGATATCATGGCTGCATCTGAATATACTGAAAACACTGCCTCCGTGTTTCTACTTCGTTGCTCTTATTATTACAAATTACTTATAGGACCATTAAATACAGTAGCATAATCAATAAATGCAAAATAAAAAGTGATGCCAAACCCCTTAGTGCCCGATATTCAAAACCTCAGGCGAGATACTCTAAGTCTTGTTACGGTGAGGTCCTTAAAAAAAAATAGAAAAACACATTTTAACTTGAGACATGTTTATGTTGCTATGTAGTGTTCTTTATGTGAAACAGAGACTTCTAGGGGTCTCTTTATGTAGGTGGGGACAGACATGATCCGCTATAGCGAATCATGTCCGCCGCACATCGATAAATGCAGACAGCATACGCTGTCGGCATTTATCATTGCACCAGCAGTTCTTGTGAACTGACGTGCAATACCGCCCCCTGCAGATTTGTGGCCAATCGGCCGCTAGCAGGGGGTGTCAATCAACCCAATCGTATTTGATCGGGCTGATTGCTGTCCGCCACCTCAGAGGTTGCGGACGAGTTAAGGAGCAGCGGTCTTAGGACCGCTGCTTCTTAACTTCCGCTTCAGTCGGAACTGAAGTGGAGAGGGTTGGAAGCAGCATCCGCTGCTTCATAAATAGACCCCCTAGATTTATCTCCATGCTGGTGAGGTTTTGAATATCAAGCCCTGTGTTTAAATCTCAAATGAGTTGTAGATTTTTTCTTACAAATTTCAATGTGAGCTCCATTGTACTCCCCACTGCATCATATGACAGCCATCAGCCAATCCCAAAATACATATATGTATAAACTGTGAATTCTTGCACATGCCCAGTAGGAGCTGGGGGCTCAGAAAGTGTACATATAAAAAGATTGGAATTTTGTTTAAAACTGAGTGCTATATCTCAATCATAAACGTTTAATTGTAACATTAGCGTCCCTTTAATGTTACAGTAGTACTCACTGGTTGTTCTTTACCTCAAATAAGAAGGAATTATTGTAAGGTTATGACACACTAATTGCACTTTGTTAAAAAAAACTAAAACTTGTTTTAATGGTACCTACAGTTTTGCCTACTGATTGACCTATCTCTTCACTGTGTATATTTAAAAAGGTGTATAACTTATTATGTCCATTGCTGCTAATGTGACCTATTTACAAATTGAATTTCACACTTATTGCACAGAGATGTCTTTACTTGTTTTAAAATTTCCCACAAGAAGCACATCGTAGAATAAAGGGTTTCTTCTGTCCAAATTTTACCATACAGGCAGCACCTGTCAAAAAAGATTTATTCTGCTTGCAGTGGAAATAAAAATAAGCAACTGTCAAAACTGAGATACCAATCCCTGGGAACATAAGCAAAACCACATTCACAGTATTTACAGGTTACTTAAACAAAGAAAAAGTATGTTTGCTAACATTTAAAAGGATCACTGAATATAGTATTGTTTTAATCAAAACCTTGGAAATACATTCCACCACTTGATATGCTCGCCCTCTCTCTATACCTCCACTCTCATTCTGGAAGCGTTACATTAATACTTTCTAGGTTCAGCAGAGATGGTTTGGATGATCTATGTTTTCTCTCCTATCTTATTCTACACAGTCTATTCGATAAACCAAATCATGTCTCCATTTATAGTGAATGGACTGTATAGTCAGTTTGTTACAGAAATGCTTTATCATGTTCAAATAATTTAGCATATGGGTAAAATATACCCTTAATATGTCTGCATAACATCTCACCACAGTAGAGAGTTACCTAACTTTAAAGGGACAGTCTACACCTAAGTCATCGTAAAGTCTTACCTTAGATCAAGCTGCAAATAGCCCCCTGTATCCCTTTCTATATCATGCAGCAGCAATGGTAAAAAAAAATATTTTAAAATGAATATTGTTTCTGGCTACTTTGAAACGGCTGCCAAGCTCCTCCCTTTGTTGACATCACAATCTGGGCTACATCTAGGCACTCTTCTGAATAGTTTTGACAGTCTATTGAAAACAACTAGTGAGTTTTTTGTAATTGGGTGCCATATGCAGCCTAGACTGTGATGTCATCATTGGGTGGAGCTTGGCAGCCATTTAATAGTAGCCAGAAACAATATTCATTTTAAAATAACTTTTTTACCCTTCCTGCTGCATAATATAGAAAAGGTGCAGGAGGCTATTTACAGCTTAATCTAAGGTAAGACTTTAAAATGACTTAAGGTGTAGACTGTCCATTTAATGCCATCTACTGTACATACCAGGATCCTCTTTTTCTTTGGGTATGTAAGGGCAGAAGTACAAACTGCAAAGAGAAACTTAAAGCTTCCACAAAAATCACAGCAGAATTACAAGCATCAATCATCTTAATTTGTCTGCATAGAATCACACCCTAGTAGATATTTTCCAAATTGTAATATTATGCACAAGGCTTATAAAAGAAAGTGAATTAAAGCAAATTAAAAGCATATAAATGGAATCAGTTACATTAATCATAACAGATATGTGTGTCAGGGAGGCAGAAGCTTGCAGTAAACATTTGCAGAGATTTTGCTGTGAGTAATATAAAGGCACAGCATGATGGAAAACAAAATACATTTATAGCACAGAGAACAAAATTGCTACAGAAACTTAATAGATTTTGTGAGCAGAAACTATTTAAAACTGTACCAAACAGCAAATATTAATTTGTGAAAAACAAAATTTATGCTTACCTGATAAATTCCTTTCTCCTGTAGTGTGGTCAGTCCACGGGTCATCATTACTTCTGGGATATTAACTCCTCCCCAACAGGAAGTGCAAGAGGATTCACCCAGCAGAGCTGCTATATAGCTCCTCCCCTCTACGTCACACCCAGTCATTCGACCAAGAACCAACGAGAAAGGAGAAGCCAAAGGGTGCAGTGGTGACTGGAGTATAATTTAAATTTTTTTTTAGACCTGCCATAAAAAACAGGGCGGGCCGTGGACTGACCACACTACAGGAGAAAGGAATTTATCAGGTAAGCATAAATTTTGTTTTCTCCTGTTAAGTGTGGTCAGTCCACGGGTCATCATTACTTCTGGGATACCAATACCAAAGCTAAAGTACACGGATGACGGGAGGGACAGGCAGGCTCTTTATACGGAAGGAACCACTGCCTGAAGAACCTTTCTCCCAAAAACAGCCTCCGAAGAAGCAAAAGTGTCAAATTTGTAAAATTTGGAAAAAGTATGAAGAGAAGACCAAGTTGCAGCCTTGCAAATCTGTTCAACAGAAGCCTCATTCTTAAAGGCCCAAGTGGAAGCCACAGCTCTAGTAGAATGTGCTGTAATTCTTTCAGGAGGCTGCTGTCCAGCAGTCTCATAGGCTAACCGTATTATGCTACGAAGCCAAAAAGAGAGAGAGGTAGCCAAAGCTTTTTGACCTCTCCTCTGACCAGAATAAACGACAAACAGGGAAGACGTTTGTCGAAAATCCTTAGTTGCCTGTAGATAAAATTTCAGGGCACGGACTACATCTAGATTGTGTAGCAGACGTTCCTTCTTCGAAGAAGGATTAGGACACAAAGATGGAACAACAATCTCTTGATTGATATTCCTGTTAGTGACCACCTTAGGTAGGAACCCAGGTTTAGTACGCAGAACTACCTTGTCTGAATGAAAAATCAGATAAGGAGAATCACAATGTAAGGCAGATAACTCAGAGACTCTTCGAGCCGAGGAAATCGCCATTAAAAACAGAACTTTCCAAGATAACAGCTTGATATCAATGGAATGAAGGGGTTCAAACGGAACACCCTGTAAAACATTAAGAACTAAGTTCAAACTCCATGGTGGAGCAACAGTTTTAAACACAGGCTTGGTCCTAGCTAAAGCCTGACAAAAAGCTTGAACGTCCGGAACTTCTGACAGACGTTTGTGTAAAAGAATGGACAGAGCTGAAATCTGTCCCTTTAAGGAACTAGCGGATAAACCCTTTTCTAAACCTTCTTGTAGAAAAGACAATATCCTAGGAATCCTAACCTTACTCCATGAGTAACTCTTGGATTCGCACCAATATAAGTATTTGCGCCATATCTTATGGTAAATCTTTCTGGTAACAGGCTTCCTAGCTTGTATTAAGGTATCAATAACTGACTCAGAAAAACCACGTTTTGATAAAATCAAGCGTTCAATTTCCAAGCAGTCAGCTTCAGAGAAATTAGATTTTGATGTTTGAAGGGACCCTGGATCAGAAGGTCCTGTTTCAGAGGTAGAGACCAAGGTGGACAGGATGACATGTCCACTAGATCTGCATACCAAGTCCTGCGTGGCCATGCAGGCGCTATTAGAATCACTGATGCTCTCTCCTGTTTGATTCTGGCAATCAATCGAGGAAGCATCGGGAAGGGTGGAAACACATAAGCCATCCCGAAGGTCCAAGGTGCTGTCAAAGCATCTATCAGAACCGCTCCCGGATCCCTGGATCTGGACCCGTAACGAGGAAGCTTGGCGTTCTGTCGAGACGCCATGAGATCTATCTCTGGTTTGCCCCAACGTCGAAGTATTTGGGCAAAGACCTCCGGATGAAGTTCCCACTCCCCCGGATGAAAAGTCTGACGACTTAGGAAATCCGCCTCCCAGTTCTCCACTCCCGGGATGTGGATTGCTGACAGGTGGCAAGAGTGAGACTCTGCCCAGCGAATTATCTTTGATACTTCCATCATTGCTAGGGAGCTTCTTGTCCCTCCCTGATGGTTGATGTAAGCTACAGTCGTGATGTTGTCCGACTGAAACCTGATGAACCCCCGAGTTGTTAACTGGGGCCAAGCCAGAAGGGCATTGAGAACTGCTCTCAATTCCAGAATGTTTATTGGCAGGAGACTCTCTTCCTGATTCCATTGTCCCTGAGCCTTCAGAGAATTCCAAACAGCGCCCCAACCTAGTAGGCTGGCGTCTGTTGTTACAATTGTCCAGTCTGGCCTGCTGAATGGCATCCCCCTGGACAGATGTGGCTGAGAAAGCCACCATAGAAGAGAATTTCTGGTCTCTTGATCCAGATTCAGAGTAGGGGACAAGTCTGAGTAATCCCCATTCCACTGACTTAGCATGCACAATTGCAGCGGTCTGAGATGTAGGCGTGCAAAGGGTACTATGTCCATTGCCGCTACCATTAAGCCGATCACCTCCATGCATTGAGCTACTGACGGGTGTTGAATGGAATGAAGGACACGACATGCATTTTGAAGCTTTGTTAACCTGTCTTCTGTCAGGTAAATCTTCATTTCTACAGAATCTATAAGAGTCCCCAAGAAGGGAACTCTTGTGAGTGGAAAGAGAGAACTCTTCTTTTCGTTCACCTTCCATCCATGCGACCTTAGAAATGCCAGTACTAACTCTGTATGAGACTTGGCAGTTTGAAAGCTTGAAGCTTGTATCAGAATGTCGTCTAGGTACGGAGCTACCGAAATTCCTCGCGGTCTTAGTACCGCCAGAAGAGCACCCAGAACCTTTGTGAAGATTCTTGGAGCCGTAGCCAATCCGAATGGAAGAGCTACAAACTGGTAATGCCTGTCTAGGAAGGCAAACCTTAGATACCGGTAATGATCTTTGTGAATCGGCATGTGAAGGTAAGCATCCTTTAAATCCACTGTGGTCATGTACTGACCCTTTTGGATCATGGGTAAGATTGTCCGAATAGTTTCCATTTTGAACGATGGAACTCTTAGGAATTTGTTTAGGATTTTTAAATCCAGGATTGGCCTGAAAGTTCCCTCTTTTTTGGGAACCACAAACAGATTTGAGTAAAACCCTTGTCCTTGTTCCGACCGCGGAACCGGATGGATCACTCCCATTAGTAAAAGATCTTGTACACAGCGTAGAAACGCCTCTTTCTTTATTTGGATTGTTGACAACCTTGACAGATGAAATCTCCCTTTTGGGGGAGAGGATTTGAAGTCCAGAAGGTATCCCTGAGATATGATCTCTAACGCCCAGGGATCCTGGACATCTCTTGCCCAAGCCTGAGCGAAGAGAGAAAGTCTGCCCCCCACTAGATCCGTTCCCGGATCGGGGGCCCTCAATTCATGCTGTCTTAGGGGCAGCAGCAGGTTTCCTGGCCTGCTTGCCCTTGTTCCAGGACTGGTTAGGTCTCCAGCCTTGTCTGTAGCGAGCAACAGCTCCTTCCTGTTTTGGTGCAGAGGAAGTTGATGCTGCTCCTGCTTTGAAATTCCGAAAGGAACGAAAATTAGACTGTCTAGCCTTAGGTTTGGCTTTGTCTTGAGGCAGGGCATGGCCCTTACCTCCTGTAATGTCAGCGATAATTTCTTTCAACCCGGGCCCGAATAAGGTCTGCCCTTTGAAAGGTATGTTAAGTAATTTAGATTTAGAAGTAACGTCAGCTGACCAGGATTTTAGCCACAGTGCTCTGCGTGCCTGAATGGCGAATCCGGAATTCTTGGCCGTAAGTTTAGTTAAATGTACTACGGCATCCGAAAAAAATGAATTAGCTAGCTTAAGTGTCTTAAGCTTGTTTGAAATCTCATCTATAGTTATTGAGTCAAGAGTCTCTTCCAGGGACTCGGACCAAAAAGCGGCCGCGGCCGTGACAGACGCAATACATGCAAGGGGTTGCAATATAAAACCTTGTTGAACAAACATTTTCTTAAGGTAACCCTCTAATTTTTTATCCATTGGATCTGAAAAGGCACAGCTATCCTCCACCGGGATAGTGGTACGCTTAGCCAGAGTAGAAACCGCTCCCTCCACCTTAGGGACCGTCTGCCATAAGTCCCGTGTGGTGGCGTCTATTGGAAACATTTTTCTAAACACAGGAGGAGGGGAAAAGGTACACCGGGCCTATCCCACTCCTTAGCAATTATCTCTGTAAGCCTCTTAGGTATAGGAAATACGTCAGTACTCGCCGGTACCGCATAGTATCTATCCAGCCTACATAATTTCTCTGGGATTGCAACGGTGTTACAATCATTTAGAGCTGCTAAAACCTCCCCTAACAGTACCCGGAGGTTTTCGAGTTTAAACTTAAAATTAGAAATGTCTGAATCCATTCTATTGGGATCAGAACCGTCACCTGCTGATTGAAGCTCTCCGTCCTCATGTTCAGCATACTGTGACGCAGTATCAGACATGGCCCTATTATCAACAGCGCACTCTGTTCTCACCCCAGAGTGATCACGCTTACCTCTTAGTTCTGGTAATTTAGCCAAAACTTCAGTCATAACATTAGCCATATCCTGTAATGTGATTTGTAATGGCCGCCCTGATGTACTCGGCGCTACAATATCACGCACCTCCCGAGCAGGAGATGCAGGTACTGACACGTGAGGCGAGTTAGTCGGCATAACTCTCCCCTCGTTGTTTGGTGAAATATGTTCAATTTGTACAGATTGACTTTTATTTAAAGTAGCATCAATGCAATTAGTACATAAATTTCTATTGGGCTCCACTTTGGCTTTAGCACATATAGCACAGAGATATTCCTCTGAATCAGACATGTTTAACACACTAGCAATTAAACTAGCAACTTGGAAATACTTTTCAAAGTAATTTACAAATAATATGAAAACGTACTGTGCCTTTAAGAAGCACAGAAAAAGGTTATGACAGTTGAGAACTAATAAACTGAGAAACTATAACATCAACCTTTTAGCAAAGGATTGCCCCCATTAGCAATGGATAACTAACCCTGATGGCAGAAAAAAAGTACAGAAATAAACGTTTTTTATCAGTCAGCTACAACCTCACAGCTCTGCTGTGAGTGATTACCTCCCTCAAAATAAGTTTTGAAGACCCCTGAGCTCTGTAGAGACGAACCGGATCATGCAGGGAAGACAAGAGACTTCTGACTGAATTTTTTGATGCGTAGCAAAAGCGCCAAAATAGGCCCCTCCCCCTCACACACAACAGTGAGGGAGATCAGTAAACTGTCTTAAATTAAATAAAACGACTGCCAAGTGGAAAAAAACAGTGCCCAAAACATTTTTTCACCCAGTACCTCAGAAAATTAAACGATTTAACATGCCAGCAAAAACGTTTAACATCAAATAAATGAAATGACATTAGAAAGCCTGTTGCTAGTCACTGCAAATTAGGCTAAAGTCTTATGCATACAGTATTATCCCAGTGAAGTTCCATTCCCCAGAATACTGAAGTGTAAAATATACATACATGACAGCCTGATACCAGTTGCTACTACTGCATTTAAGGCTGAGATTACATTATATCGGTATGGCAGAATTTTCTCAGTCAAATTCCATTGTCAGAAAATAATATGCTGCTACATACCTCTTTGCAGATTAACCTGCCCGCTGTCCCCTGATCTGAAGTTTACCTCTCCTCAGATGGCCGAGAACAGCAATATGATCTTAACTACGCCGGCTAAAATCATACAAAAAACTCAGGTAGATTCTTCTTCAAACTCTACCAGAGAAGGAACAACACACTCCGGTGCTGTTATAAAATAACAAACTTTTGATTGAAGGTATAAAACTAAGTATAATCACCACAGTCCTCTCACACATCCTATCTATTAGTTGGGTGCAAGAGAATGACTGGGTGTGACGTAGAGGGGAGGAGCTATATAGCAGCTCTGCTGGGTGAATCCTCTTGCACTTCCTGTTGGGGAGGAGTTAATATCCCAGAAGTAATGATGACCCGTGGACTGACCACACTTAACAGGAGAAAGAACTAGCCACACACCCCTATCCTCAGAATCCGAACAAATAACCAGGAACCTGGAAAAATCCCAACACTAATACTGGTAGCACGCTTGATATTCTAAGTCTTTTTAGGCACGCTGGGTTAGCGAGTGAGTGACAACAGTATACTGTCAACTTGTAATACGAGCACATCCTGACGCGTGCAAAAAGTTTAGTTCTAGGGCAGTTAACACTGAAGCGGGAACGTTAAATAGCGCTCCACTTGTAATCTGGCCCTTCGTAGGAATAAACTATTTAGATCTGTGTTGTTCAACCTAAGGCCACAATGTGGACTTTCCCTAGTATTTACCTGCTATTCACTTACAGACGCTAAGATTTTATACATCTATTTTTTTATGACATTTTAGGGTCACAATTTGCCAAGTCTATTTTTTTAATAAAACTGATCTTAGTTTTCTTTATTTAATTAGGGCTAATCGCCAGTAGATTGCACCACTTTAATGACAGACACAGAAATATGGTATTATTCTGTGGGGCAGTATGCAATTCGTATTGGGCTAGTTGTTTACCTGCATCAATGAAAAGAAAAAATTAATAAGGATTCCTGTGTGATCTTGTAACCATCCGTCATTCATGATATCATTACGCTCTTGCTCGGCTTCTTCCTTTCTCTTGTCACATATGTCCCAAAGACGGTCTCGAAGGTCCTAAGGTAGAAAACAATTTAACATGAATGACACTTTATAAATGTCTATATATGCGTACAGATGTATTTATATGTGTATATATGTATTTACAGACATATATACACATAAATACATATTTAGATATATATATATATAAGTGCACTGGAGCCCTTTGCAGTTAAGTAGATAAAAACCTGTTATTTAGGCAATATTCATATTTAATAAAGTATTATACTGTGTATTTACTGTAAATATTTCACATTCCAATCCAATGTTCTGCACACAGCATGTAGCCACCAATCAGCAAACGCTGAACTAAAAAGTTATAATAGGAATAAATTAGAAAGTTGCTTAAAATTGCATTCTGTATCTGAATCATGAAAAAAAAAAATTGGGTTTCATATCAGTTTAAGAACTGTTACCATTTGATTGGTGAGTAAGTGGTGTGACAGCTTTAAATAGACCTAAATGTACAGATCCCAAACAATTACAATTAAAGGGACATGAAACCCACATTTTTTGCTTTTATGATTCAGACAGAGCATACAATTTCAAAAAGTTTCCAATTTACTACTATTACCTAATTTGCTTTGTTTTTATGGTATTCTTTGTTGAAGAGATATCTAGATAGGCAGCATGCACATATGGAGAACTACATGGCAGGCAAAAGTGCTGCCATCTAGTGCTCTTGCTAATGTATAGAATTCTTGCAAAATTGCTGCCATATAGTATTGCAGACACGTGCACGCTCCTGTAGCTTACCTTCCTGCTTTTTTAACAAAGGATACCAAGAGAGTGAAGCAAATTATATAATAGAAGTAAGTTTAAAATTGTGTGCTCTTTCTGAATCATGGGTTTTATGTCCCTTTAATTATGTTTTGGCCAGAAATGCCATACATTTTAAAAATCCTAAACCTAGTAATTTGATTTTGTGTGAGCAGTTTACATACATGGCTTGTATTTGTGATATATCATTTTTACATATCTGGTTTTGGGGGAGTTAAATTAAGGGTGTTCTGTCTGGACAAACATCTACTGTACTTCTCATTATAAAACGTCCTAGAACTGTATATATGGATTCTCTTGTTACTAAAATGCTGAGTTGCTTAATTATTTTAATATGGTCTTTAAAATAATTACATCAACTCGTTGATGAAGCTCAGCTTTTATTTCTTCGTCTTCCCACACGTCTTCGGCAAAAGAGCTAAAATCGTCTTGCCACTGAGACACAAATTCCTGCTTGAAGTCTGGTCTCTTTAAGAAATCTTTAAACTGGTTTCTACAAAAACAAAGAATTACAGTGCTATTAAACTCAAAATGTAACAACATTAAATGTTTTATTATATAAAGCATAACATTATTGCAATATGCATCCATTACTTATTTTGTTTTCTATGCTGTAAAATCGCCCTGAAGTGTACTCTCCTACTTTCTCCCAGGGAGGCGTAGGTTAATACTGTTACATACTTTTCTGCGAGCTAGTGTTTTCCTCTCCCTTACCTTGTCTCTCTAGTCATTTGTTTTCTTAAGGTGCATTATGAGTTTTGCATCAACAATCATGATAGGAAGGCATCCTTTGCAATAACAGTGAGTACACTATAGGGTATATTTACCAAGCTACAATCGGGATGATTGACACCCCCTGCTAGTGGCCGATTGGCCGCGAATGTGTAGGGGACGGAATTGCATAAGCATTTCACCAGAAATGCTTGTGCAATGATAAATGATAAATGCTACAGCAAATTATGTCCACCCGCCATTTGATAAATCGGCCCCATAGTGTGCATATATATTAAAACACACTAAACTACAGAAATTTTTTTTTTATTAAGAAATGCATTAAAAAAATAATACAATTACTATAAACTGAGTAGTGGCAGACAGCTGCCAGTGCCTAAGCTGGTGAAATTTAGAAAGATAGGGGAGGGTTAAAGAGCTGTTTGGGAGGGGTAAGGGAGGTGGGTTCCCTACAGTGAAAAAAAAAAGCCATTAAAAGAAAAAAAGCCCTAAACCTGCATACTGTCAGACTGTAAGCCAGTACCTAAGATGGTGGTAACCAGTGGGGGGGTTACGGAGAGAAGAGAGCTGTTAAGGAGGGATCAGGTAGAGATCAAGGGGTGAGAGGTGTCAGTTGGGAGGGTAATTGCTATACTACAGTTAAAATTAACCTTAACCCTTTGAGTGCTAAGCTGAATTTAATATTTTTCTGTTTTTACTATTTTCAAAAAACATTCTTTTTTACTTTTTTATTTTTTCCCACAGATCCCCAAGAATTATACCAACGGAAAAGTTAGGCGATTACCTTTCCAATGGTGGATCTTTCCTGGGTCTGTAGCTACTTAGATCCCTGATATACAGGTTTTTAAGCAGCATGCCCCCTTTCCCTATACTTTGTATTGACAATTTTAAATAAAGTTACGCGGTGACTTCATCACGTCATTGCGTGTGACGTCACCGCACGTAACAGGAAGCCCCGGTGATGCCTGTCACTATGCAGGCCCGATTGCTGGGGTAGGAGCGGATGGGGGCCCCCAGATTGCAAAAAAGGTAGTTGAGTGCTAATGACGTCTCTGAACCGTCATTAGCACTCAAGGAAAAGCAACCTGATTAACCTCTTCACTGCTGGGAATATTAGAAGTGGGTTGTGCAGCTGTAATTAGCAGCCTCATAATTACCCAAAAGCAATGGCAAAGCCATGCATGTCTGCTGTTTATGAACAAAGGGGATCCCAGAGAAGCGTTTACAACAAATTGTGTTATGACTGCACAAGCAGCATGTAAATAATTTCAGTGAGAAACAGAAAGATTGTGAAAAAGTTAGTTTTTCTTACATATAATCACAATTGACAGCGAAATGGTGGCATGAAATATACCAAAATGGGCCTACATCAATACCTTGGGTTACCTACTAAAAACAAATATATATATAGTTTTGATAGGGAAAAAGAAAAACGTCTCTATTTCTGTTTAAATGGAGTGATTGTAAAAATGCTTAAGATGCTCTGGTACTTTCGACAAGTTTTTCTCTAAAATTCCTAGTCCTGAAGGGGTTAATATTCACTAAAATTTTAGCTGGGTTGTTAGTAAAATCAGCTAAGTGGTGCACCCATTAAAAAGGTCCTGGGGAGAACACAATATATTTAAATTTAGCGATTAGTTAGAGATTAGAACGGTTAACAACCTGTTTAATAACATATTATTAAATACAATAGCATCACAAATGCATAAAAAAACACAATGCAAGAGCACCTAATCTGAATTTAAATGAGGAGTAGATATTTTTCTGATGTATGTATCCAACTTTTGCACATGCTCAGTAGGAGCTGTCGAATCAGTGTGCAGAGTATCATAATGGAAGTAGATTGAAAAGGCTTTAAAAATGACATACGCTATCTGAGCCACTGAAGTTTCATTTTGACTTTAGCGTCCCTTTATAAAGGACATACAATGAAAATTGTAAGCTGCATGATAATGTAGTTTAAAATCAGTAATGCAGCTTTTTTCTTTGTCCCCAGAACAAAAGGACCTTTACTAACCTATTGCAAAACGATACATATTTATCTTGTTGTTTGCACATGTGCAGTTAAAGAGATAAGTGATGCCCTGCCCTATTATTTTTCCTTAAGGTGGTTTTGCACTAATTCAACATAGTTAATTATATATTTTTTTATTTCTAGATAAAAAATAATTAGCAATACATATCAGGAATATGTACTTACTTGATATTATACAAATAGCGGATAACAATTTGCTGCTCATCTCTGACACTTCTCAGCACACTTTTGATAGTGTTCCCATAAGTATTTTCTACAGTTTCCCAATATGGTACTAGGAATTCAGGAATTTCCTATTAAATGTCAAATAACATAGAAAGGAAAAAATACTGTATTAAAATAAACCATTTTTAATGTAGGTAAAAGAATAATATATAAATTGGTTAAATAAATAGAATTCTAAAGGAAGACTTCCAACATTGTATACATAATTCTCCTAAAACCAAAGTTCTAGCTGCTGATTGGTGGCTGCATACTGTATATACACCGATTGTCACTGGCTCACCTATGTGTATAATTAGAAACCTGTAGTGCATTGCTGCTTCTTCAACAAATGATAACAAGAGAATGAAGCAAATTTGATAATAGAAGTTAACTGGAAAGTTGTTTAAAATGGTATGTTCTACCTAAATCATGAAAGGAAAATGTTGTGTTTCATGCCCCTTTAATGCTGTTATCTTAGTAATACAATTAGATTATCTGATATTATCTAAAATTAGACCATTCTTCAAATGCATCACCAAATTTTACCCATAAAACTTTTTATATCAGGGGTGGCCAGCTGGTGACCTCTGGGTAACATGCGGCCTTCTGCACTAGTCTTTGTAGCCCCCAGAATTAAATGAGATCTAAGAATGTGTGCAATAGTTTTTGTGGCCCTAGGAAAAATACGAACTAATATGTAGAATGAGGGTATCTTGCAACCGTACCTATATCTCTCCCTGTGCTACAGGATACTTTTAGAAATATATTATTAGTCATTTATATGACAGCATTCGGCTTCTATTCTTCTGTGGCCCCATGTGTTAGGAAGTTAGCCATCACTCTTTTAGATTGTAGAATTTTCTGGGGTATATTACCACTGTTGTTTGAATAAATATTACAAAATTTGACTTTAAAGCAAAAAAACAGTAGACTATAGTATCCACACTGAAAACTTCAAAATGTGGAAGCAATGTAAGTCACGCGGCAAAAAAACAAAGCAAAATGTTTTTGTGGTACGTACTTTTGGAAGCGGCTCATTTACATACACCCATTCTGGAGACCCTGGTTGAATAGGAGGAGGACCTACTGGAATGGGATCAATTGGTTCAGGACTAACAGACACCGACTTAGACTTCTTAGCAGATGATCGTCCACGAGAAGATCCTTTTATATAAATCCAGTAAATCACCATTATTACACCAATAGTATGATTTTAAAAACTGTTTGAAAAATTATATTTAAAATATATTTAAATAGCAGAAATATACTTTATTTTTTTATTAATGATTACATTTGGAAGAGCAATCTTTATTGTAATAATAAGCAAATTATATGCAATTCCATCAAGTTAAGTGTGAAATATATACCAAAGCTAAGAAAAAAACAGAATAAAGAAAAATATAGAAAAGTCAGTTATTTTTATCACAGTAACCTGCAGAAAGGTTTTGTGATTGTACATGTTACAAACAGTTTTGCATGTTGTTTGAAAGAGAATAAACCAAATAATTTTACCTTTTTTCACTCTTGGCTTGGTAAAGCTTTTATTGCATATATACCCACACACTTACATATATTACATACAAGGGTGGCAGCACATTTTATAATATCTATTTAATTTGAGAATATTGAAACTCAGAAGGAATTTAAATAATACGTGTTCATTTGCAACTAAAACTCTTGTACTAAATTTGCTAATTTAGGGCTAGTTTACGAGTGGAGCACTATTTATTGCTCCTGCATTAAAGAGACAGGAAACCCCAAAATTTTCTTTCATGATTTAAATAGTACATACAATTTTAAAAAAAAAATTCTATTATTAAATTTGCTTCATTCTCTTGTTATCCTTTGCTGAAGGAACAACATTGCACTACTGGCAGATAGATGAACACATCTAGTTAGCCAATCACAAGAGACAAATGTGTGCAGGCACCAATCAGCAATTAGCTCCCACTAGTGTAAGATATGTGCATATTCTTTTTCAACAAGGGATGCCAAGAGAAAAAAGCACATTTGAAAATAGAAGTGAATTTAAAAGTGTCTTAAAATGACCTGCTCTATCTGAATCATGCAAGTTTCATTTTGACTTTTCTATCCCTTTAACTCCGCTAGAACTAAGCTTTTTGCTTGCCTCAGGCAGCGTGCGTATTACAAGTTGAAATTAAAGTGATGGTAAACTCTCCCCTTTTTAAAATCAGATCTGGAATGTAAGCGCTATTTTAGATGGAGTTTAATTCATTAGCTGTAATGAAGATGCAGTATAACATGCTTTTTAATATAGATATGAAATTCAAATACTGTTTGCTCCTCCGCCCACTTCAAAAGTCAAATTTTCTGTGAGCTAACAGATTGAATTGTTGTCCAATCAGCGCTGTCCCCATCTGGCACTTTTGTTGTAGCTAGAGCATTGATTGGAGAGTAATTCAATCATTTAGCTGACAGGAAAATTGACTTTTGAAGTGGGTGGTGTAACGTGGGGTATTTGAATTTCATATCTATATTAATAACTAAGTTATAGCGCATCTTCATTACAGCTAATGAATTAAACTCCATCTAAAATAGCGCTTACATTCCAGATCTGATTTTAAAAAGGGGAGATTTTACCATTACTTTAAACATTTTTCACATGAGCTTTAACCCGACGCTCGCAAAAACCGAACTTGGAATATCGCAACCACATTAATATACATATTATTCATATACACATTTAGACATATATATGCATGTATCTCTATGTTAAAGACCTTTGCAGCCTTTTTTTTCCTAACACCTGAAACCTCATATTTTCTAGCCCTTATAACTTTTTTTATGCAATTTTTAAATAAATTTTATTAGATAGTCTTATTTTGAGTCTAACTTTACTTTTAAATATAATTTTGACATGTTTTGTGCAACCTTTTTGTTGAGCGTAACAGTTAACCAGAGCTCTGAATTCTCGCTATCCTGACGAGCACTAAATTAAATTGCACTCAAGTGAACTTGTTTACTTTTAACCTGTTATACTCATGCTACTTCAGACGCCCAAAGAGCCACGATAAACCCTTTATCACTCATGTGCAACAGTTAGCATGCCACTTGTAATCTAACCCTTAAAGTGCAAAACAAGACAATAGCTTGTAGGGATGCCTAGAAAATAAAAATGTCCATAAGTATCTGATAATTTACACTTGCAGATTATCTTAAAATATAGGTCCGGATTTAACAAGCAGTGGATTTTGCTGTGTCCGTCCAAGGTTTCAGGTCCACCTGAAGTAAGTTAAAAAGCAGCGGTCGTCGGACTTGTTCGATCAAGATGATTGACACCCCCTGCTAGCCGCAGATGTGCAGAGTGGCGGCATTGCACAAGCATTTCACAAGAAATGCTTGTGCAATGATAAATGCCAACAGTGTATGCTGTCAGCATTTAGCGATGTCGGGCAGACATGATTAAATTGGCCCCAATGACTGTAAGGAACATTATCTGACTGTGGCTCCCATTACTATTAATTTTGCCGGTGAAAATGTTGTATTCATGTTTTTTCAGGTTGATTTCTGCACACATACATGAAAGCCAAGACGCACACGTGCTACAATTTGAAAGTAAACACGTTTGCTTGAGCTCATTTGATTTTAACGTGTCAGGATAGCGCAACTTCAGAGCTCTGGTTAACTGTTACGTGAGTTTAAAAAGTTGCAAAAACACATTAAAAAAACACATAAAAAATACATTAAAAAGTACTGGTACACTTATAATAACACTATCTAAAAAAATGATTAAAAACATTACATTAAAAAGTTATAAGGGCTCAAAGACATGAGGTCTCAGTTGTTAGAAAAAAAATAATGCATGCAAAGAGTTTTAACATAGAGATACATACATATACATGTCTAAATATATATATGTTTATATGTGTGTACATATGTATTTATATGTGTATATATGTAGTTACAGAAATATATACACATATAAACACATAAATACATATGTATGTGTGTGTGTATATATATATATATATATATATTTCTCTATCTGAATAATGAAAGTAAAAAAATTGGGTTCCATGTCCCTTTAACTTGGTTACGATATTCAAAGTTTGCCTTTTTGCGTGCGTCTGGTTATCACTTGTGCGAAAATGTTTTACTTTCAACTTGTGATACGCGCACAATAAATGTACTTCTAAAGAAGTTAACATGTGAGTGGGAGTGCTAAATAGCGCGCCATTTGTAATCTCGCCCTTAATAGGAAACATGAATAAGTAGTTACTATTAAATAACATTCTCCATTTAGTTCACTTTATATATTAGTTAAACCACTCACAGTTAGACCATGTGATACTGTCCAAAAATGATTCATTTTTACAACATATTATCTTGCTCTGGCACTAATAATAACACACAATCTGGTATTACAATTAGATAGTTAAACATTTTAACCAAAGCATCTTAATGGAACCAAAACGTTTTTGGGCGCACTTTATTTTTAATGGATAGCGCAGGGAGCACTATTAGAGCTCTCTGAATGCATTTGTATTACAGGTATAATGTGTTGCGCTTGTGCGTCATTCACAAAAGTGCAGTACAAATTAGTGATTTTTGATAATTGAAGATGAAGTAAAGCTTTATTATTATCGTAGAGTAACATGAAGAACTCCACTAATGGTGCACCATCGGCTAAGCGCACCTTCGGCTTAACACACCATGAGCTTCATGCTCGAGTGATATATGACACTATTATTATATGAATCTATTGTGTAAGGGATTTAGTGAACCAGCTCTATCGGACATGACGATGTTAGCAGGCACTAGATTATCACCTGAGAAATAAAAAAAACAACTTTGGATTTTTAATATGAGAGCATTTTTATATGAGAAATGGGGGTAGAATTATGAAATGTCGGGCGGACACGATCACTGCTGACATCATTGTACAAGCATTTCTGGTAAAATGCTTGTGCAATGCCGCCCTCTGCACATTTGCGGCCAATCAGGGGTGTCAAGCATTCTGATCGTATCTGATCGGGATGATTGTAGTCCGCCACCTCAGAGGTGGTGCGTAAGTTAAGGAGCAATGGTCTTCCAAACGCTGATTCTTAACTTAAGTTTCAGGCGGACCTGAAACTTTGGGGGTAGATTGCAGCATCCCCTGCTTGATAAAACTACCTCATGGTATTGTTATTGTGTTTGATACTAATTTGGGGGATATATTACTATTATTTTGGTGTATATATCTAAGAAAAGCGACTGCCCATGTAAAGAACTTTACTAGGTGACTCGTTAGTGAACACCATGCACAATCGTAACAACGCAATCACAGAAAAAAATTACCTTGTAAATAAACTCTGTTGTGTGCCCCATATCCACAACTCCCTATGGACCTCCCCAAATGAGGGCTTATTTCCATTGAGTTGTGAAAAATGGAGCTGTAAGCTAACAAAGCTGCCGACAGCTAAAAGTAGTTTACTGCTCCATTTCAGTTCCCAGTTTCTATTTGCGCAGTGCAGTCGGTCTTTTCGTGTATGTGTAAGTTAACGCTAAAGTGACACTGAACCCAAATTTTTTCTGTCATGATTCAGATAGAGCATGAAATTTTAAGCAACTTTCTAATTTACTCCTATTATCAAATTTTCTTCATTCTCTTGGTATCTTTATTTGACATGCAAGAATGTAAATTTAGATGCCGTCCCATTTTTGGTGAACAACCTGGGTTGCTCTTGCTGATTGGTGGATACATTCATCCACCAATAAAAAAGTGCTGTCCAGAGGTCTGAACCAAAAAAGCCTAGGTGCCTTCTTTATCAAATAAAGATAGCAAGAGAATGAAGAAAAATTGATAATAGGAGTAAATTAGAAAGTTGCTTAAAATTGCATGCTCTATTTGAATCACAAAAGAAATAAAATTTGGGTTCAGTGTCCCTTTAACTCTTCCATCCGACTTAACACTTTCGCCTAGATTTAGAGTTTGGCGTTAGCCGTCAAAACCAGTGTTAGAGGCTCCTAGCGCTGGTTTTGGGCTACCGCTGGTATTTAGAGTTTTGTAGGTAAGGGTTTAACGCTCACTTTCCAGCCGCGACTTTTCCATACCGCAGATCCCCCTACGCCAATTGCGTATCCTATCTTTTCAATGGGATCTTTCTAACGCCGGTATTTAGAGTCTTGGCTGAAGTGAGCGTTAGAAATCTAACGACAAAACTCCAGCCGCAGAAACAAGTCAGGAGTTAAGAGCTTTCTGGGCTAACGCCGGTTCACAAAGCTCTTAACTACTGTGCTCTAAAGTACACTAACACCCATAAACTACCTATGTACCCTTAAACCGAGGTCCCCCCACATCGCCGCCACTCTATTAAAAATTTTTAACCCCTAATCTGCCGACCGCACACCGCCGCCACCTACGTTATCCCTATGAACCCCTAATCTGCTGCCCCTAACACCGCCGACCCCTATATTTATTAACCCCTAATCTGCCGCCCCCAACGTCGCCTCCACCTACCTACAATTATTAACCCCTAATCTGCCGACCGGACCTCACCGCCACTATAATAAATGTATTAACCCCTAATCCACCTCACTCCCGCCTCAATAAGCCTATAATAAATAGTATTAACCCCTAATCTGCCCTCCCTAACATCACAGACACCTAACTTCAAGTATTAACCCCTAATCTGCCGACCAGACCTCACCGCTACTCTAATAAATGTATTAACCCCTAAAGCTAAGTCTAACCCTATCCCTAACACCCCCCTAAGTTAAATATAATTTAAATCTAACGAAATAAATTAACTCTTATTAAATAAATTATTCCTATTTAAAGCTAAATACTTACCTGTAAAATAAATCCTAATATAGCTACAATATAAATTATAATTATATTGTAGCTATTTTAGGATTAATATTTATTTTACAGGCAACTTTGTATTTATTTTAACCAGGTACAATAGCTATTAAATAGTTAATAACTATTTAATAGCTACCTAGTTAAAATAATTACAAAATTACCTGTAAAATAAATCCTAACCTAAGTTACAATTAAACCTAACACTACACTATCAATAAATAAATTAAATAAAATACCTACAATTATCTACAATTAAACCTAACACTACACTATCAATAAATTAATTAAATACAATACCTACAAATAAATACAATTAAATAAACTAACTAAAGTACAAAAAATAAAAAAGAACTAAGTTACAAAAAATAAAAAAATATTTACAAACATTAGAAAAATATTACAACAATTTTAAACTAATTATACCTACTCTAAGCCCCCTAATAAAATAACAAAGACCCCCAAAATAAAAAAATGCCCTACCCTATTCTAAATTAAAAAAGTTCAAAACTCTTTTACCTTACCAGCCCTTAAAAGGGCTCTTTGCGGGGCATGCCCCAAAGAAAACTGCTCTTTTGCCTGTAAAAAAAAACCATACAATACCCCCCCCAACATTACAACCCACCACCCACATACCCCTAATCTAACCCAAACCCCCCTTAAATAAACCTAACACTAAGCCCCTGAAGATCTCCCTACCTTGTCTTCACCACACCGGGTTCACCGATCGGTCCAGAAGAGGGTCTGAAGTCTTCATCCAAGCCCAAGCGGGGGCTGAAGAGTGACGTCCATCCTCCGGCTGAAGTCTTGATCCAAGCGGCGGCTAAAGAATTCCATCTTCGGGCAGAAGTATTCATCCTATCCGGGCAGAAGAGTCGATCCGGACCGGCAAACATCTTCATCCAAGCCGCATCTTTCTATGTTCTTCCATCCGATGAAGAGCGGCTTCATCTTCAAGACCTCCAGCGCGGATCCATCCTCTTCTTCCGACGTCCTAAACCAGAATGAAGGTTCCTTTGAGGGACGTCATCCAAGATGGCGTCCCTCGAATTCCGATTGGCTGATAGGATTCTATCAGCCAATCGGAATTAAGGTAGGAAAATTCTGATTGGCTGATGGAATCAGCCAATCAGATTCAAGTTCAATCCGACTGTTCCGATCAGCCAATAGAATGCGAGCTCAATCTGATTGGCTGATCCAATCAGCCAATCGGATTGAACTTGAATCTGATTGGCTGATTCCATCAGCCAATCAGAATTTTCCTACCGTAATTCCGATTGGCTGATAGAATCCTATCAGTCAATCGGAATTCGAGGGACGCCATCTTGGATGACGTCCCTTAAAGGAACCTTCATTCTGGTTTAGGACGTCGGAAGAAGAGGATGGATCCGCGCTGGAGGTCTTGAAGATGGAGCCGCTCGTCATCGGATGGAAGAACATAGAAGATGCGGCTTGGATGAAGATGTTTGCCGGTCCGGATCGACTCTTCTGCCCGATAGGATGAAGACTTCTGCCCGAAGATGGAATTCTTTAGCCGCCGCTTGGATCAAGACTTCAGCCGGAGGATGGACGTCACTCTTCAGCCCCCGCTTGGGCTTGGATGAAGACTTTGGACCCTCTTCTGGACCGATCGGTGAACCCGGTGTGGTGAAGACAAGGTAGGGAGATCTTCAGGGGCTTAGTGTTAGGTTTATTTAAGGGGGGTTTGGGTTAGATTAGGGGTATGTGGGTGGTGGGTTGTAATGTTGGGGGGGGTATTGTATGTTTTTTTTTTTACAGGCAAAAGAGCAGTTTTCTTTGGGGCATGCCCCGCAAAGGGCCCTTTTAAGGGCTGGTAAGGTAAAAGAGCTTTGAACTTTTTTAATTTAGAATAGGGTAGGGCATTTTTTTATTTTGGGGGGCTTTGTTATTTTATTAGGGGGCTTAGAGTAGGTGTAATTAGTTTAAAATTGTTGTAATATTTTTCTAATGTTTGTAAATATTTTTTTATTTTTTGTAACTTAGTTCTTTTTTATTTTTTGTACTTTAGTTAGTTTATTTAATTGTATTTATTTGTAGGTATTGTATTTAATTAATTTATTGATAGTGTAGTGTTAGGTTTAATTGTAGATAATTGTAGGTATTTAATTTAATTTATTTATTGATAGTGTAGTGTTAGGTTTAATTGTAACTTAGGTTAGGATTTATTTTACAGGTAATTTTGTAATTATTGTAACTAGGTAGCTATTAAATAGTTATTAACTATTTAATAGCTATTGTACCTGGTTAAAATAAATACAAAGTTGCCTGTAAAATAAATATTAATCCTAAAATAGCTACAATATAATTATAATTTATATTGTAGCTATATTAGGGTTTATTTTACAGGTAAGTATTTAGCTTTAAATAGAAATAATTTATTTAATTAGAGTTAATTTATTTAGTTAGATTTAAATTATATTTAACTTAGGGGGGTGTTAGGGTTAAGGTTAGACTTAGCTTTAGGGGTTAATAAATTTAATAGAGTAGCGGTGGGGTCCGGTCGGCAGATTAGGGGTTAATACTTGAAGTTAGGTGTCTGTGATGTTAGGGAGGGCAGATTAGGGGTTAATACTATTTATTATAGGGTTATTGAGGCGGGAGTGAGGCGGATTAGGGGTTAATAACTTTATTATAGTAGCGGTGAGGTCCGGTCAGCAGATTAGGGGTTAATAAGTGTAGGTAGGTGGAGGCGACGTTGGGGGAGGCAGATTAGGGGTTAATAAATATAATATAGGGGTCGGCGGTGTTAGGGGCAGCAGATTAGGGGTACACAGGGATAACGTAGGTTGCGGCGGTGTACGGAGCGGCAGATTAGGGGTATAAAAAAAATATGCAGGGGTCAGCGATAGTGGGGGCGGCAGATTAGGGGTTAATAAGTGTAAGGTTAGGGTTGTTTAGACTCGGGGTACATGTTAGGGTGTTAGGTGCAGACTTAGGAAGTGTTTCCCCATAGAAAACAATGGGGCTGCGTTAGGAGCTGAACGCTGCTTTTTTGCAGGTGTTAGGTTTTTTTTCAGTTCAAACTGCCCTATTGTTTCCTATGGGGGAATCGTGCACGAGCACGTTTTTCAAGCTGGCCGCGTCCGTAATCACCGCTGGTATTGAGAGTTGCAGTGGCGGTAAATATGCTATACGCTCCCTTTTTGGAGCCTAACGCAGCCCTTTTGTGAACTATAAATACCAGCGGTATTTAAAAGGTGCGGGGGAAAAAAAGCCAGCGTTAGATACGCGGGTCGTTACCGACAAAACTCTAAATCTAGCCGTATAAAAGTTACACTTAACAACTATGCTCCTTACCTGTGATTGCCTCTAGAGAGAAAGACACAGGAGTTATGTAGGTCACAAAACAAATATACAAGATATGAAAAATGTTTTTTTTAATTTTTAAATGTATTGATATATGTAAACGCATAGGCCTACTTGGAATTATGGAGATATGTGCTTGATTTTATGTTTATATGTAAATACAAATTGATATTTAAATAGGAACATAATTCCAACTAATCATATACCTGGGACAGCAATAAATATTATATAAAACAATACATTTATAAAGTCTAACACTTTCATTGTTTGTAAATTTTAATATCTAAATGGGAACTAAGCCTCAAGAAGTTTATTTTTCCTCTTTTACACGTAGTTCAGTATGCCGTAATGTTTGAGACCTTATCGACAGCTTCCAACTGTTTGTGTGACATTTCTTTTTGGCAGCTGGACCCCGCGGCTGACGGAAAAGATGGAAAACGCAAATCGGAAACTTTCATTAAGCATAATGCCTTCCGACAGCAATTTTTCTCCATTTGCGACCACGCAAAATCCCAATTGCGGCTCAATGGAAAAGAGCCCTCAGTTTTTATAGTGCTCACTCCATGACTAGCCACCCATGTGCAGTTATTTGTTTACTCCTAGCTGTCTGAAGAATGTAAAGAGTGCTTTGCAATGCGTACAGCTTTGTGATTCACTGTTTTCATTGCTGGAGCGGTTATATTTTTAAGGCTCTACAAGCAAGAATACTTTTAAGTCTTTAGATTCAAACAATCAACACTTAAGAAATTATAAAGAGATATGTATATTAAAAAAAACACACAATAGTTTCCTTTATTGTTAGAAATTATCAAAAAATCACCATGATGCTTTTTTTGGAAAAGTTTTTTATTTTTTATTTTAATTGTTATAGTTAACAAAACTTGGAAGACAATATAATCAGTATTATGCTGCTTTATTATCAGTTACACAAATAGAACCATAATTAATACCCACAATCTGACACCCTCCAAATCTGCCACCCTAAACATGGGCCTTGTGGGTTTATGATCTCCCAATGGTAATCTGCAATCTATGCCAAGCATTGGATATTCAAATTCCTAAACAGTTTATGTAATTTACAAATATATCAACCCTCATGATATGAAAAAAACAAAATTTATGCTTACCTGTTAAATTTATTTTTTTCCTATGACATGGAGAGTCCACAATATTCCAATTACTAGTGGGATATTCAAGTCCTGGCTAGCAGGAGGAGGCAAAGAGCACCCCAGCAAAGCTGTTAAGTGTAACTGCCTTACCCATAACCCCCAGTCATTCTCTTTGCCTCTGTCAATGGAGGTTGTGCGAAGTTGGTAATCCTTTTATGGGTACTTTTCCCTGCAAGCATGTCAATCTCTTGAGTAAGAGTAGTGGTGGCTTTTATCAGTTAAAAGGCGGTAAGGAAGTCTTTGCTTTACTTTTAACACTTTGCTACCCCATTGTAGAAAGCCAGAATTGGTTACTCTGTTCTTTCTTTTCCTACAGGTGCATGACAGGGAGTGAAGTACCTGCCACACCTAAGGAGCAGCATCTGTCCTGCACTTGGATCTAAGGTAAGTGCCTTTGCCTTCTAGGTAAAGAAGGATAGCAGCACTTAAGAAGTTAATCCTCTTTTTTCAGATCTTTCCTTTGGGACTTAATATTCCTTATTAATTAAGGATTCATATTGAGGACATGGCACTTGAGTATTTTTATATAGTATGAGACTCAAATATGGGGAGTTCACTTGGCCAGGGGATTTCATGGGTTAACGATAAAGGAGTTTATTGGATTCCTACTACTATATTTATGCTCATAGGTTTAGAGGCTTAATATATATACAGGTGTAGTCCTTTTCATTATTTGGGCTTATGTTAAACTGTTTTAATAACGGTTATTATATTTTTGCCATTTTTCAAACTGCGGTTTCTTCGCGCTCTTTTAGAGTTGTGTAAATTTCTGTGACACAGTTTTTTCTGGTTACTCACTCACGTGATAACCACACTTCCGCTTTTACGGAGCGGTTGGAGAGTATTTTGTGCAGCCGTCTTTGACTCAGCTTGTCAGTCTTCTGTATTGGCTCTGTTTATCAGCTCACCGTATTACCAGAGGAGAGAAATCACTTCTAGAAAGTTGCCTTTACTAGTCAGATATTCTTCTGGCCGGTAGGAGCCTCAGGCAGTTTTTCAAAGTTATATTTATATATGTGAATCCTTTTCAATTGTTTAATGTTTCATATTTAATATTTAACTGAGAATTACAATTTCTTTTTTGGACATTGCTAGTGGACCTGTTATTCTAAGCTATGGATGCAGAACAGGATCAGCCTATCTCTATGGATAGATGTTTGCTTTGTTTAGACAACCAGATTGCCCTACCTATGCAGTTTTCTCCTCAGATGTCCCAAGCCTTAATTGTTTCTCATACTGTGCCTTCTGTGTCCTCTCATCCACCTGGAGGTGTTTAACTGTGGATTTTGCCGCTCAGATTTCTTCTGCAGTAACACCGGCTTTGTCAGCTTTCCCTTTATCGGGTAAGCGTAAGAGAAAATCTAAACATCTGCCTGATAGTAAGGCTTCTGACTCTAGGTCTGCATTAGCCAATCTTTCTCAGATGTCTGATGAGGAGAATACTTCAGTAGCTTCTGAAGGAGAGATCTCAGACTCTGACACTTTAGCAGACAAATCTTCAGAAACTGAAAAGGTTAATTTTAGATTTAAGCTTGAACACCTCCGGTTACTATTGAAGGAGGTTTTAGCTACTTTCAACAACTCTGAGTCTTCTAAATTGGATAGAGTTTATGATTCCCCATCTTCTGAGGAGGTTTTTCCTGTCCCAAGGAAGATGTCTGAAATTATTGCTCAGGAAGGGGATAAGCCAGGGGTTCCTTTTTCCCCTTCCCCTGTTTTTAAGACAATGTTTCCTGTTGCTGACTCTATTCGTGACTCATGGCGCACTGTTCCTAAAGTAGAAGGATCTATTTCTACTCTTGCTAAGAGAACTACCATTCCTATAAAGGATAGTTGCTCTTTTAAGGACCCAATGGACAAGAAGCTAGAGGCTTACCTAAAAAAGATGTACATCCATCAAGGGTTACAGTGGCAACCGTCAGCAAGTATTGCTACGGTTGCGAGAGCTGCATTGTCTGATTGCATTGTGATATATTGTCTGATCTTATTACAGAGGAAACTACAGTAGAAGAGATCCAAGATAGGATCAAAGCTCTTAAATTGGCTAATATCTTTATCTGTGATGCCAATATGCAGATAATTCGTCTGGGAGCTAAGATGTCTAGCTTCATGGTATTAGCCCACAGGGCTCTGTGGTTAAAATTTTGGTCGACCAATGTCTCTTCTAAGGCCAAGCTTTTGGCTTTACCATACAATGGAAAGACTCTGTTTGGACCTGGTCTGGCGGAGATCATTTCAGAAATTACAGGAGGAAAGGGATCTTTCCTACCTCAGGACAAGAAGAATAGACCCAGAGGACGTCAGACTTCTAATTTTGTTCCTTTCGTAACTTTAAGGGACAAAAGTCCTCCTCTTCTTCTTCAAAACCAGATCAACCCAGATCCTCTTGGAAATCCAACCAGCCCTGGAACAAGGGAAAACAAAACAAGAAACCTTCTGCTGACGCTAAATCAGCATTAAGGTTCCACCCCCGATTCCAGTGTGGATCAGGTGGGGGGCAGGCTTTCTCTTTTTCGTCAAGCCTGGATATGCGATGTCCCAGACCCTTGGGCGGTGGACATAGTATCCCAGGGTTACAGAATGGGATTCAAGTCTTGCCCTCCAAGGAGCAGATTTCTCCTGTCAAGATTATCCTCAAACCAAATAAAGAAGAAGGCCTTTTTGAACTGTGTAAAAGACCTATACTCTCTGAGAGTTATTGTGCCTGTCACTCTAAAAGAACAGGGTCTAGGTTTCTATTCAAATCTATTTGTGGTTCCCAAAAAGGAGGTAACTTTTCGGCCCATTCTAGATGTCATGTCTCAACAAATTCCTCAGGGTTCCGTCCTTCGTTCCATTCTTACATTGGTACAGGAAGGTCATTTTATGACGACCATAGACCTGAAGGACGCATACCTTCATGTTCCCATTTACAGGGAAGGTTTGCCTTTCGGGACAAGCACTTCTAATTTTTTGCACTTCCATTTGCTCTGGCCATGGCTCCCAGAATATTCACAAAGGTTCTGGGGGCGCTATTGGCTGTGATGAGATCCCAGGGAATTGCTATGGTGCCTTATCTAGAAGACATCTTGGTTCAGGCGTCATCTTTTCAACCAGCCCAATCTCATACAGAGATGCTGTTGTCTTTTCTTCGTTCCCAAGGGTGGAAGATGAAATTGGAAAAACGTTCTCTTGTTCCATCTACCAAAGTCTGTTTCCTAGGGACTATAATAGATTCCTTGTCCATGAAGATTTTCCTGATGGAGGTCAGAAAGACCAAAATTCTTGCTTCCTGCCTTTCTCTCCAGTCTGCCTTTCGTCCATGTGTGGCTCAATGCATGGAGGTGATTGGTCTGATGGTGGCATCTATGAACGTCATTCCTTTTGCTCGGTTCCATCTATGACCACTGCAACTTTGTATGCTCCGTCAATGGAACGAAGATCATTTAGATTTATCATAGAGGATAAATCTGGACCCTCTCACAAGAGACTCTCTCTCGTGGTGGGCGTCACAGGAACATATGTCTCAGGGAACTTGCTTTCTGAGACCTTCTTGGGAAATTGTGACTACAGACACCAGCCTGTCGGGCCGGGGAGCTGTTTGGGGTCCTCTAAAGGTTTAAGGCCTGTGGTCTCAGGAAGAGTCCTCTCTTCCCATAAACATTTTGGAGTTGAGCACTATCCTAAATGTCCTATTAGCGTGGCCTCAACTGTTGTTGTTCCGGTGTATAAGATTCCAATCGGACAACATCACCTCAGTGGCTTACATCAACCACCAGGGAGGGACTCGGAGTTCCTTAGCCATGAAGGAGGTGACTCACATTCTGCAGTGGACGGAAGCCCACGATTGTCTTCTATCTGCCATCCACATTCCAAGAGTGGACAACTAGGAGGCAGATTTTCTAAGCAGACAAACCTTTCATCCCCGGGACTGGGCTCTCCACCTGGAAGTGTTCTCTCAGATATCCCTCAAGTGGGGGGTTCCAGAGTTGAATCTGATGGCGTCACGCCAAAATGCCAAGGTTCCAAAGTACGGTTCAAGGTTAAGAGATCCTCAGGCCGTTCTGATAGATGCTGTAGCGGTTCCTTGGAGGTTTTCTCTGGCTTACCTGTTTCCTCTGTTTGCTCTCCTTCCACGAGTCATTGCTTGTATCAAACAGGAGAGAGCATCAGTGATACTAATAGCTCCTGCATGGCCTTGCAGGATCTGGTTCGAGGATCTAGTAAGGATGTCATCTCTACCTCCTTGGAGGTTACCTCAGAGGAAAGACCTTCTACTTCAGGGTCCTTTCCTGCAGCCAAACCTAGATTTTTGGAAGCTAACGTGTTTTTTCTGAAGCGGTCATTGAAACTATGATTCAGGCTCGAAAACCGGTTATTTACCATAAGATATGGCGTAAATATCTTTATTGGTGTGAATCTAAGGGGTTCTCCTGGAGCTGGGTGAGGATTCCCCGGATTTTGTCTATTCGTCAGGATGACCTGAATAAGGGTTTATCGGTCATTACCCTAAAGGGTCAGATTTCCGCGTTATCTATCCTTTTGCACAAACGTCTACCAGATGTTCAAGCCTTTGTACAGGCCCCGGGTTAGAATCAGGCCTGTGTTTAAGCCTGTTGCTTCCCCGTGGAACCTTAATTTAGTTCTTAAAGTTTTTCAGCAGGCTCCGTTTGAGCAAATGCATGTTGTTCATATAAAACTGTTATCCTTGAAAGTTTTGTTTCTTGTTGCCATTTCTTCCGCTTGCAGAGTGTCTAAACTTTCAGCTCTGCAGTGTGATTCCCTGTACCTTATTTTTCATACTGATAAGGCGGTCCTTTGTACTAAATTGGGGTTTCTCCCTAAGGTGGTATCGGATCGAAACATTAATCAGGAAATTGTTGTTCCTTCTTTTTGTCCTAATCCTTCTTCCCAGAAGGAACGTCTCTTGCAGAACTTGGATGTTGTGCGGATCAGAAGGCCACTTCTACTACTCTTTCCCTCTGGTTAAGAAGTATGATTTGTTTTGCTTATGAGAATGCTGGACAACAGCGTCCTGAGAGAATTACGGCTCATTCTACTAGGGCTGTCTCCTCTTGGGCTTTCAAAAATTAAGCTTCTGTGGATCAGATTTGCAAGGCAGCAACATGTCTACATACTTTTTCCAAATTCTACAAATTTGATACTTTTGCCTCAGCCGAGTCTTCTTTTGGAAGAAAAGTTCTTCAAGCGGTGGTTCCTCCTGCCTTTGTTTTTCTCCCTCCCTGTTCATTCCGTGTCCTCTAGCTTGGTTATTGGTTCCTACTAGTAATTGGAATGATGTTGTGGACTCTCCATGTCATAGGAAAGAAAACTAAATTTATGCTTACCTGATAAATGTCTTTCCTTCCGGACATGGAGAGTCCACAACCCCACTCTCTTTTTTAATTATAATCTGCAGTTTTTTTGAGTTAACCTCAGGCACCTTTTCACCCTTGTGTTTTTCTTCCTTTCCATTTGATGGATGATAAAGTCATTTTTATTCTAATTTATTATTTTTAGAAGCAAATTTTGTGCATGGAACAGCAAACCACGATGCTTGGTAATATATCGCTGCGGAATCTGTTGGTGCTCTACAAATAACCGATAATAATAATAAAACATAAAAATGTTGAGTTTTAATATTATGTAAGAAGAGATTAATATAATATAATATGACCTGATAATTCTAAGTAACATGGACTATTATTATTTATAAAATGCAAGCAGATTTGTTCCCTTTATAATTGATACAAGAATATTGGCGATGTGACTGATGACATATATGGAGCTTATTAGGAGCCTTGCGCAAAAACGCTCTGATTGAGAAAGATCTTATTGCATTTGAAAACATACATAAATAGCAAATTTATTGTACACGTTTTGAAGCATATTAGGTATAAGTGGATCACCAGAAATTAAGAAGATATGTTTAAACCAACTGTGAATCTACAAACATATTCAGTATATGCAATGGGTATGATTAAGAGACATGAAACCCATTTTTTTCTTTCAGGATTCGTATAGAACATACAATTATAAACAACTTTGCAATTTACGTCTATTATCAGTTTTTATTCATTCTCTTGATATTCTTTGTTGAAGGAGCAGCAGTACACTACTTGCAGCTAACTGATCACATCTAGTCAGCCAATCAAAATAGACAAATGTGTGCAGACACCAATCACCAGCTATCTCCCACTAGTACAGGATATGTACACATTCTTTTTCAACAATGGATACTAAGAGAACACAGTTCATTTATAGAAGTGAATTTAAAAGTGTCTTAAAATGACATGGTCTATCAGATTTATGCAAGTTTATTATTAACTTTCCTATCCCTTTTAACAATGAGATTAAAGATTTCATATGTTTAATGTGTATTTGTTTAAAAATAAGGTCGTTTTCAACTATGTAACAGTAAGGTTTAATGCATGAATGTGGGAGTTATTAGACAGATATACGTGTTAGCGATATGTGTACTTAAAGGGATAGGAAAGACAATAATAAACTAGAATAAATCTGATAGAGCATGTTATTTTAAGACACTTTTAAATATTTTCAAATGTACTTTGTTTTCTTCGTATCTGTTGAAAAGAATATGTACACATCCAACACTAGCTGGTGATTGGTGACTACACACATTTGTCTCTTGTGATTGGCTGACTAGACGTGTTCAGCAAGCTCTCTGTAGTGCATTACTGCTCCTTCAGCAAATTATACCAAGAGAATGAAACAAATTTGGTAGTAGAAGTAAATTGGAAAGCTGTTTAAAATTGGATGCTCTATCTGAATGAAGAAAAATTTGAGTTTAATTTAGTAGTGAGGGCTAAGATGCAGGGTGGCAAGAAATATTAAGTGCTTTATAAGGAAGAATAAGCTACTTGCATTATTTGATAGACTAATGATATCCATAAATAAAGGTATCATAGTCAAAAAAGCTTTTAAAACCTAACAGCTCTCGTACTTGGGTGTAATGTTTTCTTCAACTGATGAGACTGTAAGGAATTGAAAGCTTTGGGAATACCGCAACTCAATTTATGATGGTCAGTTAAAGGGTATGGCAATCTCTTAAAAACATTGCTATGTTTGGTACCAATATCAACTCCTTTCCAATTTGAGGAGTGGTTAGAGAAAAAACAGCAGAAAAAAAGGAATTTTAATTAGAGAACAGAGGCTGCGAAGAATTAAATTGGTTTTGATGGTCTAATAAAGCATTTGTATATTATATTTGGGGACATTTCATAGGTAAAGTTGGTAGAAGGGGTGAGGATACAGTAACTTTGAAATGAGATATTGACGGCTGATGAATTGTATGAAACTGTAGTATGTCTTGGAAGATGATCAGTGTTAATGGGACATTTTTGACATGTTTAAAGGGACATTAAACACCTTGGCCTAGATTTGGAGTTCGGTGGTAAAAGGGCTGCTAACGCTCCGCGGGCTTTTTTCTGGCCGCACCATAAAATTAACTCTGGTATCGAGAGTTTAATCAAATGCTGCGTTAGGCTCCAAAAAAGGAGCGTAGAGCATTTTTACCGCAAATGCAACTCTCGATACCAGAGTTGCTTACGGACGCGGCCGGCCTCAAAAACGTGCTCGTGCACGATTCCCCCATAGGAAACAATGGGGCTGTTTGAGCTGAAAAAAAACCTAACACCTGCAAAAAAGCAGCGTTCAGCTCCTAACGCAGCCCCATTGTTTGCTATGGGGAAACACTTCCTACGTCTGCACCTAACACCCTAACATGTACCCCGAGTCTAAACACCCCTACCCTTACACTTATTAACCCCTAATCTGCCGCCCCCGCTATCGCTGACCCCTGCATTACACTTTTAACCCCTAATCTGCCGCTCCGTAAACCGCCGCAACCTACGTTCTCCCTATGTACCCCTAATCTGCTGCCCCTAACACCGCCGACCCCTATATTATATTTATTAACCCCTAATCTGCCCCCCACAACGTCGCCGACACCTACCTACACTTATTAACCCCTAATCTGCCGAGCGGACCTGAGCGCTACTATAATAAAGTTATTAACCCCTAATCCGCATCACTAACCCTATCATAAATAGTATTAACCCCTAATCTGCTCTCCCTAACATCGCCGACACCTAACTTCAATTATTAACCCCTAATCTGCCGACCGGAGCTCACCGCTATTCTAATAAATGGATTAACCCCTAAAGCTAAGTCTAACCCTAACACTAACACCCCCCTAAGTTAAATATAATTTTTATCTAACGAAATAAATTAACTCTTATTAAATAAATTATTCCTATTTAAAGCTAAATACTTACCTGTAAAATAAATCCTAATATAGCTACAATATAAATTATAATTATATTATAGCTATTTTAGGATTAATATTTATTTTACAGGCAACTTTGTAATTATTTTAACCAGGTACAATAGCTATTAAATAGTTAAGAACTATTTAATAGTTACCTAGTTAAAATAATAACAAATTTACCTGTAAAATAAATCCTAACCTAAGTTATAATTAAACCTAACACTACCCTATCAATAAAATAATTAAATAAACTACCTACAATTAACCTAACACTACACTATCAATAAATTAATTAAACACAATTCCTACAAATAAATACAATTAAATAAACTAGCTAAAGTACAAAAAATAAAAAAGAACTAAGTTACAGAAAATAAAAAAATATTTACAAACATAAGAAAAATATTACAACAATTTTAAACTAATTACACCTACTCTAAGCCCCCTAATAAAATAACAAAGCCCCCCAAAATAAAAAATTCCCTACCCTATTCTAAATTAAAAAAGTTACAAGCTCTTTTACCTTACCAGCCCTGAACAGGGCCCTTTGCGGGGCATGCCCCAAGAATTTCAGCTCTTTTGCCTGTAAAATAAAACATACAATACCCCCCCCCCCAACATTACAACCCACCACCCACATACCCCTAATCTAACCCAAACCCCCCTTAAATAAACCTAACACTAATCCCCTGAAGATCTTCCTACCTTGTCTTCACCATCCAGGTATCACCGATCCGTCCTGGCTCCAAGATCTTCATCCAACCCAAGCGGGGGTTGGCGATCCATAATCCGGTGCTCCAAAGTCTTCCTCCTATCCGGCAAGAAGAGGACATCCGGACCGGCAAACATCTTCTCCAAGCGGCATCTTCGATCTTCTTCCATCCGGTGCGGAGCGGGTCCATCTTGAAGCAGGCGACGCAGATCCATCCTCTTCTTCCGATGTCTCCCGACTAATGACGGTTCCTTTAAGGGACGTCATCCAAGATGGCGTCCCTCGAATTCCGATTGGCTGATAGGATTCTATCAGCCAATCGGAATTAAGTTAGGAATTTTCTGATTGGCTGATGGAATCAGCCAATCAGAATCAAGTTCAATCCGATTGGCTGATCCAATCAGCCAATCAGATTGAGCTCGCATTCTATTGGCTGATCGGAACAGCCAATAGAATGCGAGCTCAATCTGATTGGCTGATTGGATCAGCCAATCGGATTGAACTTGATTCTGATTGGCTGATTCCATCAGCCAATCAGAAAATTCCTACCTTAATTCCGATTGGCTGATAGAATCCTATCAGCCAATCGGAATTCGAGGGACGCCATCTTGGATGACGTCCCTTAAAGGAACCGTCATTAGTCGGGAGACATCGGAAGAAGAGGATGGATCCGCGTCGCCTGCTTCAAGATGGACCCGCTCCGCACCGGATGGAAGAAGATCGAAGATGCCGCTTGGAGAAGATGTTTGCCGGTCCGGATGTCCTCTTCTTGCCGGATAGGAGGAAGACTTTGGAGCACCGGATTATGGATCGCCAACCCCCGCTTGGGTTGGATGAAGATCTTGGAGCCAGGACGGATCGGTGATACCTGGATGGTGAAGACAAGGTAGGAAGATCTTCAGGGGATTAGTGTTAGGTTTATTTAAGGGGGGTTTGGGTTAGATTAGGGGTATGTGGGTGGTGGGTTGTAATGTTGGGGGGGGGGGTATTGTATGTTTTATTTTACAGGCAAAAGAGCTGAAATTCTTGGGGCATGCCCCGCAAAGGGCCCTGTTCAGGGCTGGTAAGGTAAAAGAGCTTGTAACTTTTTTAATTTAGAATAGGGTAGGGAATTTTTTATTTTGGGGGGCTTTGTTATTTTATTAGGGGGCTTAGAGTAGGTGTAATTAGTTTAAAATTGTTGTAATATTTTTCTTATGTTTGTAAATATTTTTTTATTTTCTGTAACTTAGTTCTTTTTTATTTTTTGTACTTTAGCTAGTTTATTTAATTGTATTTATTTGTAGGAATTGTGTTTAATTAATTTATTGATAGTGTAGTGTTAGGTTAATTGTAGGTAATTGTAGGTAGTTTATTTAATTATTTTATTGATAGGGTAGTGTTAGGTTTAATTATAACTTAGGTTAGGATTTATTTTACAGGTAAATTTGTTATTATTTTAACTAGGTAACTATTAAATAGTTCTTAACTATTTAATAGCTATTGTACCTGGTTAAAATAATTACAAAGTTGCCTGTAAAATAAATATTAATCCTAAAATAGCTATAATATAATTATAATTTATATTGTAGCTATATTAGGATTTATTTTACAGGTAAGTATTTAGCTTTAAATAGGAATAATTTATTTAATAAGAGTTAATTTATTTCGTTAGATAAAAATTATATTTAACTTAGGGGGGTGTTAGTGTTAGGGTTAGACTTAGCTTTAGGGGTTAATACATTTATTAGAATAGCGGTGAGCTCCGGTCGGCAGATTAGGGGTTAATAATTGAAGGTAGGTGTCGGCGATGTTAGGGAGGGCAGATTAGGGGTTAATACTATTTATGATAGGGTTAGTGAGGCGGATTAGGGGTTAATACATTTATTATAGTAGCGCTCAGGTCCGCTCGGCAGATTAGGGGTTAATAAGTGTAGGCAGGTGTCGGCGACGTTGAGGGGGGCAGATTAGGGGTTAATAAATATAATATAGGGGTCGACGATGTTAGGGGCAGCAGATTAGGGGTACATAGGGATAACGTAGGTGGCGGCGATTTGCGGTCGGAAGATTAGGGGTTAATTATTGTAAGTAGCTGGCGGCGACGTTGTGGGGGGCAGGTTAGGGGTTAATAAATATAATACAGGGGTCGGCGGGGTTAGGGGCAGCAGATTAGGGGTACATAAATATAACGTAGGTGGCGGGCGGCAGATTAGGGGTTAAAAATTTTAATCGAGTGGTGGCGGTGTGGGGGGACCTCGGTTTAGGGGTACATAGGTAGTTTATGGGTGTTAGTGTACTTTAGGGTACAGTAGTTAAGAGCTTTATGAACCGGCGTTAGCCAGAAAGCTCTTAACTCCTGCTATTTTCAGGCGGCTGGAATTTTGTCGTTAGAGCTCTAACGCTCACTTCAGAAACGACTCTAAATACCGGCGTTAGAAAGATCCCATTGAAAAGATAGGCTACGCAAATGGCGTAGGGGGATCTGCGGTATGGAAAAGTCGCGGCTGTAAAGTGAGCGTTAGACCCTTTAATCACTGACTCCAAATACCAGCGGGCGGCCAAAACCAGCGTTAGGAGCCTCTAACGCTGGTTTTGACGGCTACCGCCGAACTCCAAATCTAGGCCCTTGAGACTACACTATAGAATGTTTAATTATGTGCAGCAAAAAACCTTTCCAATACACTTTCATTATTTATTTTGTCTCCTTTTCGTGTAATATAACTCTAAAAAATTGTAGGCTCCAGATATAACACTGTCATGTTCTACATTGGTTGCACACCCTAGTGACTTATTTTTAACTGTCCCTAATTAGCCTCAGCTGATAAAGAAACCTAGATTGCAACATGGTGGTGCCTACTGCTTTAACAACTGATATTCTACTACAGCTTATCATTTTTTATACCGGTTTGTAATCATCATTTTATTTGGTTTCTATTTTTCTTCTCAATCCCTGAAAGCAGGCTTGTGGTTAGATGCATATCTTTTGAAAATATGACCTGTATTAAAAGTGAAGTGACCAAGTAAATGAGTTTCCGGGGACTGTACTTCTAAAATAAATAGTGTTTTAAAAGCTTTCTAAAAAAGTGATCATAAACAATGACAAAGTACAAAACATGATGACAATTTACTTTCTTTACAAACAAAATAATGGATGAAAACCAAGAAAAACAAAAACAATCCCCCTTTTCATCATCACCTAATTCAACCATTGCAATGTCTTGTCAAGCATGCCACTCACTTAGCAGTGGTCCCGAACCATGTTTTGGGTAGAGCTGCAACAACTAATCGTCATAATCGATTATGAAAATAGTTGTCAACAAATCTCATAATCGATTAGTTGTTTTTGCAATTAGTTGGTCTGTGCACAACACCAGCTGCTTCACTCCAATGAACTCCTGCATATGGTATTGTGTTTTATGGTTATGTCCTTAGCCTAAAGGACGTCTACAGACGTCTACTTTTCACTTTTTCAGGACAGTATACGTTTACAACTACCCCTGGCTTATGTGCAACCCAGATATAATAGTCATCATTTGGATTGTTTATATTAAATCTGGTGATTTGGAACTATGCTTTTCATAATATAGTGCCAAGCTTGTTGTTTACACCTTGCCCCTAGATTGATGGGAGTTATTTAAATTGATGTGCACAATTATCTGTTTGCACAATTATTAGCGTATTGCTTGCTATTGCTGATTATATGTACTGTATAAATAAATGTGTAAGGCTTTGTCCTGTTATTGATATAAAGTCCTTAGCGATTCTGATTTTGTTCTTTATTGTTTTTTTTATATTTTTAATAAATTGTGATAATATGTACCAGATTCAACCTTTATAAGTATATATTCATTATTTTTAGAGCGGACTAGATATTTCCCCTAACCTTATAGCTGGTTATTTACCATTGCATATAGATATTCAATATATTTTTATGTTACAATGAAGTCAAGGGTTACTTTATTGAGAGGCCCCTTGCCAAGGTAGAAAACACTTAGCATTGGTGAAGAGCTAACAAAGATAAATATCCCACTTTGGTGAAATTGGCAAAACCCTACTATACCCCTCAACAGCCTTTTCGCTGCTGCAGGAAATATGCTGCAATCAGAGAACCAGCCTTAGCCAGAAGCATGTGGACATGTTGAGATTTTTGCATTTCAATGCAAAGTTTCTGAAAGAGTGAATAACAGAATGTTATTAACAGTGATAGTCTCTTTCTAGTTCTACCTCTTTTCAAACAGTTTGTGGTTTTGTTTTGTTTAATTATAAAACTGTGCTCTGCTGCTTAAAAATTTAAGAAACAGTTGTGTTAATGTAAAGTTTTAGTCTGAAGTTTATATTTGTAACACTCATTATGTGGATTTTATTTAAAACATAGAAAACTATTATTGATTCTCTTTTTATCCGATTAGTTGATTAATCGAAAAAAAAATAATTGGCCGATTAATCGATTCTAAAAATAATCGTTAGTTGCAGCCCTAGTTTTGGGCATCTAATTTTTTAACTTAAAGGACACCAGTCATGTAATTTAATGTTCAAGTAATGGGGGAAAAAACAAGCGCCATATTATTTTCAACTTAACATTTAAAAAAAAACAAAAAAAACCCTATAGAGTCCTAATATACTCAATAATTAGAATAATGTGTCAAATAATTAGAATAATGTTTCAAATATTAGCTCAAAACAAGAAAATATAAAAGCAAATGGAAACTTTGCATAGATAAAGGTCTGAAGTAGTAGTTATGTAGGTTAGAAGGGAACCATGAGATGGAGTTATCCAATGGAATAGAGAATATGCATAAGAAGAGGTTGGGTGATGTACACAGTCCAAAGGAGTAGAGAATATGCAAGCGAAGAGATTATTTTCTTAAAGGAAGCAGATAGTTTGAGACAACTTAGTAACAAAAAGCGTCACTTTGGTTTGACTTTGAGTAGGACCTTGACCGCCTTAGCTAACACAGTCTACGTGGAGAGCAGATACCAAAAACCACAGTGCAAGTCGAATAGGTAGTAGGAAGACAAAAGGATAGCCGGATGATTGTAGAATAGCCTTTTAGTAACTTGAAGAAAACTGGTAGTAGAGAAATAGGGTGGCAGTTGGAAGGTGCAGTAGGATCAAACAAGTCTTTATTATTCAAAACTGTCCACAACTCATTTTAAAACATATGAGTCATGAGTAAACACTCCTATAGCAATGTAACTTTCTGGAAGAAAATTTAAAAAGTACTCAACCAGATTTTGCAGACTTCTGCTCTGAATCTCTCCCACGGGGTGTATCCTTTTTCTTTTCTTTCTTATTCGTGGAGGAATCAGAACGTCCTATAAAAAAATAGTGATCACAATTAAATCTTTTAATGTCTTTACTAAGTACAAAATCAATTAGAAAGAAATATTTATATGTAATAAATTATTGATTTATTACATTTAATCTATAATTGATCAATATTGAAAGGTATTTACAGTTGTGCTAAACAAAATCTTGCATATTGGGGGCGGGACCAGCTACCGTTACAGCAAGACGTGTTATGTGGAGCTCCTGAGGCTAAGGGTCACTATAAATATTTTCTAAGAACCTTTTTTTTTTTAATTTCAACTACTAAGAAACCTTCCTTGTTGATCTTTAAATGCACAAGCCAGGAATAGCATTTTCATATCCCGAGAAGCATGAAACTAAAATTGGGGACCTTACTCTCTAACTGATGCGGCCCGGCCTAAATAAGATGGCAACATCACTGCTTTTTCGTAACTAGATCCAGTGGCTGTCATCTCCTGGAGGAGTTATACATTGGCACTTGCAGAGATGCTCCTTAGCTACAATAGCCTCTGAAACCTTGACAGAAAGCCTATTATTATGGGGACTTCAGATGCATGGGACATATGGGAAGTTGAGACTCGTAATACCCTGCATCGCCATTTTGCTGTCCTAGAAGAACAGCTCTATCAAGTTCTTTTCCTACACAATGTGGACATGGCTGTAGAAGTAGGCAAGGAGGACGTTGTACCAGCACAGGATACTTATTTGCCAGTCCCGACCTTACCAAATGGCAATTCCAGCTTACTTGGGCTCAGTAATACTGTCTATGAGAGATACCGGAATGTGTACAATATCATGACGACAGAACATGCCGCCTGCTCTCTAGGCCCTCCGGTCTATGATCAGCTGAAGTCCCCAGTCTGTCCTAGCAAAGGAGAGAAAAATAGCTCACTAAACAAAGCCCAGGCACTAAACAACCGTGTTGAAGTGGGTCTGGTGAGGAGCGTATCGGCTTTTGGGCTGCCCAGCGTTTCCAGTCCTACTATGATTCAGCGTAGCACAGGATCGCCTGCAGTGACTACATTTGTAAGGCACGCAACAGAGGAGACTCTAGGAGAACCACAGAACATTGCAATTAGCAAGCGGTCCGCTTATTTAATTGTGCAAATAGATTTACCTCTGGAGCCCCGTGTAATAGGAGGCGACAGGAGCGGAGGGCTGTTACAGCTGGCCCAGCAAATATCCTCAACCAAGCATTCTGGTGTGGGGTAGCACATACACTCTCGATTGGGCCCCTGCGGCTGGAGTACATTCTGGGACAGCCATCATTGCATTTTGCCAGCTTGATATATAGCTAGGTTATTGAAGGGTATGGAAATGCTCATATGGGATAGTTCCTTTGCATCAACATCCTCAATATTTTTCATTATTACTGTTATAGTGTTTCTTTACATAATAGGAGTAGTCAATGTGTCGATAATTTATATATTTCCTGTCTCCTATACTGATTTCATGTAATAGTGCTATGTATAGATGCACTGTCCTACATTTATAACGTATCTGTATAATTTTAGCTGAGCAGTGATGTTGCATTTGTGGGCTCACTTCAATTGCAGGGGGACTATGTTTATATCCTCCATATTTCTCTATAGTTACAAGCCATGTGGTAGTTATATTATGTTCCGTTGCATTACATTATCAAAGGTATAGATCTTGCTTCACCATGCAAATTGCATTTTAAAAACGTATTGTTTCGTTAGAATCTAATAAAAGACCACCCACTGGACACACACAGACCCTTTAATGGCAGTTATCACTTTTCTTTAGCTCATAGAGGTAGGGTCCACCCAGACCATAATCGCACTATGTCACAACCTATCACTAATATATAGAACCACTGACTATAGATCCCTGTATATATCCCTGTTCTCTTATCCTGCTATGGCAGGGGGGGCTGGGCTGCCAGCGGCTGAGGCGGTTAGGCTCACCCGCCGTAGATAACGTCTTCATTATGTTTTAGGGATTCTATCAACACATACACTGGTCACGGGACACCCATTCAAGTCATCAATCTTATTTTATAATTGCAAATGTCAGGTCTCCCATGAGGAGTCATACAGGCGGACTATTGCTAAGTAATAATAAGTTGCTTATAGTTTATACCTTAACTTTATATTTGGCTTTCCCATATCATACAGCTTTCACTAACTTGTGCCTCTAATATAGGTGGGTTTTATGTATGTTATTTTCAATATTTTCATACCGCCGAGTATAGGGCGCTTGCCCAGGACACAGGACATACTTTTGTATTCTTTCCTAGCTGGCTGTGAAACATTTGCTAGGTTACCACGGTGGGCTGGACCCACAGGTTTCCCTACACATAATATTTTAACTGAGCTACATGACCTATGTCTAAGCAAATAGTTTAGATTTTAAGGTTCCATCATACCAGACAGGTCAATAGCCCAGTATGTGACCAGCCCTCCCATATTTTCCTTTTTAGCCAACCCATGTGCTTCGGAGTGTAATATTGTAGCTTGCTTTATTTTTGAGTCACAATATAATAAACCACCTTATCTGCTTACCACACTTAAATAACCACCTCCCCCCCTCCACATATAATGTGTCTCCTAGTTGTGGAGGACTACCTAAGCGGTTCATCTTTTCTATACCGCAACCGTAACAATAACAACTCTTACCCTCAATGCCCAGAATCAGAAGGCTTAGGTTCTCTCTCACCTAATATTTTTAATCTCTACATATTTTAATTCACATGCTGCTGGCTATCTACTGTGTTATTCTGGGCTTCAGTGGGATATTACCTATATTCATTGAGTTAACAACCTTATAAATTATTCAGAAACTGCATTATCCTTGCAATGTTTTTTTCACCCTCAGATTAACAAGTTGTCTATACTCAGATTACATCTGATGTTTATCTTGTTATTACATATCCCTATGCAACTCCTACACAAATAATTGGGTCTGAGAGGTTCTGACTGTTAAACTTATAAAAAACTAAATGTATGCTTACCTGATAAATTTCTTTCTCTTGCGATGTATCGAGTCCACGGATTCATCCAATACTTGTGGGATATTCTCCTTCCCAACAGGAAGTGGCAAAGAGAGCTACCACAGCAGAGCTGTCTATATAGCTCTTCCCCTAACTCCACCCCCCAGTCATTCGACCAAAGGCTAGGAAGAAAAAGGAGAAACTATAGGGTGCAGAGGTGACTACCTGTCTTAAATAGACAGGGCGGGCCGTGGACTCGATACATCGCAAGAGAAAGAAATTTATCAGGTAAGCATAAATTTTATTTTCTCTTGCAAGATGTATCGAGTCCACGTATTCATCCAATACTTGTGGGATACTAAAGCTTTAGGACACGGATGAAGGGAGGGACAAGACAGGTACCTAAATGGAAGGCACCACTGCTTGTAGCACCTTTCTCCCAAAAATAACCCCCGAAGAAGCAAAAGTATCAAATTTGTAAAATTTGGAAAAAGTATGAAGCGAAGACCAAGTCGCCGCCTTACAAATCTGTTCAATAGAAGCCTCATTTTTAAAAGCCCATGTGGAAGCCACCGCTTTAGTAGAGTTAGCTGTAATCCTTTCAGGAGGCTGCTGGCCAGCAGTCTCATAAGCCAAACGGATGATGCTTTTCAGCCAAAAAGAAAGAGAGGTTGCCATAGCCTTTTAACCTCTCCGCTTTCCAGAATAGACAACAAACAATGAAGATGTTTGACGGAAATCTTTAGTCGCTTGTAAGTAGAACTTTAAAGCACGTACCACATCTAGGTTGTGCAACAGACGTTCCTTCTTGGAAGAAGGATTAGGACATAGAGAAGGAACAACAATTTCCTGATTGATATTCCTATTAGAAACAACCTTAGGAAGAAATCCAGGTTTGGTACGCAAAACCACCTTATCCGCATGGAAAACAAGATAAGGGGAGTCACACTGTAAAGCAGATAACTCAGAAACTCTTCGAGCCGAAGAGATAGCTACTAAAAACAGAACTTACCAAGATAAGAGCTTAATATCTATGGAATGCATAGGTTCAAACGGAACCCCTTGAAGAACCTTAAGAACCAAATTTAAACTCCATGGCGGAGCAACAGGTTTAAACACAGGCTTGATTCTAACTAAAGCCTGACAAAACGCCTGAACGTCTGGAACATCCGCCAGACGCTTGTGTAAAAGGATAGACAAAGCAGATATTTGTCCCTTTAAGGAACTAGCTGAGAATCCCTTCTCCAATCCTTCTTGGAGAAAAGATAATAGCCTAGGAATCCTGATCTTACTCCATGAGTAACCCTTGGAATCACACCAGTAAAGATATTTACGCCATATCTTATGGTAGATTTTTCTGGTGACAGGCTTTTGAGCCTGAATCAAGGTATCAATGACCGATTCAGAGAAACCACGCTTTGCTAAAATCAAGCGTTCAATCTCCAAGCAGTCACACGCAGAGAAAGTAAGTTTGGATGCTTGCATGGACCTTGAATCAGAAGGTCCTGCCTCAGCGGCAGAGTCCATGGTGGGACGGATGACATGTCCACCAGGTATGCATACCAAGTCCTGCGTGGCCACGCAGGTGCTATCAGAATCACTGAAGCTCTCTCCTGCTTGATTCTGGCAATCAGACGAGGAAGGAGAGGGAATGGTGGAAACACATAGGCCAGGTTGAAGGACCAGGGCACTGCTAGAGCATCTATCAGCACTGCCTATGGATCCCTTGACCTGTACCCGTAACAAGGAAGTTTGGCGTTCTGACGAGACGCCATCAGATCCAATTCTGGTGTGCCCCATAATCGAATCAGTTTGGCAAACACCTCCGGATGGAGCTCCCACTCCCCCGGATGAAAAGTCTGTCGACTTAGGAAATCCGCCTCCCAGTTCTCTACTCCTGGGATTTGTATTGCTGAAAGATGGCAAGAGTGAGTCTCTACCCATCGGATTATTTTGGAAACCTCTATCAACGATAGAGAACTCCTTGTTTCCCCTTGATGATTGATATAAGCTACAGTTGTGATGTTGTCCGACTGAAATCTGATGAATTTGGCCACAGCCAGTTGAGGCCACGCCTGAAGCACATTGAATATCGCTCTCAGTTCCAGAATGTTTATCGGGAGTTGTGATGTTGTGATGTTGTCCGACTGAAATCTGATGAATTTGGCCGCAGCCAGTTGAGGCCACGCCTGAAGCGCATTGAATATCGCTCTCAGTTCCAGAATGTTTATCGGGAGGAGAGTCTCCTCCTGAGACCATAACCCCTGAGCTTTCAGGGAGTTCCAGACTGCACCCCAGCCCAGCAGGTTGGCATCTGTCGTAACTATGATCCACTCTGGTCTGCGGAAACACATTCCCCGAGACAGGTGAACCTGTGATAACCACCAGAGAAGAGAATCTCTCGTCTCCTGATCCAGATCTATCCGAGAAGATAAGTCTCCATAATCCCCATTCCACTGTTCGAGCATGCATAGTTGCAGTGGTCTGAGGTGTAAGCGAGCAAATGGAACTATGTCCATTGCCGCTACCATAAGTCCGATTACCTCCATACACTGAGCCACTGACGGCTGCGGAATGGAATGAAGAGCTCGGCAGGTGTTTATGAGTTTTAATTTCCTGACCTCCGTCAGAAATATTTTCATTTCTACCGAGTCTATCACAGTTCCTAGGAAGGAAACTCTTGTGAGAGGGAAGAGAGAACTCTTTTTTATGTTCACCTTCCACCCATGAGATCTTAGAAAAGCCAACACGATGTCCGTGTGAGACTTGGCTAGCTGGAAAGTTGACGCTTGAATTAAGATGTCGTCTAGATAAGGCGACTAAAAGGGACCCTAGCACTTTCGTGAAAACTCTGGGAGCCGTGGCCAACCTGAAGGGAAGGGCCACGAACTGGTAATGTCTGTCCAGAAAGGCGAACCTGAGAAATCGGTGATGATCTCTGTGGATAGGGATGTGCAGATACGCATCCTTTAGGTCCACGGTGGTCATATATTGACCTTCCTGGATCAGTGGCAGAATAGTCCGAATAGTCTCCATCTTGAAAGACGGGACTCTGAGGAATTTGTTTAGGATCTTGAGATCCAAGATTGGTCTGAAAGTTCCTTCTTTTTTGGGAACCACAAACAGGTTGGAGTCCCTTGCCCCTGTTCCGTTTTTGGAACCAGGTGAATCACTCCCATGGTATGCAGGTCTTCTACACAGCGTAAGAATGCCTCTCTTTTTGTCTGGTTTGCAGACAATTGAGAAATGTGAAATCTCCCCCTTGGGGGGGGGGGGGGGAGGGGAGTCTTTGAAGTCCAGAAGATATCCCTGGGAAACAATTTCTAAAGCCCAGGAATCGTGAACATCTCTTGCCCAAGCCTGAGCGAAGAGAGAGAGCCTGCCCCCTACTAGATCCGGTCCCGGATCGGGGACTACCCCTTCATGCTGTCTTGGAGGCAGCTGCAGGCTTCTTGGCCTGTTTACCCTTGTTCCAAGCCTGGTTAGGTCTACAGACTGACTTGGATTGGGCAAAATTCCCCTCTTGCTTTGTAGCGGGGAAGCTGAAGCGGGACCACTCTTGAAGTTCCGAAAGGAACGAAAATTATTTTGTTTGGTCTTCATTTTATTTGTTTTATCCTGAGGGAGGGTATGGCCCTTCCCTCCAGTGATGTCTGAAATAATTTCCTTCAGTTCAGGCCCGAATAGGGTCTTACCTTTGAAAGGGATGGTCAAAAGCTTTGATTTTGATGACACATCAGCTGACCAGGACTTAAGCCATAACGCTCTCCGCGCTAAAATGGCAAAACCTGAATTTTTTGCCGCTAATTTAGCCAGTTGAAAAGTGGCATCTGTAATGAAAGAATTAGCCAGCTTAAGAGCCTTAATTCTATCCATAATATCATCTAATTGGGTCTCCCCCTGGAGAGCCTCCTCTAGAGCCTCGAACCAAAAAGCAGCTGCAGTAGTTACAGGAACAATGCATGCAATAGGTTGTAGAAGAAAACCTTGATGAACAAACATTTTCTTCAGGAGACCCTCTAATTTTTTATCCGTAGGATCTTTGAAAGCACAACTGTCTTCAATAGGTATAGTTGTACGCTTAGCTACTGTAGAAATAGCTCCCTCCACCTTAGGGACCGTCTGCCACGAGTCCCGCATGGTGTCAGATATGGGAAACATTTTCTTAAAAGTAGGAGGGGGAGCGAACGGTATACCTGGTCTATCCCACTCCTTAGAAACAATATCCGCAATCCTCTTAGGGACCAGAAAAACATCAGTATAAACAGGAACCTCTAAGTATTTGTCCATTTTACACAACTTCTCTGGAACCACAATGGGGTCACAATCATCCAGGGTCGCCAATACATCCCTGAGCAACAAGCGGAGGTGTTCTAGCTTGAATTTAAAGGCCGTCATATCAGAGTCTGTCTGAGGGAGCGTCTTTCCTGAATCAGAAATCTCTCCCTCAGACAGCAAATCCCTCATCCCTACCTCAGAACATTGTGAGGGAATATCGCATACGGCTACTAAAGCGTCAGAAAGCTCAGCATTTGTTCTTAACCCAGAGCTATCACGCTAAACCCAGGCAGTTTAGATAAAACCTCTGTGAGGGTAGAATTCATAACTGCTGCCATGTGTTGTAAGGTAAATGAATTAGACGCACTAGATGTACTTGGCGTCGATTGTGCGGGCGTTACTGTTTGAGACACTTGGGGAGAACTAGATGGCATAGCCTCATTTCTTTCTGTCTGAGAATCCTCTAGCGCTACATTTTTAAGTGCTACAATATGCTCTTTAAAATTTATAGACATATCAGTACAAGTGGGACACATTCTAAGAGGGGGTTCCACAATGGCTTCTAAACATATTGAACAAGGAGTTTCCTTGATGTCAGACATCTTTAAAAGGCTAGTAATGAGACAAGCAAGCTTGGAAAACATTTTATTCAATGTAAAACAACAATTTAAAAAAAAAAACGGTACTGTGCCTTTAAGAGAAAAAAACATGTACACGTTCTGCAAAACTGCTTAAAAATGTCACAAATCCTTCAAATTTTTTTACAGTATATGTAGTAAGCCTTAGTAAGGTTGCACCACTAGTAAAGAATGAAATTAACCCCTTAACAACAAAACCGGATTGACAAGAGTAAAAAAAACGGAAAATATACAGTCAGCACCTTGCCACAGCTCTGCTGTGGCGCCTACCTGCCCTTAGGGGTTGAATTTGAAGGAATAAAGCTTTGTTTTGGCCCCAAAACCGCTTCAGGACCCTCCTGTGTTGCAGCTTGCTGTCCAGAAATAAAAACAACTGTGCATCTAAGGCGCAAAATTAGGCCCCACCCACCTCTTACACGATGTCTGTTGGGCCTTAAAGTAACACCTCAAGTGTTAAAAACAGCCATGTGGGATGTAAATCTCAAAATAAGCTAAATGAACTCTCTAAATAAAAAGTCCCAAAAAACGTTTTTACCAAATTCATCAAAAAACGTTTGCTTTATTATATAAGTGTCAACCAGCAGAGTAACTTAGCCCTTATGCAAGCTTGTAATACTACCATAAGTGTTTGATTACTGCTTCCCCTTCCCCTCATGGTATAATGTCAGCCCTTTTCTTGAAATATCACTGTCTTTCTAGAAAAATATGACTGAACATACCTCAGTGCAGCATAGCCTGCAAAACCGTTCCCCAACTGAAGTTTCCTGTACTCCTCAGCCTCTGTGGGAACAGCAATGGATCTTAGTTACAAATGCTAAGATCATCATCCTCCAGGCAGAAATCTTTATCTTTTTTAATACAATTTAAAATAACAAATTCTTGCTTGAAGAAAATAAAACTAATATTTTGTCACCACAATCTCTTTACCCTTCCTTATTGCTTAGAGCCGGTAAAGAGAATGACTGGGGGGTGGAGTTAGGGGAGGAGCTATATAAACAGCTCTGCTGTGGGTGCTCTCTTTGCCACTTCCTGTTGGGAAGGAGAATATCCCACAAGTATTGGATGAATCCGTGTACTCGATACATCTTGCAAGAGAAAAGGGGTTCTCATTTGGGGATCCAAAAGAGGTCTCTCTTACTAGAAATAGCCCCCTATTTATAGTTATGAGTCTATAACTGAGGTCCAAGAGTGGCCTCTTCTGTCATCTAAGGGGGTCACAGAATAATAGGCATTATACTTACATACTATGCTCTTGAATTTTCTTTCTTAGAAATGTATTATGTTTTCATACAGAATTGTACTATATGATACCTGTATTTTATTATCATTGTGTTTTGTTTTTTCGTAGTTCATGTATGCCTTACTCAGAACCTCAATAAAAAATTAAATATATATATAAAAAAAAAAAATCTTGCATATTAAGTAATTTGAATAAAAATCCCATCTGCTTGATAAATTACACATCTCAATTCTTCAATAAGTAACTAAAAAATTACTTTTTTTCTGTGTTGGTGCTCAGATGCTTACAAAAACAAGGGTCTAGATTCCAAGCTTAGTAGTCCTATTTTATAGAGTCAAACAATAGAAAAAGCCATATTTAGTGGATTCTAATAACAACTATATATGTAAGTGAGAAAATGAACTATTACTAGAACAGTCAAAATGGGGCGATAACAAAATGCAGGATAAAAAAATGTGTTCCCAGAAAAATGCTATAGGCTACTTCTCAAACTGGGTCTTGGTAGATCATCATTAGTAAATACAAAACAAAAAATACATAAAAAAGGTCACCACAAAGCATGTAAAAGTATAACCTCTAATAGAAAAAAGGACTGTAAGTGAAGTGCTGCACTCACAAAGGAGATGCTTCTTCTAGGTGCTATAAACACAGACTAGAGTCTCTTGTTCCCCTAGTTGACTGAAACCACTGATTCAGGAATTGATGTAATAAAATGTTAGGGATGTTACGCCTTCTAATGCTGGCAGGTCCCAGGGCCACCATCAGGGGGTGACAGGGGTGACTCCTGTCAGGGGCCCACTGGGCCAGGGGGCCCCATGAGGCAAGCACAACTATTAGAGGGTGCTACAGCAGAGTGCTATTGAGTGTGGGAAATGTCATTACAAGGAGTAAAGCATTAGCATTTGAGAGGATTTCTGAGTGTGCACTAAACCACTATGCACAGTGTGAGACAGACTTGGCACTTCAGTCAGCAGGCAGATCACTTTCATTTGCAGAGGAGGTAGGACTTACTTAGTAAATGTTTTTATTTCTTTGTGCAATTTCATGTTGTAACTTCAGTGTGGTAGTTGTATGGTGGGGCCAGGGGTCCATAAAAACAATAGCAATATGCAGCAGTGTATTTATGATTATTTGACAATGCTGTAGAAATTCTATATTTAAAGCCTTGCAAACATGTTTCCTCCTCAATACACAAATGGTAGGTGCCCTTTTGGCAGATATGAGTTTTTTTAATATATATATATATATATATATATATATTACATTACAGTTTACTGCCCCTTTAATTCCAGATGCCAGGAGGCATTTTCTCTAAGATTTTTACATATGCATAAAATGTTATACTCCCAGGCTAAGATTGCTCAGTGTTTGGAATTTGGAGACAGGTTAACCTAACACTGTTCAGTTTACACTACAGCTGACTTAATTTTGAAATACATGCAAACAAGCCTAAATCCTGCATTTAACCAGATCTAATGGTATGAGACTGAGTACCACAGCTTATGGTTCCACCAAGACCATATAGAGTACAGCATTTTCTAAATCCATAAGTACAGCTGACAGATGGGAACATTTGAAAAGATTCCAAATAATGTGGCAGCAATGGTGAAGTTAAATTACTTTATTGAGCACAGCAAACACATGCGACGTTTCAGGAACTCCTTCCCTTAATCATGCAGAAACATTTGTACACCAAGGGGCCTATCTATCAAGTTCTGAATGGAGCTTGACACCCTGTGTTTCTTGCGAGCCTGCAGGCTCGCCAGAAACAGCAGTTATGTAGCAGCGGTCTAAATCACCCGATGTGTTCAGCTAGCTCCCAGTAGTGCATTGCTGCTTCTTCAAATAAGGACAGTATGAAAAAGAGGCAAATATGATATTGGAAAGGTCTGTAAAGTGTATGGTCTCTGAATTATGAAAGAAAACCATTGGGTTTAATGGCTGTTTTGCAAGTATACATGAGATTAGGTACAGTAAGTAAAAAAGAGATTAAACCTTTAGGTGACTTGGATATTTTTCTTCCGTTCTTGGCAGAGTTCTGCTTTGGAGCTGATGTAGGACGCAGCTCAGTGGTGGTTACTGGAGGAGGCGGTGGTGTAACTGGAGGCGATGGAGGTGGTGTTTCTTCTTTTTTTTCAACCTCTTTAACTAAGAGATAAATGTACATTAATCTACAAAGATCTTACGCTTAAAGGGACACTGAACCCAATTTTTTTCTTTTGTGATTCAGTTAGAGCATGCAATTTTAAGCAACTTTCAATTACAATTATCAATTTGTCTTTGTTCTCTTGCTATCTTTATTTGAAAAAGAAGGCATCTAAGCTTAGGAGCCCTGGACAGCACTTGTTTATTGGTGGGTGAATTTTTCCACCAATCAGCAAAGACAACCCAGGTTGTTCACCAAAAATGGGCCGGCATCTAAACTTACATTCTTGCTTTTCAAATAAAGATTCCAAGAGAATGAAGAAAATTTGATAAACTTCAAACTTGTAATACTAATAATCTCAATCACAGAATGGTCAATATATCAACAAATAATACTAACAACAATAACAGTTATTATTATTATTATTATTGCAATAATACCACACAATAAAACCAAGTCACAATGTATTTCATTGTTTCCTAACTGTGACGCCTATGCCCCCGGTGGCTGGAGTTTCACTATGCTCTCAGTCAAAGGCAGAAAAACATAAATTATGACTTATCAGATAATTTCCTTTCCTTCTATACAGGGAGAGTCCACAGCTGCATTCATTACTTGTGGGAATATAGCACCTGGCTACCAGGAGGAGGCAAAGACAGCCCAGCCAAAGGCTTAAATACCTCCCCCACTTCCCTCATCCCCCAGTCATTCTGCCGAGGGAACAAGGAACAATAGGAGAAATATCAGGGTGAAAAAGGTGCCAGAAGAAAAACAACTTAAATTTAGGGCCGCCCACCGGAGAGCATGGGCGGGAGCTGTGGACTCTCCCTGTATCGAAGGAAAGGAAATTATCTGGTAAGTCATAATTTATGTTTTCCTTCTAAATACAGGGGGAGTCCACAGCTGCATTCATTACTTGTGGGAAATTATACCCAAGCTACAGAGGACACTGAATGCTCACGGGAAGGTACAAATAAGAGGCGGCCCAACATGAGGGCACCACAGCCTGTCAAAAAGCACCAACTCCCAAAGCTTCCTTAACAGAAGCAAAAAATAAAAGGATGTTAGGAGGACCAAGCAGCCGCCCTACAATCAGAACCATAGGATCGAACTGAGCCATAAACCTCTGAGGAGGCTTGTGTCCCGCTGTCTCTGAGATCCAGCGAAAAAACACACCTCCACCAGCAAGGAGGAAGATATCAGCTTCCAAAACCTTGCACTCTCCAGATCTGAATAACATAAAGGAAAAAACTGTCTATACTGGTGAAGTCTGACAGAAACCTCAAAGTATGACTCCCCAAAAAAGGAAGAACCTCTTCCTCATTGGGCAAGAAATACAACAATCATAGGGAGAAAAAGCTCGGATAGCCTTATTAGAAAAGAGACCATAATAAGGAAGAACGTATTGCAAAGTGCAACACGGAAACTATGAAACGTAGAAAAACAATCTTTAGACGAAACAGGTCCTTGAAAAGAATACAAAGATCACCTCCTGTACAGGTATAAAGGAAACCCGATGTAACTCCTGAAGGATAATACAACCCCAAAAGGAGCAAGGCCCTGGCAAAACCAACTGAACACCTGGAAGAACAATGAACCTCTGGAACCGGAACACAAACAGAGAGCAAAAACTGCTTGCAAAAACACATACCAGAGAAAGGAACCGCAGCAGGTATCCATCTGTAACCTTCCGCTAGCCAGACATTTAAGCTAACCCACAGGTTATCTTTATAGGCTGCCCCTCCGAACAAGAACTAGATAGACAAGCCCTTCACCCACGTCTCTAGAGGGAAAGAAGAATGCTCCAGGATCCAGGAATGAGACAGGTCAAGCTAGCTCCTCTCGACAAGAAAAGAGGAAGTCATCCATGCCTAAAATGGGAGACGAGGGACCAGGAATGAGCTGAAGGGAAGGACCGAAAACCTTCAGAAAAATCTCTCTCGGTTAGGTCCAAGCAACCCCTCGCAATTTTGCTCTGAAGAAAGATCCCAATACGCAACAAGACCCCGACCCAAAAGATCCCTGCAACAAGAGAATTCTCATGGCAGCGAGCCTCTAACCGTGATTACGAATTTGCAGGCAAGCATGGAGCAACAGTCTCCCTGACGCCCACTCCAGATAGGATCGAGCCATCCTCGAAAAAGAGTGACATGGCCAAAAAGAAGAAGGTTAAGATTAGACCTTCTCAGAATAAGAAAACTGCCACAGCAGGATTTAAACTCAAGTCTAGTTGCTAGGCTGGGAAGTAGTCCCCTAGGCCACTTAGTCCAGTCGACCTCAGCTGAGAAACTCGATCTGCTTTCTCAGAAACACATTCGAACAAACTTTGGCTAGTCAGATCAAACGTATGATCGTAAGGCACCTCCGCTCCGGAAGAGCAAGCTCAGAGAATGGATTGCTGCCAAGAGCCGTAGTGGGCCTCCACTCACCACGAATTTGAGACTTGAAAAATTATTACCCTGTAATGGGAATCAACCTGAGTTTTTAAAGCACTCTCACTCTGCTATTGGGGAAAAACCCAGACAAAACTACCCAGGGGGACTAGGATAAAAATCCCCAACATCGGGAGATCTGGACCGAACACTGGAGAACGATTCCCCAACCAGTATTCCAAAAGGACCTCTAAGACAGAGTCAAAACCCAATGCTATGTTGAAGACTCGACCTGGGCTGAATCCATCACTCCCCACCAAAGCACCAACGAGGCCTGAAGGAGAATTGGAGGAGAGAGCTCGAAGAAGAAATGTAGCTACGTAAGCTCTAAGGCAACAAACCTTCCTGTCTGAAAGACCAAGCCACATCCAAAGGATCCAACCTGGTGCCAACACCAGGACTCAGGTCTAGGTCCACCTCTGAGGATGGAACCGGCAGGAAGCAAATCCCAAAAACTCTACTAGCAGACGCTAGAAAAACAGGACCGCCAAGACTCGGGAACCACCGCAACACCTATAAACAGGCTACCCCAGATCCCAAAAAAAACCCATAGGATCCCAGCGGGTTCCGGAAAAATAACGGTCCCTAAGAACCGATCCTGCTTAAACAAGGATGCTTTAAATCAGGAGCTGGATCAGAACCATCCACCTTCTAGATGTAAAGCCTTAAAAGGCTGTGCGGGGATTTGAACCTGTGGCCCTTGTATGTTGAGCCACAGCCAGTCTAAATAGACCTCCTAGATAACCACCAGGTTACCCTGGACTGGTCTAGACAGGACCGATATCCTTCTTCCTAATGCAGGTAGAAAGACTGTGTATTTTTCCTGAACAAAGAGATCTAATAAGCTCTGGTTAAAATCATCTGACCAAAAGGACGGAAAACCCCTCCCCCTATTGGACCATACACCAACAGTGTACTTACACTGCGAAGAGTACCGGAACAAGACTCCAAAAGTCACCTACTCCAGAAAGACGGAATTAAAAACTTAACTCCGGCCTCTAAGACCCATATGATCCCACATTACAGTAAATGCCCATCCAGAAGAACCTAAGACAGGCCGTGCCTGTCCTTGGGTATAGATGAACCTGTTCTGTCTGGACCAGAATAACTAGAAAGAGCTCCTTCTCTATAGCAGAAGGGAAGAATAAACTTAACTGTTACCCAAAACAGGTCCTGCCAGTCATCAAGGGTATGACACGTCTTGTCATAAAAAACAAAAACATAAACAAATGGCAAATTCTGAAGTTCCAGCAGAGCTAGAAAAACTGAGAATAAACAAAATAAGGAAAATAAGCTCAGATGCTTAATTCTTATCTCTAGATAATCGAGGGAACATCACCCGGAACAGAGATCTAGAGGCTTCTATTGGAAGACTCCAACCATCACGAACATCAAAGTCGATAAAACCAAGACAACCCAGTGACTAAACTTCTTTTTGAAGCAAGAGTTTCCACAAAACCCCCAAAACACATTGGAAATGAAAAAGTTGAACGTACAAAAGGGACATCAAGAAAAAGGGTGTGCAAACTAAAACAAAACAGGTCCTGCCTGTAATACAACACAACCCCCCATAGAGCTCAGGACTGGGATTCTATAACTATATAGGAGATAAAGAAGATCCAACCCTCTCCACTTGTCTAATCAAGATCTTTATCTGAATTAGAAGACTGAAATCCACCTGACAGATCAGGACTGGGAACCTCTAACATTGCCAAAACCTCTCTCAAAAGTAAACGTAGGCGTGCTACTCTCAATCTAAATGCCAAATCCTTCTCAGTCAGAAGGGTCAAAACAGACGACTCCCACCCCGGAGGTTCTATCTCTGAAGCCTCAGAGGGAACCGCAACCCCAGATGACTGATCGGGCACAATCGTCCTTTTACGCAACGGCCCATGGGTAGGAGAGCACGGATGAACCCTTTGCTTGCACGTAGCAAGGAGGGGTAAGCTCGCTAAAGACATAGAAATGGCCATGCGAAAACGCGCAGTAACCTCCAGTGGAAAAAAGTCTTCCTCAGACGAAGGAGTAATGGTACTTAGGGGAAATGCATGTGCAGGAGAAGATTCTAGGAGACGCACCTCACAGGACGAGGAATCCTCAGAGGTAGACGGCTCAGTGGTCTCTAACATTTCAACATTTTTTGAAGAGAACACCCTATTGCAGCATATGGAACATAATTGAGCGGGCTGGTCTACCCAGTCCTCCTTACAACATAAGCAGGTATCAAAATCTGTATCACAGGAATCCTCTATAATATCAGAATCCTCCATAATTCTAAATAAACTTCTTATCCAAAAAAACCAACTGGCACCTTAAACCCCCAATGGCTGGGGCACTCACCACCTCCTATGACCCAGACAGGTAGAGAAAGTAACTCTTCTCAGCAGCCACTCGGTCAGGAATCTGAAATGGAGAACAAGACGTGACTATTCCCAGTCACATGGTGCCTCATGCAGGACCGCCCCTGCTAAGGAAAAGCGTGCCAGCTTAATAAAACTGTGCAGCTCTGAAACCTGTATGTTCTGTATCAGCCTATGAGCCCAAAATGTCTCCTACACATACGCAGTCAAAATCACATGAAAAACATGATTAAAAAGACCCTACTGATCAATAATCCCCCTCAGGAGATATTAACCCTTGAATCCATAAAGATAAAGGAGTCCCACTGAGACCCTGTCTTCTATCGTTAACATGTGTGTAAAAAATGAAACGATCTAACCGGAATATATGCCATGGAACAGCAACACGGTACTTCAAGTTTGACAGATTGAAGCAGCGTTTCTGACATAGACTTGAGTGAAGAAAGTAAGCAGCGAAAGTCGTCAATGCTGATTGCTTAAGGAGCTGTTAATATGAGTCTGGATGGTTTCGCAGAAAGACTCTCCCTTCATCTCCAGACTCTAACGTTCATCAATGCTCTTACTGAAAGACTGACAAGACTACTTAAAACTCCAGTCCCATCTCGAAGAGTAGTACCCTCCATAAGGAACTACTCTGTATTTTCTGACACTTCTCTGCTAACCTCCTGTGACAAAAGGCAAAGAATGACTAAGGGATGAGGGAAGTGAGGGAGGTATTTAAGCCTTTGGTTCCCACAAGTAATGAATGCAGCTGTGGACTCTCCCTGTATTTAGCCTTTACTACCCATTCCCCAGTTTTGCACACCAACATTTTCATATTAATATGTTTTAAAATATTTAAACCTCTAAATTTCTGCCTATTTCTAAGCCACTAAAGACAGCCTCTTATCACATGCTGTTTTATTTGTTTTTCACAACAGGAGACTGCTAGTTCATGTGGGCCATATAGATAAATAAATCCATGGGCGTGAGCACAATGTTAAGAGTCAGCACAACACAGCACCAATTACCTAAAATGCAAGTCAATAGGTAATAAATAAAAAGTCATGTGATCAGGGGGCTGTCAGAAGATGCTTAGATACAAGGTAATCACAGAGGTAAAAAGTATATTAATATAACTGTGTTGGAAGCAAAACTGGGGAATGGGTAATTAAGGTATTATCTATCTTTTAAAACAATAAAAATTCTGGTGTAGAATGTCCCTTTAAATCTTTCTGACAACCAGGATATTGGCATGTAAATAAGAGAGACAAAGTGTGTTGTACTATTTATCACCAGAACTTTTTGGATGGCCCATTCTGAATGCCAGTGGTAACTTTAGTTACCAGTAAACTGCTCTAAGCAAAATCAAATCCCTTGTGGGACCGGATGATCTAAAGGTCTCTGCACTTGTGAGATTATTTAAGAATGCTCACCAGTACTTCTATTTCCACTAACAGCAATCGATATGTAAACTAATAATGGAGCTAATTTGTTGGGAAGTAAAAATGCTCCAATTAAACATACATTAAGAGAGAAAACAAAATGAATCCGTGATCATTATGGGGTTGTAGCCGACTAAGATTCTTTGGTTATATTTCAAAGGCAACTTTTCTATAGATATTTTCAACTACATAAATATTAAACTAGAATTACATTTAAACTGTTAACTGTTTATCCACTGTAAAGTGAAATGTATTTAAAGTGACAGGAAACCCCAACATTTTCTTTTATGATTTCAACATGATTTGAAACAACTTTCCAATTTATATTAGCGCTGCGGAATCTGTTCGCGCTCTACAAATAACCGATAATAATAATAATTTGCTTCATTATTTGTTATCCTTTGCTGAAGAAGCAGCATTGCACTACTGGCAGCTAGCTGAACACATCTAGTTAGCCAATCACAAGAGACAAATGTGTGCAGGCACCAATCAGCAGATAGCTCCCACTAGTGTAGGATATGTGCATATTCTTTTTCAACAAGGGATACCAAGAGAATAAAGCCCATTTGAAAATAGAACTGATTTTAAAAGTGTCTTACAATTACGTGCTGAATCATGGAAATTTAATTTTGACTTTCCTATCCCTTTAAGCCAAGCTCTAAAAAAAATTGCTCTTGAAGCCCAAAATACATTTTTAACACACAAATAAAATACCTGTTTTATCATACCTTTGTTTTCTTTACTGTGCATTGCAGTCAAAAATACTTCTTCCATTTTCTTACACAGCACAGCCTCTTCCACTTCTCCATCTACCTTGACTAAAATATTTTGTTTCACTGAAAACCAGGTCTCTAGTTGCTCCCAGTTGTCCAAGAAGCCGGCAATTCTGTAAAAGACACATCAGGGCCTATTTATTATGATGTGAGCGGACATGATCCGATATTGCGCATCATGTCCGCTGCACATTGATAAATGCTGACAGCATACGCTCTCAACATTTATCATTGCAACAGCAGTTCTTGTGAACTGCTGGTGTATTACCGCCCCCTGCAGATTCGTGGCCGATCGGTCGCTAGCAGGGGGTGTCAATCAACCCTATCTATTTAATCGGGTTGATTTCCGGCGATGTCTGTCCGCCGCCTCTGTGCAGACGGACAGGTTATGGAGCAGCGGCCTTCATAACTTGTGTTTCTGGCGAGCCTGAAGGCTCGCCAGAAACACAGGGCATCAAGCTCTTTTGGCCCCATCATCCTCAAAGCCTTAAAATTATACTTTTTAATACATTTATTATCTGATTGGATTAATAATGATTGTTACTAAACAGGCTTCCTATAGGCTGGATGATGTGTGAGTAATGTAGATCTTTCTGTTTGCTCACAGAGAAAAACACAAGAATGACTGTTTGTCAACAACGGATAGTGAATGTATTTTACAATTTATGAGTCAATGGTACACTCAAGTCCAAATATATAAGTGAAGCATGTTATTAATAATAGAATCACAATTTATGTCCTTAAAATCTCATGTTATTATCTATTTTCGACCCATGCTGCATTTTACTCTACAACGTTTCATTGCTATGGCGGACTTAAACACTGCTATGCTGGAAACGCATGCGTTGTTGCCAGGGGAAGATGACCTACAGCACATGCATGTATCTAACTTTCTAAACCATAGCTGAAAGTATGTGATGTAAATGCAGTGGGTAGTAAAGCTTTTGGTCGGCTGTAACATAAGGTATATGGGTAAAACAATTGCCACAGAGTAGGGGCAGCTGAAACATTAAGTGGGTAAGTGGCAATGGGGAGTTAAAATTAAATGATAACACAAAGGTTATTGATAAAAACATAAATTATGACTTACCAGATAATTTCCTTTCCTTCGATACAGGGAGAGTCCACAGCTGCATTCATTACTTGTGGGAATACAGAACCTGGCCACCAGGAGGAGGCAAAGACACCCCAGCCAAAGGCTTAAATACCTCCCCCACTTCCCTCATCCCCCAGTCATTCTGCCAAGGGAACAAGGAACAGTAGGAAAATATCAGGGTGAAAAAGGTGCCAGAATAAAACAACTAAACCTAGGGCCGCCCACTGGAGAGCTTGGTAAGTCATAATTTATGTTTTTCTTCTAAATACAGGGAGAGTCCACAGCTGCATTCATTACTTGTGGTAAATTATACCCAAGCTACAGAGGACACTGAATGCTAACGGGAGGGTACAAATAAGAGGCGGCACCACAGCCTGCAAGAAACCCAAACTCCCAAGGCTTCCTTGACAGAAGCAAAAAATTAAAAGATAAGAATGTTAGGAGGACCAAGTAGCCGCCAAACAATCAGAACCATAGGATCTCATGTCAGAGACCCAAAAAGATGCCACTATACTCGAACTGAGCCATAAGCCTCTGAGGAGGCTTGTGTCCCTCTGTCTCATAGAACCAGCGAAAAACACTCCTCCACCAGCAAGGAGGAAGTTATCAGCTTCCAAAACCTTGTACTCCCCAGATATGATAACATAAAGGAAAAAACTGTCTATTCTGATGAAGACTGACAGAAAACTCAAGGTAAGATTTCTCAAAAAGGAAGAACCTCTTCCCATTTGGACAAGAAATACGATAATCTTAGGGAGAAAAAACTCGGAAAGCCTTATTAGAAAGGAGACCACAATAAGGAAGAATGTATTGCAAAGTGCAACACAGAAACTAAGATACGTAGAAAAATAATCTACAGACGAAAGAGGTCCTTGAATAAGAATTGTACAGGTAACAAAGGTAACCAGATGCAACTCCTGAAGGATAAAACATAAATTATGCTTACCTGATTATTTTCTTTTCTTCTGATGGGGAGAGCCCACAGCTGCATTCATTACATTTGGGAATTCAGAACCTGGCCACCAGGAGGAGGCAAAGACACCCCAGCCAAAGGCTTAAATACCTCCCCAACTTCCCTCATCCCCCAGTCATTCTGTCAAGGGAAAAAGGAACAGTAGAAGAAATATCAGGGTGAAAAAAAGGTGCCAGAAGAATAAATTAAAATATGGCCGCCCCACATAAAAAACGTGGGCGTGAAGCTGTTGACTATCCCCATCAGAAGAAAAGAAAATTATCAGGTAAGCATAATTTATGTTTTTCTTCTTAAATGGGGAGAGTCCATTCATTACTTTTGGAAAACAATACCTAAGCTATAGAGGACACTGAATGCAAAAAAGGGCGGGTAGACAAGGCGCCCCATTCGCAAGGGCACCACAGCCTGAAATTACTCAAACCAATCAACAACTGCTATACCGAGCAGAACAAAAAGAACTGAAAGGACTAAGTAACTGCCCAACAGTTAAATCCAGCAAAGCCCAGACTCAAAGGTACTAGATTCCACCAAGCACAAAGCCACCGAAGAGACAAGTCCCGCCGGCTCCAAGCCCGTACTAATTCCTCCTATTCCCAGAAAGGAAAAAGAAATAAGAGATCTAAAATCTCAGCAACTAGGGTAAAAATGGAACCCCTGCAAAATCGAGCACACCCGCAAGTTGCAGCAAGACAAAGAAAAATGAATAGAGATAAACTACAACAACCTACCAGAATTAAGATAGGGAATTAACCCTCTACCCCAATCTGGACAAAGTCCAAGGACCAAGATTCAATCCAAAGACAACCTCGAAGACGGAGCAGAACCCATAACTCACACCGAGTGCAGACTGCACTCCTGAAAATCTGTAGTAGCTTGTAAGTAAAACCTTAAAGCACAAGTCACGTCCAAATTGTGTAATAGACGTTCCTTCTTTGAAGAATGATTAGGATACAAGAACGGAACAACAATCTCTTGAGTGATATTCTTGTTAGATACCACCTTAGGTAAAAACCCAGGTTGGTACGCAGGACTACCTTATCCGTACGGAGGACCAGATAAGGAGAATCACATTGTAACGCAGATAACTCGGAGACTCTACGAGCCGAGGAAATAGCTACCAAGAAGGAACTTTCCAAGATAAAGGTTTGATATCTATGGAATGAAAAGGTTCAAACGGAACTCCTTGAAGAACCTTAAGAACCAGGTTTAAGCTCCATGCCGGAGCGACAGTTTTAAACACAGGCTTGGTTCTAACCAAAGCCTGACCAAAAGCCTGAACATCTAGAATACCTGCCAGACGCTTGAGCAAAAGAATAGACAGTAGAAATCTGTCCTTTTAAGGAACTAGCTGACAACCCTTTCTCAAAATCATCTTGGAGAAAAGATAATATCCTGGGAATCCAGACTTTACTCCATGAGTAACCCTTGGATTCATAACAATAAGATATTTACACCATATCTATGTTAATTTTTCCTAGAGACAGGTTTTCATGCCTGTATTAAGGTATCAATGACTGATGATATCATCAAACGTTCAGTCTCCAGGCAGTCCAACTCAGATTAGTTATATTTAGATGGATGAAAGGACCCTGAGGTAGAGGGTCCTGTCTCAGAAGCAGAGACCGTGGTGGAAAGGATGACATGTCCACCAGATCTGCATACCAGGTCCTGCGTGGCCACGCAGGCGCTGTAAAAAAAAAACGCCAAGCACTCTCCTGCTTGATCTTGTGCAAATACCTCCGGAGGGAATTCCCACTCCCCCGGATGAGAAGTCTGACGACTTAGAAAATCCGTCTCCCAGTTCTCAACACCTGGGATATGTATAGCTGATAGACAAGAGTTAGTCTCTGTCCAGTGAATTATTTTAAGACTTCTAACATCGCTAGGGAACTTTGTTCCCCCTTGATGGATGATGAAAGTCACAGTCGTGATATTGTCCGACTGAAATATGATGTACCTCAGAGTTGCTAACTGAGGCCAAGTTTGAAGAGCATGGAATATCGCTCCCAGTTCCAGAATATTCATTAGAAGGAGGGTCTCCTCCTGAGTCCACTATCCCTGAGCCTTCAGAGAGTTCCAGACTGTATCCCAACCTAAAAGGCTGGCATCTGTTGTAACAATAGTCCCATCTGACCTGCGGAAGGTCATACCCTTGGACAGATGGACCCGAGATAGTCACCAGAGAAGAGAATCTCTGATCTCTTGGTCCAGATTTAACAGGAGAACAAATCCGTGTAATCCCCTTTCCTCTGACTGAGCATGCATAGTTGCAGTGGTCTGAAATGTAGGCGTGCAAACGATACTATGTCCCTTGCCGCTACCATTAAGCCGATTACATTCATGTACTGAGCCACCAAAGGGCGCGGATGGAATGAAGAACACGGCAGAAATTTAGAAACTTTGACAACCTGGACTCCGTCAGGTAAATTTTCATTTCTACAAAATCTATCAGAATCCTTAGAAGGGAAACCCTTGAGATTGGGGATAGAGAACTCTTTCCTTGTTCACTTTCCACCCATGCGATCTCAGAAATGCCAGTACTACGTCCGTATGAGACTTGGCAACTTGGATGTTTGATGCCTGTATCAGGATGTCGTCTAAATAAGGGGCTATTTTTATGCCCCGCGGCCTAAGGACCGCCAAAGCGACCCCAGAACCTCCATAAAGATTCTTGGGACTGTAGTTAACCCAAAGGAAAGAGCTACAAACTGGTAATGCCTGTCTAGAAAGGCAAACATGAAAAACGATGGTGATCTTTATGCATCGTAATGTGAGGATAAGCATCCTTCAAATCCATTGTAGTCCTCTATTGACTCTCCTGGATCATAGTTAAGATGGTATGAATAGTTTCCAACTTAAATGATGGAATTCTAAGGAATTTGACTAAGATCTTTAGATCCAAAATAGATCTGAAGGTTCCCTCTCCTTGGGAACCACAAACAGATTTGAGTAAAAATTCTATCCTTGTTCCTCCCCTGGAACTGGATGGTTCTCGTACACAGTGTAAGAATGCCTCTTTCTTTATTCGGTTTGCAGATAATTGTGAAAGGTGAAATCTCCCCTTTTTTTGGGGGGGGGAAAGCTTTGAAATCCAGAAGATATCTCTGGGATATAATTTCCAATGCCCAGGGATCCTGGGCCTCTCTCTCTCGCCCACGCCTGGGCGAAAAATGAAAGTCTGCCCCCTACAGGATCCGTTACCGGATAGGGAGCCGTTCTACATGCTGTCTTAGAGGCAGCAGCAGGCTCCTTGGCCTGCTTATCTTTGTTCCAGGTCCGGTTGTCACCAGACCGTCTTGGACTGAGCAAAAGTTCCCTCTTGATTTGCCTTAGAGGAAATTGATGCCACGCCTGCCTTGAAGTTTCGAAAGGCACGAAAATTAGACTTTCTGGCCCTTGATTTGGACCTGTCCTGAGGAAGGGCATTACCTTTTCCTCCAGTGATATTAGCAATAATCTCCTTCAAACCAGGGCCGAATAGGGTCTGCCCCTTGAAGGGAAGTTAAGTAGCTTATTTAGTAAAGTCACGACAGCTGACCATAATATAAGCCATAGCGCTGTGCGCGCCAGCATAGTAAAAACAGAATTCTAAGCCGTTAGTTTAGTCAAAAAAAACAAGGCATCAGAAACAAAGGAATTGGCTAGCTTAAGTGCTCTAAGCTTGTCGAGTATTCATCCAATGGAGTCGCTACCTGTAAAGCCTCATCCAGAGACTCAAACCAGAACGCCGCAGCAGCAGTGACAAAAGCAATGCATGCAAGGGGCTGCAGGATAAAACCTTGTTGAATAAACATTTTCCTAAGGTAACCCTCTAATTTTTTATCCATTTGATTTAAAAAAGCACAACTGTCCTCGACAGGGAAGTGGTACGCTAGCTAGAGTAGAAACTCTTCTCTCCACCTTAGGAACTGTCTGCCATAAGTCCCGTGTGGTGGCAACTATTAGAAACATTTTTCTAAAAATAGGAGGGGAAGAGAACGGCACACCTGGTCTATCCCATTCCTAATTAATAATTTTAGTAAACCTCTTTAGGTATTGGAAAAACATCAGTACACACCGGCACTGCATAGTATTTATCCATTCTACACAATTTCTCTGGCACTGCGATTGTACACAGTCAATCAGAGCAGCTAAAACCTCCCTGAGCAACAAGTGTAGGTTCTCAAGCATAAATTTTAAATGTAGAAATATCAGAATCAGGTTAAATCATCTTCCCTGAGTCAAAAATATCACCCACAGACCGAAGCTCCCCAGCTTCTGCATATTATGAGACAGAATCAGACATGGTTCTTAAAGCGTCTGTATGCTCTGTAACTACCCCCAGAGCTATCTTGCTTTCCTTTAATTTCAGGAAGTCTGACTAATACCGCTGCCAGTGTATTATTCACAACCTTTGCCATGTCTTGTAAAATAAACGCTATGGGCGCCCTTTATGTACATGGCGCCATTTGAGCGTGAGTCCCTGAAGCGGGAGTCGAAGGATCTGACATGTGGGGAGAGTTAGTCGGCATAACTTCCCCCTCGACAGAATCCTCTGGTAAAATAAACGCTATGGGCGCCCTTGATGTACTTGGCGCCATTTGAGCGTGAGTCCCTAAAGCGGGAGTCAAAGGGTCTGACACGTGGGGAGAGTTAGTCGGCATAACTTCCCCCTCGACAGAATCCTCTGGTGATAATGTTTTTAAAGACAAAAAATGATCTTTATAGTTTAACATGAAATCAGTACATCTGGTACACATCCTAAGATGGGGTTCCACCATGGCTTTTAAAGTTAACATAATGAACACAGAGCTTCCTCTATGTCAGACATGTTAGAACAGACTAATAATGAGACTAGTAAGCTTGGAAAACACTTTAAATCAGGTTAACAAGCAAATATAAAAAACGTTACTGTGCCTTTAAGAGAAACAAATTTTGTCAAAATTTGAAAAACAGTGAAAAAAGGCAGTAAATCAAACGAAATTTTTACAGTATATGTAATAAGGTAACAGAGCATTGCACCCACTTGCAAATGGATGATTAACCCCTTAATGCAAAAAAACAGATACAAAAAACGACATAGACGTTTTTAAACAGATACAACAAAACTGCCACAGCTGAGCTGTGGATTACCTTCCCTATAAACGATTTTGGAAGTCTTTTTAGCCCTTTAGAGATGTCCTGTAGTAATCATGGGACTGCTGAGGGAATCTGGATGATTCATTTTGTAATTTTAACTGCGCAAAAAAACGCTAAATTAGGCCCCTCCCACTCATATTACAACAGTGAGAAACCTCAGTTAACTGCTTCTATGCAGAATTTAAGCCAGCCATGTGGAAAAATTAGACCCCAATAAGTTTTATCACCAAAAATATGTCAAAAAACGATTAAACATGCCAGCAAACGTTTTAAAACACATTTTTATAAGAGTATGTATCTCTATTAATCAGCCTGATACCAGTCGCTTTCACTGCATTTAAGGCTATACTAACATTACAGTTTTATCACCAATGTACGTTAGAAAACGATTAAACATGCCAGCAAACGTTTTAAAACACATTTTTATGAGAGTATGTATCTCTATTAATAAGCCTTATACCAGTCGCTATCACTGCATTAAAGGCTTTACTTACATTACTTCGGTATCAGCAGTATTTTCTTAGTCAATTCCATTCCTTAGAAAAATATTTTACTGCACATACCTTATTTGCAGGAAAAACTGCACGCCATTCCCCCTCTGAAGTACCTCACTCCTCAGAATGTGTGAGAACAGCAAATGGATCTTAGTTACTTCTGCTAAGATCATAGAAAAACGCAGGCAGATTCTTCTTCCAAATACTGCCTGAGATAAACAGCACACTCCGGTGCCATTTAAAAATAACAAACTTTTGATTGAATAAATAATTAAGTATAAAACACCACACACTCCTCTCACGACCTCCATCTTGGTTGAGGCTTGCAAGAGAATGACTGGATATGACATGTGAGGGGAGGAGCTATATAGCAGCTCTGCTTGGGTGATCCTCTTGCAACTTCCTGTTGGGAAGGAGAATATCCCATAAGTAATGGATGATCCGTGGACTGGATACACTTAACAAGAGAAAAGAGCAAATCAATAAAAGCAATACCATAGGAGGGATAACCCCCCCCCCCCTCCAACCTGGTACTCCAAGTTAAGTAGACGTCTAAAACTCCAGCCCAAATGGAAATGGAGAGAACTAGCTCCGAGGTCAAAGACCTTCGGAGTGCATCTTAGCAGGAGCCGTCCAGGCCCAACAAACAGGAACAGGACCAAGAGGACTGAACAAACCCCTTGATGCCCCACCCAAAAAGAAACAAAGAGAACCAGCCTGACGTCATAAACAAAAGGCTGCCTCTCTTAGTCCCGTCAAGGGCAGAGACTTAAAAGAAAAAATAAAACTCTCATGGAGTTCCTCTCCCTGGAAATCCCTATTTACAGGGAATACATCGTGCTGAAGGAGGAACCCAAGTATAATAAACCCCTCTTCTGGGAGAAAACTCACCACCCAACCAGGTCAACCAGATATCCCAGCACCACGTGGATGGTATAGACCCTTAAGGAACAGAAAACAGCGACCTACCAGGACCAGCCTGCTACAGAGGTCATTCCGGAACGGAACCAGGTCACAGACATGTTGAAACCCTAGAAGGGATCGATAAAACTTAAGACTATGCAAATAATATCTTAACATACAACTTCCGCAGAAGTGTCCAAGCGACCACAAAATCGCTAGTATCGAATTCCAGAGAAGAGATGTTTCCCAACGGAGAAAGTATAACAAACATGAGCTTCCAAAAAACAAACAAATACATCCTAACCCGGCTTAAAAAGAGGGCAGCACTCACAGGTGAACGCCCAAGAAAAATGGTTACACTGACAGGGCCAGCCGTCAGAGATCCCATTCCCCAAAGCTTAGAACTGGAATAAGATACCCCAAAGTAAAAGATAAATCGAAGACAGCAAGGAGATTAACTTCATCCCCCCACGTCTAACCCAGCTTGCCATCCGGAGCGGAAGACCGAGGAGCCCTCAACCCCTCCGGGCTGGGATCCTCCAGCACTGCCAAAACATGCTGCAGCAGGACACGAAGGCGCGCCAGTCTATAATGAAAAGCAAGACTTACCTCTGCTGGGGGAACTGACGACCCGATCCCGAGTATTGGGTCCCTGAAGCCTCAGAGGCAACCGCTACCCCAGAGGGCTTATCTGACCCAGACGATCCCTCGCCTGACGAGCCCTGGTTCACCGAACATGGACAGAATCTTACTAACGCCTCCCTCCCTGGAAGATGTAATTGCGCCAATGCCAAAGAAATGGCCATGCGGAACCGTGCCGTAACCTCTGGAGGAAACAAGCCGCCTTCTGGAGAAGGGGTAATGGCATTAGGGACTCCTGCTTGTGTAACCAAAGAAGGTCCTAGGGTACTCGCCACACGGGATATGGGGCCCCCAGGGACAGATGGCTTGACGGATTCTAAGTTCCCTGGATTGGGAGAACAGAGCACTCTAAAGCGGCATGCGGAACATAACTGATGAGCATGGATTACATGGGCCATTTCATACTCTTCGCAAGAAGTAGAATCTGAATCAGACATCTGTCTCCAAAAAATCAGAGTCTTCCATAACTAGGATAGAAATTATGGATAGGAAAGAAAAAATAAAACGGCACCTTACACCTCCAATAGATGGGGCACTCACCACCTCATAAGACCCAGGCAACTAGCGAAACAGACTCTCTCCATCGCCACACAGTCAGGAATACGGAAATGGTGACTAGAAGCATGACCCCGCCCGGTCACAAGATACACTGTGCAGGCCAACTTAAAACACGCCAAAGCCACAAGGGCTGCGTAGCCTGTCAAAAAAAGGCTGTTATGTTCCAATATAGCCACGAGCCCAAATATCACTACACATTAGCAGACAGAATCACATAACAAACATGATTAAATTCCCCCTGTTAAATAAGCCCCCTCAGGAGATATTTACCCTTGATTCCATAAGATAAAGGAGTCCCACTGAGACCCTGACTTCTTCATTTACTTTACACTTCACACATCTTAAGTAAAATGAAATGATCTTACCGGAATCTACACCGTGGAACCGGAACACGGCCCTTCAAGTGTGATAGATAGTAGCCTCGCTTTAGACATGGACTTGAGCGAATAAAGCAGGCAGCGAAACTCGTCAACATTGATTGCTAAGGAGCTGTTAATATGAGTCGGGATGGTTTTGCAGAAAGACTCTCCCTGCATCTCCAGACTCTAACTTTCATCCAAGCTCTCACTGAGAGGCTGACAGGACTACTTAAAACTCCAGTCCCATTCCGAAGAGTACTACCCTCCATAAGAGACTATCTTTAATCTTCCGACAATTCTCTGCCAACCTCCTGTGACGAAAGGCAAAGAATGACTGGGGGATGAGGGAAGTGGGGGAGGTATTTAAGCCTTTGGCTGGGATGTCTTTGCCTCCTCCTGGTGGCCAGGTTCTGAATTCCCAAAGTAATGAATGCAGCTGTGGACTCTCCCAGTTTAAGAAGAAAATCCAACCCCAAAGGGAGCAAAGAATTGACTTGCCGGCTCAGCCCTAACAAAAACAACTGAACACCTGGAAGAACAATGAACCTCTGGAACTTGAGCACAAACAGAGAGCAAAAACTGCTTGCAAAACACATACAAGAGAAAGGAACCACATGTGGTAACCATCTGCAACCTTGCGCCTGCCAGGCAGCTAAGCTAACCAACAGGCTATCTTTGCAGGCTGCCCCTTCGAACAAGAACTAGTTAGACAAGCCCTTCACCAGCTCATTCTAGAGGGGAAGGGAAGAAGAATACTCCAGGATCCAGAAGAGAGTCAGGACAAGCTAACTCCTCTCGACAAGAAAAGAGGGAGTCCTCCACGCCTAAAATAGGTGACGAGGAACCAGGTATGAGCTGAAGGAAAGGACCGGAAACCTTTCAGAAAAAACCTTTTCTCAGCTAGGTCCAAGCAACCCCTTGCAATATGAAGAAAAGGTCCCAAGCTGCACAGAGACCCTGACCCGGTAGATCCCTGCAACAAGGGAACTCTCATGGCAGCGAAGCCTATAACGTGATTACAAACTCTCGGGCAAAAATGGAGCAACAGTCTCACTGACGCCCACTCCAGATAGGATTGAGCCTTTCTCGAAAAAGAGTGACATGACCTAAAAGAAGAAGGTTAAAATAAACCTCCTCAGAATTAAGAAAACTACCTCAGCAGGATTCAAACTCCAAGCCTACAGCTTGCTAGGCCGGAAACTAATCCCCTAGGCCACTTAGTTCAGCAGACCTCAGCTGTGAAACTCAATCTGCTTTCCTCAGAAAACATTTGAAACTCTGGATAGACAGATCAAACGGATAATCGTAAGGCACATCCGTTCCGGAAGAGCACACTCAGAGAATGGATTGCTGCCAAGGGTCGTATTGGGCCTCTGCCCACCACCAAATTCGAGGCCCTCCCGTCTACGCAGGAGGAACTCTTCTTTTTAGCAATTCCTCTTGTGCAGCTCAAAGGCACTGCACTAGTCCCACTGGGTCATGATCCCAGGACCTTCTGCGTGTTAAGCAGACATGATAACCACTACACTATGGGATTTCGCTCACCAGGAAAACCCTCTCACCCTGCTGACAGGGAAGAGACCAAGACAAAACTACCCGGGGGACTAGGATAAAATACCCAATACCGGGAGATCTGGACCGAACATTGGAGAGCGATTCCCCAACCGATAGTCCAAAAAGACTGCTAAGACAGAGACCAAAAACCCAATGCTATGTCGAAGACTCGGCCTGGCCTGAATCCATCACCCCCCACCACAGCGCCAATGAAGGCCTGAATGTGAATTTGGGGGCAGAACCCGATGAAGTATTCTAACTTCGTAAGCTCTAAGGCAAAGAGTCTTCCTGTCTGAAAGACCAAGCCACATCCAAAGGATCCAACCTGGTGCCAACACCAGGACTCAGGTCTAGGTCCATCTCTGAGGATGGAACTGGCAAGAAGCAAATCCCAAAAGGTCTACAGACTCTGTAAAAACCAGGACCGCCTAGACTCGGGAGCCACCACAATACCTATAAACAGGCTACTGCCACATTAACCCCAGATCCCACAAAAAAAACTTAAGATCCAAGCAAGGTTCCTGAAGAAAACGGTCCCTAGAACCGGCCCGGATTAAACAAGGACGTTTTAAATAGACATCCAGCATCAGCAGATGGATTTGAACCATCAACTTTCGAGTTGCAAAGCCACAGAGATAACCACTGGGCTACCCTGGACTGATCTAGACAGGAAAGATATCCTTCTTCCTAAATCCAGGTAGAGAGAACCGTGTATTCTCCCTGAACAAAGAGATCCAATAAGCTCTGCTTAAAAATCATCGGACCCAAAAAGGATGGGAAACCCCTCCCCTTATTGGACCAGTCACCAACAGTATACTGACACTGCGAAAAATACTAGGACAAGACTCCAAAAGTCACCTAGTCCAGAAAGACGGAATGAAAAACTAAACTCCGGCCTCTGGGACCCCCGGACCCATATGATCCAGCATTAAGTGCCCATCCAGAAGAACCTAAGACAGGTCTTGTCTGTTCTTCGGTAAAGATGGACCTGCTCTGCCTGGACCAGAATAACTAGAAAGAGCTCCTTCTCTAGAGTAGAAGGGAAGAACAAACTTAACTGATACCCAAAACAGGTCCTGCCCGTCATCAAAGGTACGACACGTCTTGTCATAAAAACATAAACAAATGGCAAATTCTTAAGTTCCAGCAGTGCTAGGAAACAGAGAACAAAATAAGGAAATCTGAGGCTTAATTTTCATCTCTAGATAATCGAGGGAATCATCACCCCAAACAGAGACCTAGAGGCTTCCATCTGAAGACTCCAACGATCACGACCATCAAAGTCGATACAACCCAAGTGACAAAACTTCTTCCTAAAAAGAGTTTCCACAAGAACCCCGAGCTCTAAAACAAAAACTATCCGAAAAGGATCAGAAATTAAATAGTTAGACGCACAAAAAATAGACGCACAAAAAGGGACTTCAAAAAGGATGTGCAAACTAAAACAAACAGGTCCTGCTGTTAAACAACACAACCCCCCTAGAGCTCGGGACTGTGATTCTATAACTATATACATATAGACGATAAAAAAAGAGGATCCAACCCTCTCCACTCGTCTAATCAAGATCGTTATCTGATTTAGAGGACTGAGATTCACCTGACGGATCAGGACTGGGAACCTCTAACATCGCCAAAACCTCTCTCAGAAGTAAACGCAGGCATGCCATTCTAAATCTAAATGACAAATCCCCCTCAGTCGGAGGAGTCAAATAAGGCGACTCCGACCCCGGAGGTTCGACCTCTGAAGCCTCAGAGGGAACCGCATCCCCAGATGACTGATCGGCCACAATCGTCATTTTACACGACGGCCCATGGGTAGGAGAGCACAGATTAACCCTTCGCTTGCACGTAGCAGGAAGAGGCAAACTCACTAAAGCCATAGAGATGACCATGCGAAAACGCGCAGTAAACTCCGGTGGAAAAAAGTCTCCCTCAGACGAAGGATTAATGATACTTAGGGGAACTGCATGTGTAGGAAAAGATTCTAGGGAAAGCACCTCACGGGACGAGGAATCCTCAGAGGTAGACGGCTCAGTGCTCTCTAACATCTCAACATTGTTTGAAGAACACCCTATTGCGGCATACGGAACATAATTGAATGGGCTGGTCTACCCAGGCCTCCTCACAACATACTCAGGAATCAAAATCTGTATCAGAAGAATCCCCCTTAATTAGAATTAAAATTTTTAGCCAAAAAAACAACTGGCACCTTAAACCCCCAATAGCTGGGGCACTCACCACCTCCTATGACCCAGATAGGTAGAGAAATTAACTCTTCTCCGCAGCCACTTGATCAGGAATCGGAAATGGAGAACAAAACGTGACTACTCCCAGTCACATGGTGCCTCATGCAGGACCGCCCCTGCAAATGAAATGCGCGACGGCTTAATAAAACTGCGGAGCTCTATAAGCTGCATGTTCCGTATCAGCCTATGAGCCCAAAATGTCTCCTACACATACGCAGTCAACATCACATAACAAACATGATTAACAAGACCCACTGTTCAATAATCCCCCTCAGGAGATATTAACCCTTGATTCCATAAAGATAAAGGAGTTCCACTGAGACATTGTCTTATATCGTTAACATGTGTGTAAAAAATGAAACAATCTTACCGGAATCTATGTCGTGGAAAAGCGACACGGTCCTTCAAGTTTGACAGATTGTAGCAGCGCTTCTGACATGGGCCTCTAGTTATCAAGCCGTCAACCGCAAATACGCTTGGAATTCCGCAGCGTATTTGTGGCAAGGCTGATTCGCCTTAGTTATCAACCCCTACTGCCCGGCAAAAGTAGAATATAGTGAGGTAAGCTTCGATCCGCCGGACTCAGTCCGACACAGATCGATGGTTATGTCACTACAGATGTTCCGAACGCAAGATCGGCACAATCTGACTACTTTTGGTAGTTATCAAACTACTACCAGGTATGCTCAGCACTATTCCGGGCCAGCGTACCTGGATTTCAATCCGCCGCCCTGGAGGTGGCGGATCCCATAGGAATCAATGGGAGTCTGACCATAGCGAAAGCTCATGTTCGCTGCTGCCGGATATCCCATTGATTCCTATGGGAAACGTCTACACCTAACACCCTAACATGTACCCCGAGTCACCCCTAATCTGCCGCCCCCTACACCGCCGCAAATAAATAAATTTATTACCCCCTAAACCGCCGCTCCCAGACCCTGCCGCCACCTACATTACACATATTAACCCCTAATCTGCCGCCCCCTATACCGCCGTCACCTACATAAACTTATTAACCCCTATCCTGCGGATCCCGGACCCCGCCGCAACTAAATACATTGTTTAACCACTAAACCGCCGCTCCCGGACCACGCCGCCACCTATATTAAAGTTATTAACCCCTATCCTGCCCCCCCCACTATAACGCCGCAACCTACATTAAACTCATTAACCCCTAAACCGCCGCTCCCGGAACCCGCCACAACTAAATTAAATGTTTAACCCCTAAACCGCCGCTCCCGGACCCCGCCGCAACCTATATTAAACTTATTAACCCCTAAACATAAGTCTAACACTAACACTAACACCCCCTAACTTTAATATTATTTTAATAAATCTAAATCAAACTTACTATTATTAACTAAATTATTCATATTTAAAACTAAATACTTACCTGTAAAATAAACCCTAATATAGCTACAATATAACTAATAATTATATTGTAGCTATTTTAGGATTTTTTTTATTTTACAGGCAACTTTGTATTTATTTTAACTAGGTACAATAGCTATTAGTTAAGAACAATTTTATGCCTGATGAAACAGTGCAAAACCGAGAAACGCGTTGCATTATTGGGGCCACTGTTAACCCCTTTTTTATCCACCTAACACAGCAATTGTTCTGTTGTGTTTTTTAACTTTTGTTTTTAATAAATATTTGTATTTTACTGGAAATACGCCTTTGAGTGGATATCTTTACCTACCTACTGCCCTGCTGATACATAAGAGTCTCTCTACCTTTTTGGGACTTTGTGTTACCTATTGGAGCCATTTAATTACAGCATTAAGAAATCTGATCTGGGGTGAGCTGCTACACCTGCCTAAAATTTGCAGCTTGTTTCTACCAGCACATAAGTGTGCTCATGGGGTATGTGAGTAACCATCTGTACCACTGAAAATATTGTTTGTTATATTTTTAACAGTCTGCACATGTAGTGCTTTTTTTCTGTGTCTCCTTTTCCATCTCCAGCATCACAGTACTACCTGAGAGGTGAGCTGCCACACCTATTTGAATCTGCAGCCTGCTACTACCAGCACATTGGTGTGCTTGTGAAGTGTGTGAGTACCCATTTGGCTCTACTACTGTTATTACTGATTTTTATATCTGTTGATCCTACACATGAGGCGCCCCTCTATTTTCTTCTATTCCTCACAATAGCTATTAAATAGTTATTAACTATTTAATAGCTACCTAGTTAACATTACCTGTAAAATAAATCCTAACCTAAGTTACAATTAAACCTAACACTACACTATCAATAAATTCATTAAATAAATTACCAACAATTACCTAAAATTAAATAAACTAATCTATAGTACAACCCCCCCCCACTAAATTACAGAAAATAAAAAAGAATTACAAGAAGTTTAAACTAATTACACCTAATCTAAGCCCCCTAATAAAATAATAAAGCCCCCCAAAATAAAAAAATGCCCTACCCTATTCTAAATTACCAAGTAACCAGCTCTTTTACCAGCCCTTAAAAGGGCTTTTTGCGGGGCATTGCCTCAAAGTAATCAGCTCTTTTACTTGAAAAAAAAAATACAACCCCCCCAACATTAAAACCCATGACCCACATACCCCTACTCTAACCCACCCAATTCCCCCTTAAAAAAACCTAACACTAACCCCCTGAAGATCTCCCTACCTTGAGTCACCCAGCCGAGCCGAATTCTTCATCCAATCCGGGCGATGTGGTCCTCCATCCGGGCGAAGTCTTGATCCAAGCGGCAAAGAAGAGGTCCTCCATCCGGGCGATGTCTTCCTCCAAGCGGCATCTTCTATCTTCTTTCTTCCTGCTCCATCTTCAATCAGCCTATCGGATTGAGCTTGCATTCTATTGGCTGATTGGAACAGCCAATAGAATGCAAACTCAATCCGATTGGCTGATTGGATAAGCCAATCGGATTGAACTTCAATATGGTTGGCTGATTGAATCAGCCAATCAGATTTTTCCTACCTTAATTCCGATTGGCTGATAGAATCCTATCAGCCAATTGAAATTCGAGGGACGCCATCTTGGATGACGTCCCTTAAAGGAACCTTCATTCGTCGTTAGTCCATCGGGTAAGGTGGATGTTCCGCGTCGGCGGTCTGAAGATGGAGCCGGAAGAAAGAAGATAGAAGATGCCGCTTGGAGGAAGACATCGCCCGGATGGAGGACCTCTTCTTTGCCGCTTGGATCAAGACTTCGCCTGGATGGAGGACCACAACGCCCGGATTGGATGAAGAATTCGGCTCGGCTGGGTGAAGACGACTCAAGGTAGGGAGATCTTCAGGGGGTTAGTGTTAGGTTTTTTTAAGGGGGGATTGGGTGGGTTAGAGCAGGGGTATGTAGGTGGTGGGTTTTAATGTTTGGGGGGTTGTATTTTTTTTTCAGGTAAAAGAGCTGATTACTTTGGGGCAATGCCCCGCAAAAAGCCCTTTTAAGGGCTGGTAAAAGAGCTGGTTACTTGGTAATTTAGAATAGGGTAGGGCATTTTTTTTATTTTGGGGGGCTTTATTATTTTATTAGGGGGATTAGATTAGGTGTAATTAGTTTAAACTTCTTGTAATTCTTTTTTATTCTCTGTAATTTAGTGGGGGGTTTTTTGTACTATAGATTAGTTTATTTAATTTAATTTTAGGTAATTGTAGGTAATTTATTTAATTAATTTAATGATAGTGTAGTGTTAGGTTTAATTGTAACTTAGGTTAGGATTTATTTTACAGGTAATTTTGTAAGTATTTTAACTAGGTAGCTATTAAATAGTTAATAACTATTTAATAGCTATTGTACCTAGTTAAAATAAATACAAAGTTGCCTGTAAAATAAATATAAATCCTAAAATAGCTACAATATAATTATTAGTTATATTGTAGCTACATTAGGGTTTATTTTACAGGTAAGTATTTAGTTTTAAATATGAATAATTTAGTTAATAATAGTAAATTTGATTTAGATTTATTAAAATAATATTAAAGTTAGGGGGGTGTTAGTGTTAGACTTAGGTTTAGGGGTTAATAAGTTTAATATAGGTGGCGGTGGGGTCCGGGTCTGGCGGTTTAGGGGTTAAACAATTTATTTAGTTGGGGCAGGGTCCGGGATCCGCAGGATAGGCGTTAATAACTTGAATATAGGTGGCGGCGGTGTAGTCGGGGCAGGATAGGGGTTAATAGGTATGATGTAGGAGGTGGCGGGGTCCGGGAGCGGCGGTTTAGGGGTTAAAACATTTATTATAGTTGCGGCGGGGTCCAGGAGCGGCGGTTTAGGGGTTAATACATTTATTATAGTTGCGGCGGGGTCCGGGAGCGGCGGTTTAGGGGTTAATACATTTATTATAGTTGCGGCGGGGTCCAGGAGCGGCGGTTTAGGGGGTAATAACTTTATTTAGTTGTGGGGGGCTCCGGAAGTGGCGGTTTAGGGGGTAAAACAGTGTAGTTTAGTGTGGGTGCTTAGTGACAGGCTATCAAAAAAGCTGCAAAGAAGCCGATGAGCAGCGAGATCGATGACTGTCAGTTAACAACAGTCCGCTGCTCATCGCTCCGTACTTGATGCGCGTCTTCTTGACAGCTTTTTTGATAACTTTGGCGAACGTATTCAGGTCTGCGGCGGCGATGGTAGGCGAGCTTAGGCGAACGTATTGGGCCGGCGAATGCAGCTAAGTAGACGGCTTCATACATAGAGGCCATGGACTTGAGTGAAGAAAGCAAGCAGCAAAACTTGTCAATGCTGACTGCTTAAGGAGCTGTTAATATGACACTTCTCTGCTAACCTCCTTTGATGAAAGGCAAAGAATGACTGGGGGATGAGGGAAGTGGTGGAAGAATTTAAGCCTATGGCTGGGGTGTCTTTGCCTCCTCCTGGTGACCAGGTTCTGTATTCCCACAAGTAATGAATGCAGCTGTGGACTCTCCCTGTATTTAGAAGGAAATGCTTCAATCAAAAATTTGGAGTTTATTATTCATTAACCTGCAACTTGCAGTTACCTAATTGGATGATTTATTGCATAACAAACACATAATATTTCACAGAAGTAGACATGTGCATTCGGAGGTTTCGGATGCCTCAGAATCCAGAAGGCGGACACTCATGGCATTCCGCTCTTTTCGGAGGGCAGGATTTATTCTTGTAAAAGTGCAGTACACTAAGATCTGTGCATATTCACAGTGTTTTGCACTTTCACAAGCATAAATCTGTCTCTGAAATAGACTAATGCCATGGGCAGCTGCCTTCTTCAGCATTCAGAGGCATCTGAAACCTCTGAATACACACATCTACTCAGAAGTATTTTGTTTTCTTGTGTTACGGTCACTTTATTACAATTGAAACAAAATGATTTAAAGCAAAGTGGATCTTTGTCTTCTATGTAAATACCAAGGGGCCGATTTATGAAAGTGCGAGCGGACATGATACGATGTAAAGTATCATGTCCGTCGCACAGCGATAAATGCCGACAGCATACGCTGCCGGCATTTATCATTGCACAAGCAGTTCTTGTGAACTGCTTGTGCAATGCAGCCCCCTGCATATTTGCGGTCAATCGGCCGCTGGCAGGGGGTGTCAATCAGCCCGATCGTACAAGATTGGGCGGATTGATGTTCGCAGCCACAGAGCAGGCGGACAAGTTATGGAGCAGCGGTATTTAGACCTATTTTTTTCTTTTAGACCTATTTTTCCTACCTTAATTCCGATTGGCTGATAGAATCCTATCAGCCAATTGAAATTCGAGGGACGCCATCTTGGATGACGTCCCTTAAAGGAACCTTCATTCGTCGTTAGTCCATCGGGTAAGGTGGATGTTCCGCGTCGGCGGTCTGAAGATGGAGCCGGAAGAAAGAAGATAGAAGATGCCGCTTGGAGGAAGACATCGCCCGGATGGAGGACCTCTTCTTTGCCGCTTGGATCAAGACTTCGCCTGGATGGAGGACCACAACGCCCGGATTGGATGAATAATTCGGCTCGGCTGGGTGAAGACGACTCAAGGTAGGGAGATCTTCAGGGGGTTAGTGTTAGGTTTTTTTAAGGGGGGATTGGGTGGGTTAGAGCAGGGGTATGTAGGTGGTGGGTTTTAATGTTGGGGGGGTTGTATTTTTTTTTCAGGTAAAAGAGCTGATTACTTTGGGGCAATGCCCCGCAAAAAGCCCTTTTAAGGGCTGGTAAAAGAGCTGGTTACTTGGTAATTTAGAATAGGGTAGGGCATTTTTTTTATTTTGGGGGGCTTTATTATTTTATTAGGGGGATTAGATTAGGTGTAATTAGTTTAAACTTCTTGTAATTCTTTTTTATTCTCTGTAATTTAGTGGGGGGGGTTTTTGTACTATAGATTAGTTTATTTAATTTAATTTTAGGTAATTGTAGGTTATTTATTTAATTAATTTAATGATAGTGTAGTGTTAGGTTTAATTGTAACTTAGGTTAGGATTTATTTTACAGGTAATTTTGTAAGTATTTTAACTAGGTAGCTATTAAATAGTTAATAACTATTTAATAGCTATTGTACCTAGTTAAAATAAATACAAAGTTGCCTGTAAAATAAATATAAATCCTAAAATAGCTACAATATAATTATTAGTTATATTGTAGCTACATTAGGGTTTATTTTACAGGTAAGTATTTAGTTTTAAATATGAATAATTTAGTTAATAATAGTAAGTTTGATTTAGATTTATTAAAATAATATTAAAGTTAGGGGGGTGTTAGTGTTAGACTTAGGTTTAGGGGTTAATAAGTTTAATATAGGTGGCGGTGGGGTCCGGGTCTGGCGGTTCAGGGTTAAACAATTTATTTAGTTGGGGCAGGGTCCGGGATCCGCAGGATAGGCGTTAATAACTTGAATATAGGTGGCGGCGGTGTAGTGGGGGCAGGATAGGGGTTAATAGGTATGATGTAGGAGGTGGCGGGGTCCGGGAGCGGCGGTTTAGGGGTTAAAACATTTATTATAGTTGCGGCGGGGTCCGGGAGCGGCGGTTTAGGGGTTAATACATTTATTATAGTTGCGGCGGGGTCCAGGAGCGGCGGTTTAGGGGGTAATAACTTTATTTAGTTGTGGGGGGCTCCGGAAGTGGCGGTTTAGGGGGTAAAACAGTGTAGTTTAGTGTGGGTGCTTAGTGACAGGCTATCAAAAAAGCTGCAAAGAAGCCGATGAGCAGCGAGATCGATGACTGTCAGTTAACAACAGTCCGCTGCTCATCGCTCCGTACTTGATGCGCGTCTTCTTGACAGCTTTTTTGATAACTTTGGCGAACGTATTCAGGTCTGCGGCGGCGATGGTAGGCGAGCGTATTGGGCCGGCGAATGCAGCTAAGTAGACGGCTTCATACATAGAGGCCATGGACTTGAGTGAAGAAAGCAAGCAGCAAAACTTGTCAATGCTGACTGCTTAAGGAGCTGTTAATATGACACTTCTCTGCTAACCTCCTTTGATGAAAGGCAAAGAATGACTGGGGGATGAGGGAAGTGGTGGAAGAATTTAAGCCTATGGCTGGGGTGTCTTTGCCTCCTCCTGGTGACCAGGTTCTGTATTCCCACAAGTAATGAATGCAGCTGTGGACTCTCCCTGTATTTAGAAGGAAATGCTTCAATCAAAAATTTGGAGTTTATTATTCATTAACCTGCAACTTGCAGTTACCTAATTGGATGATTTATTGCATAACAAACACATAATATTTCACAGAAGTAGACATGTGCATTCGGAGGTTTCGGATGCCTCAGAATCCAGAAGGCGGACACTCATGGCATTTCGCTCTTTTCGGAGGGCAGGATTTATTCTTGTAAAAGTGCAGTACACTAAGATCTGTGCATATTCACAGTGTTTTGCACTTTCACAAGCATAAATCTGTCTCTGAAATAGACTAATGCCATGGGCAGCTGCCTTCTTCAGCATTCAGAGGCATCTGAAACCTCTGAATACACACATCTACTCAGAAGTATTTTGTTTTCTTGTGTTACGGTCACTTTATTACAATTGAAACAAAATGATTTAAAGCAAAGTGGATCTTTGTCTTCTATGTAAATACCAAGGGGCCGATTTATGAAAGTGCGAGCGGACATGATACGATGTAAAGTATCATGTCCGCCGCACAGCGATAAATGCCGACAGCATACGCTGCCGGCATTTATCATTGCACAAGCAGTTCTTGTGAACTGCTTGTGCAATGCAGCCCCCTGCATATTTGCGGTCAATCGGCCGCTGGCAGGGGGTGTCAATCAGCCCGATCGTACAGGATTGGGCGGATTGATGTTCGCAGCCACAGAGCAGGCGGACAAGTTATGGAGCAGCGGTATTTAGACCGCTGCTTCATAACTGCTGTCTCCGTCGAGCCTGGAGGCTCACGTGGAAACAGGCGCATCAAACTCCGTTCAGAGCTTGATAATTCGGCCCCCATGTATACAGTTAGGCTATAGCTCTCTGAATGTATCTTACAAACCTGTGCTGTATTTGATCCCTCGCATGTTCCTCACCATCACTGGAAGGATTTCCTTCCTGAAATGTCACTGTATTGGATTTACCTAAAAAAAGACAAAAAAAAAAACTTCCAATACTTTCCAATATCTGTTAAAGCACTGTCCCGATGATTAGCACAATAAATTTTACTGGTGATGACGTCAATGGTTAAAGAGGCATTGAAGAGTAAAATAGTTTTCCCCTTAATGTGTTCCCAATGACTTGATATAGTAGCTGAAGAGTATAAAATGTATGGAAACGTCTTCCTTTAGGTTTATTTTTGTATAATAAATAGTTGCTTCTTTAAAGGGACACTGTACCCAAAAATTTTCTTTCGTGATTCAGATTGAGCATGAAATTTTAAGCAACTTTCTAATTTACTCCTATTATCAAATTTTCTTCATTCTCTTGGTATCTTTATTTGAAATGCAAGAATGTAAGTTTAGATGCCGGCCCATTTTTGGTGAACAACCTGGGTTGTCCTTGCTGATTGGTGGATAAATTCATCCACCAATAAAAAAGTGCTCTCCAGAGTACTGAAAGCTTAGATGCCTTCTTTTTCAAATAATGATAGCAAGAGAACGAAGAAAAATTGATAATAGGAGTAAATTAGAAAGTTGCTTAAAATTGCATGCTCTATCTGAATTACAAAAGAAAAAATTTGGGTTCAGTGTCCCTTTAAGCTGATTGAAACCTCAATACATTCTTTTAAAGAACATGCCAATATAAATGGTCTGAACCTGCTTGAGGAACAAATCTAATTTTATCTATCTCTCTATACATTTAAGGGACATAAAACAAGTTGGGATAGAGACAAAATATAATATGTACTTTAATTATTTTACCTGAAAATGTAAAGCTCTAACTCCCCCAACACGTTTCCTTCTATGGCTGTATCTATATCTATTGTTCTTTTGGTAGAATGCAAAAGTGAATAGGATTATCTGCTGGAGCATGCCTAGAAGCTATGAACTCAGTTGAAATACAATGCCTGGGTCTAAACACTAATCAGAAGGGGTGGAGCAGACTGCTCCAGACAGCATGGATATTTAAGTATTTTTGCTTATTTTTTAAAATTATTTTAAAATACTTGCCAGCATTTTTTAAACATTTTTTTTTATGCAAACTATTTTTAATTAATTAGCCCTTTACGGATATGCACAGATATCAACACGTTTTATGTCCCTTTAAGTCCTTTTTATCATAGAGAGAGCAATTGAAAAGGAACATTTTATTACCTATCTCTTCCATCCCAAATGGGGACTTGATTACTGCTTGTTGTCTCTGGTTTACATCTCTTTTCTATAGAGAATACTAAAGTATTCCTATTTACGGTATAGGTGTTGGTTTCAACAGGCAAAAAATGTCAAAATAAAGGTAAAGGGGCTATTTATACACAATTTGGTACACTCCAGCATATAGAATAAATCATTAGGAACAGATTACAGCAAAGAAAAACCTTTCAGGGCAATAAGGTACCTTTAACAGGCAGTCCATCAGCTACTATATTACTATAAAAGAAACAATATTTCATGTATATTCTATGACTATAAGGAGCTCATTCTTTCTAATGGGTATAAGTATTATTAACATAATATTAAAGACATGTCAAATATTAAAGTCTCAAATCTTAGCCTCATTAAATTGTTGTAATATGTAACATCATTTTAATGTGCAAAGCACTGGTTGTATGTACCATGCCGGCCAGAAGAGCTGTATTTGTAAAGTATTGTATTGTTTTATCTAAACATCACTAAACATTCAAGGTGGAGATTATTCTGTAAATAGAACAAACCTTTTTTCTCTGCAAAACGCTGTAAGACTATATTGTCTGAGACTTCTATCAGCACAGCAAAGTCAAAAGAAGGTGGAAGTGGTGAGGGCTCCTTTGCTGCTGTTGGGTTTTTTACTAAAGAAGATGCCTTGCTTTTCTTACTCCTTGCACCTTTTTCAGGGTCATTTCCTGTTAGAGCCTTTTCAAATAACTTGGCCTGAGTTAAAGTTGTTGGGAAACCATCCATGATCCACCCTGAGTTTGCTGGGATGTGTCTATATCAGAAAAGACAAGTATAATAATCACAAATATGGATTTAGTTCATCTTTTAAAATGCCTAGTGCTATTTACAAAACTATACTCGAGAACCTCATAAACATCTTACTGGCTACTAAAGGGAGTATACATTTAACAAAGGTTAGGCATTAGATCACATGCTTGCATAGGGTTACCACCTCGGCCATGTTTTCCTGGACACTTATGAGTTACACATGCTGCAGGGTAAGCAGGGAGGAACATGTATTATGCTGTTAATCAGCACCATTCATGTGATGTCCAGAGGCATAATACATAAGTGTCTAGGAAAACATGGCCGAGGTGGTGACCCTATGCTTGAACTAGGGTCACAATATAGTAACAACCCTGTTGCTATCAATTGTGATTTGAGCGATCAAACTTTTTTGGCAATTAAAGGAATAGTCTAGTCAAAATTAAACTTTCAAGATTCAGATAGAGGGGCAGATTTATGAAAGTGCGAGCGGACAGGATACTATGTAGCGTATCATGTCCGCCACACATCGATAAATGCCGACAGTATACGCTGTCGACATTTATCACTGCACAAGCAGTTCTTGTGAACTGCTTGTGCAATGCCACCCCCTGAAGATTTGCGGCCAATCGGCCGCTAGCAGGGGGTGTCAATCAGCCGATCGTATAGAATCGGGCGGATTGATGTCCACAGCCTCAGAGCAGGCGAACAAGTTATGGAGCAGCTCTACCCAGTGCTGAACCAAAAATGGGCTGGCTCATAAGCTTACAATCAAATAAAGATACCAAGAGAACAAAGAACAAAGTATAATAGTAGTAAATTAGAAAGTTGCTTAAAATTGCATGCTCTATCTGAATCATGAAAGTTTAATTTTGACTAAACTATTCCTTTAAGCAGTTCTGCACTGCAGCAGTAAGAAATGAATAGTTGAAAGCTAATCATTTCTATGTAAGACTCTACACTGGAACCCTATTGCAAGTATTTGCAGCTTACGGAAACACAAATCCCTCTTTCGTTATGTTTGCTCGGTCTTGGGGCCCTATCTATCAAGCTCCGAAAGGCCCGTGTTTCTGGCAAGTCTTCAGGCTCGCCAGAAACAGCAGTTATGAAGCAACGGACACAAAGACCGCTGCTCCATAACCTGTCCGCCTGCTCTGAGCAGGTGGACAGGAATCGCCGCAATTCAACCCGATCGAGTACGATCGAGTTGATTGACACCTCCCTGCTGGTGGCCGATTGGCCGCGAGTCAGCAGGGGGCGGCGTTGCACCAGCAGCTCTTGAGAGCTGCTGGTGCAATGCTGAATATGGAGAGCGTATTGCTCTCCGCATTCAGCGAGGTCTTGCGGACCTGATCCGCACTGTCGGATCAGGTCCGCAAGACCTTTCATAAATAGAGGCCTTGGTGTCTAATCTTTATCAACAAGGGCCTAGATTACAAGTGGAGCGCAACCAATAACACAGGGTCCATTATCCATATTGCGATTGTGCCCTAAGAATACTACACAACCTGGTATTGCAAGTAAGTGGTAAACAAAAGATTTACCAGAGAATCTTAACGTGACAACATTTTCTCAGCACACCCTATACTTTCAATGGATAGCACTTGGTGCGTTATCATCGCTCATATAACAAGTGGGGATAAAACACATAATAACACTTTGAAGGGACATGAAACTCAAAAATATTATTTCTTGATTCAGACAGAGCATATAATTGTAACAAAGTTTCCAATTTACTTCTATTATCAGTTTTGCTTTGTTCCTTTGGTATCTTTTATTGAAGGAGCAGCAATGCACTACTGGGAGCTATCTGAACACCTCAGTAAGCCAATGAAAAGATGCATATATGTGCAGCCACCAATAAGCATCTATCTCCCAGCTCCTGCACCTACGTATGTATGCTTTTCTACAAAGGATACTAATAGAACAAAGCAAATTAGATAAAAGAAGTAAATTGAAAAGTTGTCTAAAATTGTATTCTCTATCTGAATCATGAAAAAAAAGTTTTGGGTTTCATGTTCCTTTAAGATTTAGCTCTATTGAAACCTGAAGTAAAATGTTAAGGCCAGAATATATGCATAATAAATACAGGTCAAATATCTTAAAACAAAAGTACTTCACCAATATTTATACAAATTACAAGGGAAATAAAGTTTTTTTGGGGGGAAAACAAAATTTATGCTTACCTGATAAATGTATTTCTCTTGTGGTGTATCCAGTCCACGGATTCATCCATTACTTGTGGGATATTCTCCTTCCCAACAGGGAGCTGCAAGAGGATCACCCACAGCAGAGCTGTCTATATAGCTCCTCCCCTAACTGCCACCTCCCAGTCATTCGACCGAAGACAAGCAAGAAAAAGGAGAAACTATAGGGTGCAGTGGTGACTGTAGTTTTAAAAAATAAATAACACCTGCCTTAAAATGACAAGGCGGGCCGTGGACTGGATACACCACAAGAGAAATAAATTTATCAGGTAAGCATAAATTTTGTTTTCTCTTGTAAGGTGTATCCAGTCCACGGATTCATCCATTACTTGTGGGATACCAATACCAAAGCTATAGGACACGGATGAAGGGATGGACAAGGCAGGCGCTTAAACGGAGGGCACCACTGCCTGTAAGACCTTTCTCCCAAAAACAGCCTCTGAAGAAGCAAAAGTATCAAATTTGTAGAATTTAGAAAAGGTATGAATGCGAAGACCAAGTCGCCGCCTTATAAATCTGTTCAACAGAAGCCTCATTTTTAAAAGCCCATGTGGAAGCTACTGCTCTAGTGGAATGAGCTGTAATTCTCTCAGGAGGCTGCTGGCCAGCAGTCTCATAAGGTAAGCGGATTATACTTCTTAGCCAAAAAGAAAGAGAAGTTGCCGAAGCCTTTTGGCCTCTCCTCTGTCCAGAGTAGACAACAAACAATGCAGATGTTTGACGAAAATCTCTAGTAGCTTGTAAATAAAACTTTAAAGCACGAACCACGTCAAGATTGTGTAATAGACGTTCCTTCTTTGAAGAGGGATTAGGACACAGTGACGGAACAACAATCTCCTGATTGATATTCTTATTAGATACTACCTTAGGTAGAAAACCAGGTTTGGTACGTAACACTACCTTATCTGCATGGAAAACGAGATAAGGGGAATCACATTGTAAAGCAGATAACTCCGAAACTCTTCGAGCCGAGGAGATAGCTACTAAAAACAGAACTTTCCAAGATAAGAGCTTAATATCTATGGAATGCAAAGGTTCAAACGGAACCCCTTGAAGAACTTTAAGAACTAAATTTAAACTCCATGGCGGAGCAACGGGTTTAAACACAGGCTTGATTCTAACCAGAGCCTGACAAAACGCCTGAAAATCTGGAACCTCAGCCAGACGTTTGTGCAAAAGAATAGACAGAGCAGAAATCTGTCCCTTTAAGGAACTAGCTGACAAACCCTTCTCCAATCCTTCTTGGAGAAAGGATAATATCCTAGGAATCCTGACTTTACTCCATGAGTAACCCTTGGATTCACACCAATGAAGATATTTACACCATATCTTATGATAGATTTTCCTGGTGACAGGCTTTCGCGCCTGTATTAAGGTATCAATGACCGACTCGGAGAAACCACGCTTTGATAAAATCAAGCGTTCAATCTTCAAGCAGTCAGATGCAGAGAAATTAGATTTGGATGGTTGAAAGGACCCTGAAGTAGAAGGTCCTGTCCCAGCGGCAGAGTCCATGGTGGAAAGGATGACATGTCCACCAGATCTGCATACCAAGTCCTGCGTGGCCACGCAGGTGCTATCAAAATCACCGAAGCTCTCTCCTGCTTGATCTTGGCAATCAGACGAGGGAGCAGAGGAAACGGTGGAAACACATAAGCCAGGTTGAAGGACCAAGGCACTGCTAGAGCATCTATCAGTGCTGCCTTGGGATCCCTGGACCTGGATCCATAACAAGGAAGCTTGGCGTTCTGACGAGACGCCATGAGATCCAGTTCTGGTTTGCCCCAAAGTTGAATCAACTGTGCAAATACCTCCGGATGGAGCTCCCACTCCCCCGGATGAAAAGTCTGTCGACTTAGAAAATCCGCCTCCCAGTTCTCTACTCCTGGGATATGGATAGCTGATAGATGGCAAGAGTGAATCCCTGCCCATAGAATTATATTTGAAACCTCGAACATTGCTAGGGAACTCCTTGTTCCCCCTTGATGGTTGATGTAAGCTACAGTCGTGATGTTGTCCGACTGAAATCTGATGAACCTGACCGCAGCTAGCTGAGGCCAAGCCTGAAGAGCATTGAATATCGCTCTTAGTTCCAGAATGTTTATCGGAAGGAGTGCCTCCTCCTGAGTCCACGATCCCTGAGCCTTCAGGGAGTTCCAGACTGCACCCCAGCCCAGAAGGCTGGCATCTGTTGTTACTATTGTCCAATCTGGTCTGCCGAAGGTCATACCTTTGGACAGATGGACCCGAGATAGCCACCAGAGAAGAAAATCCCTGGTCTCTTGATCCAGATTTAGTAGAGGGGACAAATCTGTGTAATCCCCATTCCACTGACTGAGCATGCAGAGTTGCAGCGGTCTGAGATGTAGGCGGGCAAATGGCACTATGTCCATTGCCGCTACCATTAAGCCGATTACTTCCATACACTGAGCCACTGAAGGGCGAGAAGTAGAATAAAAAACACAGCAGGAATTTAGAAGTTTTGACAACCTGGCCTCTGTCAGGTAAATCTTAATTTCTACAGAATCTATCAGGAAGGAAACTCTTGTGAGAGGGGATAGAGAACTCTTTTCTTCGTTCACTTTCCACCCATGAGACCTCAGGAATGCCAGAACAAAGTCCGTATGGGACTTGGCAATTTGAAAATTCGACGCCTGTATCAGAATGTCGTCTAGGTAAGGGACTACTGCTATACCCCGCGGCCTTAGGACCGCCAGAAGTGACCCCAGAACCTTCGTAAAGATTCTTGGTGCCGTAGCTAACCCAAAGGGAAGAGCTACAAACTGGTAATGCCTGTCTAGGAAGGCGAACCTGAGAAACCGATGATGATCTCTGTGTATTGGAATGTGAAGATAAGCATCCTTTAAGTCCACGGTAGTCATATATTGACCCTCCTGGATCATAGGTAGGATGGTTCAAATAGTCTCCATTTTGAAGGATGGGACAGTGAGAAATTTGTTTAGGATCTTGAGATCTAAGATTGGTCTGAAGGTTCCCTCTTTCTTGGGAACCACAAACAGATTTGAATAGAAGCCTTGCCCCTGTTCCTCCCTTGGAACTGGGTGGATCACTCCCATAACTAGGAGGTCTTGAACACAATGTAAGAATGCCTCTCTCTTTATCTGGTTTGCAGATAATTGTGAGAGGTGAAATCTTCCTTTTGGGGAAGAAGCTTTGAAGTCCAGAAGATACCCCTGGGACACAATTTCCAACGCCCAGGGATCCTGGACATCTCTTGCCCAAGCCTGGGCAAAGAGAGAAAGTCTGCCCCCTACTAGATCCGTTACCGGATCGGGGGATGATCTTTCATGCTGTCTTAGAAGCAGCAGCAGGCTTTTTGGCCTGTCTTCCTTTGTTCAAAGCTTGGTTAGGTCTCCAGATCGGCTTGGACTGGGCAAAATGTCCCTCTTGTTTTGTATTAGAGGAAGTTGATGCTGCGCCAGTCTTGAAGTTTTGAAAGGCACGAAAATTAGTCTGTTTGGTCCTTAATTTGTTGGACCTATCCTGAGGAAGGGCGTGACCTTTTCCTCCAGTAATATCAGAAATGATCTCCTTCAGTCGGGGACCGAATAGGGTCTGCCCCTTGAAGGGAATATTGAGAAGCTTAGACTTTGAAGTAACGTCAGCTGACCAGGATTTAAGCCATAACGCCCTACGCGCTTGAATAGCAAAACCTGAGTTCTTAGCCGTTAGTTTGGTTAAATGAACAACGGCGTCAGAAACAAATGAATTGGCTAGCTTAAGATCTTTAAGCTTGTCAAGTATATCATCCAATGGGATTTCTACCTGTAGAGCCTCTTCCAGAGACTCAAACCAGAAGGCCGCAGCAGCAGTGACAGGGGCAATGCATGCAAGAGGCTGGAGAATAAAACCCTGCTGAATAAACATTTTCTTAAGGTAACCCTCTAACTTTTTATCCATTGGATCTAGGAAAGCACAACTGTCCTCGACGGGGATAGTTGTACGCTTAGCTAGGGTAGAGACTGCTCCCTCCACCTTAGGGACCGTTTGCCATAAGTCCCGTGTAGCGGCATCTATGGGAAACATCTTTTTAAAAACAGGAGGGGGAGAGAACGGTACACCTGGTCTATCCCATTCCTTAGTAATAATTTCTGAAAACCTCTTAGGTATTGGAAAAACATCAGTGTAAACAGGCACTGCATAGTATTTATCCAATCTACACAATTTCTCTGGGACCATAATGGTGTCACAGTCATTCAGAGCAGCTAAAACCTCCCTGAGCAACAAGCGGAGGTGTTCAAGCTTAAATTTAAATGTAGACATATCAGAATCAGGTTGAATTATCTTCCCTGAGTCAGAAAAATCACCCACAGATAGAAGCTCTCCTTCCTCAGCTTCTGCATATTGTGAGGGGATATCAGACATAGCTACTAAAGCGTCAGAGTGCTCTGTATTTTTCCTAGCCCCAGAGCTGTCTCGCTTTCCTTGTAACCCTGGTAGTTTGGACAATACCGCTGTAAGGGTATGATCCATAACTGCCGCCATGTCTTGTAAGGTAAACGCTATGGGCGCGCTAGATGTACTTGGCGCCTCTAGAGCGGGCGTCCCTTGAGCGGGAGTCATAGGTTATGACACGTGGGGAGAGTTAGTCGGCATAACTTCCCCCTTGTCAGTTTCCTCTGGTGATAAATCTTTTAAAGCCAGAATATGATCTTTATAACTTATAGTAAGATCAGTGCATTTGGTACACATTCTAAGAGGGGGTTCCACAATGGCTTCTAAACATAATGAACAATGAGTTTCCTCTATGTCAGACATGTTTAAACAGACTAGTAATGAGACCAGCAAGCTTGGAAAACACTTTAATAACTGTGAACAAGCAAAAAAACATAATTTATGCTTACCTGATAAATTTATTTCTCTTGTAGTGTATCCAGTCCACGGATCATCCATTACTTGTGGGATATTCTCCTCCTCAACAGGACGTTGCAAGAGGATCACCCACAGCAGAGCTGCTATATAGCTCCTCCCCTCACTGCCATATCCAGTCATTCGACCGAAACAAACCGAGAAAGGAGAAACCATAGGGTGCAGTGGTGACTGAAATTTAATTAAAATTTAGACCTGCCTTAAAAGGACAGGGCGGGCCGTGGACTGGATACACTACAAGAGAAATACATTTATCAGGTAAGCATAAATTATGTTTTCTCTTGTTAAGTGTATCCAGTCCACGGATCATCCATTACTTGTGGGATACCAATACCAAAGCTAAGTACACGGATGATGGGAGGGACAAGGCAGGAACTTAAACGGAAGGAACCACTGCCTGAAGAACCTTTCTCCCAAAAACAGCCTCTGAAGAAGCAAAAGTATCAAATTTGTAAAATTTTGAAAAGGTATGAAGCGAAGACCAAGTCGCAGCCTTGCAAATCTGTTCAACAGAGGCCTCATTTTTAAAGGCCCAGGTGGAAGCCACAGCTCTAGTAGAATGAGCTGTAATTCTTTCAGGGGGCTGCTGTCCAGCAGTCTCATACGCTAAACGGATTATACTCCGAAGCCAAAAGGACAGAGAGGCTGCCAAGGCCTTTTGACCTCTCCTCTGTCCAGAGTAAACAACAAACAGGTTAGATGTTTGACGAAAATCTTAAGTAGCCTGCAAGTAAAACTTCAATGCATGGACTATGTCTAGATTATGCAAAAGACGTTCCTTCTTTGAAGAAGGATTAGGGCATAATGACGGAACAACAATCTCTTGATTGATATTCTTGTTAGAAACCACCTTAGGTAAAAACCCAGGTTTTGTACGCAGAACTACTTTATCTGAATGAAAGATCAGATAAGGAGAATCACAATGTAAGGCAGATAACTCCGAGACTCTACGAGCTGAGGAAATAGCCATCAGAAAAAGAACTTTCCATGATAGGAGTTTGATATCAATAGAATGAAGGGGTCTTTTAAAGCCAGAATATGATCTTTATAACTTATAGTAAGATCAGTGCATTTGGTACACATTCTAAGAGGGGGTTCCACAATGGCTTCTAAACATAATGAACAATGAGTTTCCTCTATATCAGACATGTTTAAACAGACTAGTAATGAGACCAGCAAGCTTGGAAAACACTTTAATAACTGTGAACAAGCAAAAAAACATAATTTATGCTTACCTGATAAATTTATTTCTCTTGTAGTGTATCCAGTCCACGGATCATCCATTACTTGTGGGATATTCTCCTCCCCAACAGGACGTTGCAAGAGGATCACCCACAGCAGAGCTGCTATATAGCTCCTCCCCTCACTGCCATATCCAGTCATTCGACCGAAACAAACCGAGAAAGGAGAAACCATAGGGTGCAGTGGTGACTGAAATTTAATTAAAATTTAGACCTGCCTTAAAAGGACAGGGCGGGCTGTGGACTGGATACACTACAAGAAAAATAAATTTATCAGGTAAGCATAAATTATGTTTTCTCTTGTTAAGTGTATCCAGTCCACGGATCATCCATTACTTGTGGGATACCAATACCAAAGCTAAAGTACACGGATGATGGGAGGGACAAGGCAGGAACTTAAACGGAAGGAACCACTGCCTGTAGAACCTTTCTCCCAAAAACAGCCTCCGAAGAAGCAAAAGTATCAAATTTGGAAAATTTGGAAAAAGTATGAAGCGAAGACCAAGTTGCAGCCTTGCAAATCTGTTCAACAGAGGCCTCATTTTTAAAGGCCCAGGTGGAAGCCACAGCTCTAGTAGAATGAGCTGTAATCCTTTCAGGAGGCTGCTGTCCAGCAGTCTCATAGGCTAAACGGATTATACTCCGAAGCCAAAAAGAAAGAGAGGTTGCCGAGGCCTTCTGACCTCTCCTCTGTCCAGAGTAAACAACAAACAGGTTAGATGTTTGGCGAAAATCTTTAGTAGCCTGTAAGTAAAACTTCAAGGCACGGACTACGTCTAGATTATACAAAAGACGTTCCTTCTTTGAAGAAGGATTAGGGCATAATGACGGAACAACAATCTCTTGATTGATATTCTTGTTAGAAACCACCTTAGGTAAAAACCCAGGTTTTGTACGCAGAACTACTTTATCTGAATGAAAGATCAGATAAGGAGAATCACAATGTAAGGCAGATAACTCCGAGACTCTACGAGCCGAGGAAATAGCCATCAGAAAAAGAACTTTCCATGATAGGAGTTTGATATCAATAGAATGAAGGGGTTCAAACGGAACCCCTTGAAGAACTTTAAGAACCAAGTTTAAGCTCCATGGGGGAGCAACAGGTTTAAACACAGGCTTAATTCTAACTAAAGCCTGACAAAATGCCTGAACGTCTGGAACTTCTGCCAGACGCTTGTGTAAAAGAATAGACAGAGCAGAAATCTGCCCTTTTAAAGAACTAGCTGATAATCCTTTATCCAAACCCTCTTGGAGGAAGGACAATATTCTAGGAACCCTAACCCTACTCCATGAGTAATTCTTGGATTCACACCAATGAAGATATTTACGCCATATTTTGTGGTAAATCTTCCTGGTGACAGGCTTTCGTGCCTGTATTAAGGTATCAATTACTGACTCGGGGAAGCCACGCTTTGATAGGATCAAGCGTTCAATCTCCATGCAGTCAGTCTCAGAGAAAGTAGATTTGGATGATTGAAAGGACCTTGTATTAGAAGGTCTTGTCTCAGAGGCAGAGTCCATGGTGGAAAGGATGACATGTCCACTAGGTCTGCATACCAGGTCCTGCGTGGCCACGCAGGCGCTATCAATATCACCGATGCTCTCTCCTGTTTGATTTTGGCAATCAGACGAGGGAGCAGAGGAAACGGTGGAAACACATAAGCCAGGTTGAAGAACCAAGGCGCTGCTAGAGCATCTATCAGTGCCGCTTCTGGGTCCCTGGACCTGGATCCGTAACAAGGAAGCTTGGCGTTCTGGCGAGACGCCATAAGATCCAGTTCTGGTTTGCCCCAACGGAGAACCAATTGAGCAAACACCTCCGGATGGAGTTCCCACTCCCCCGGATGAAAAGTCTGACGACTTAGAAAATCCGCCTCCCAGTTCCCTACCCCTGGGATATGGATCGCTGACAGGTGGCAAGAGTGAGTCTCTGCCCAGCGAATTATCTTGGAGACTTCTGACATCGCTAGGGAACTCCTGGTCCCCCCTTGATGGTTGATGTAAGCCACAGTCGTGATGTTGTCCGACTGAAATCTGATAAACCTCAGTTTTGCTAACTGAGGCCAAGCTAGAAGAGCATTGAATATTGCTCTTAACTCCAGAATATTTATTGGGAGGAGTTTCTCCTCCTGAGTCCATGAGCCCTGAGCCTTCAGGGAGTTCCAGACTGCACCCCAACCTAGAAGGCTGGCGTCTGTTGTTACAATGGTCCAATCTGGCCTGCGAAAGGTCATACCTTTGGACAGATGGACCCGAGATAACCACCAGAGAAGAGAATCTCTGGTTTCCTGATCCAGATTTAGTAGAGGGGACAAATCTGTGTAATCCCCATTCCACTGACTGAGCATGCATAATTGCAGCGGTCTGAGATGCAGGCGCGCAAATGGCACTATGTCCATCGCCGCTACCATTAAGCCGATTACTTCCATGCACTGAGCCACCGTGGGGCGCAGAATGGAGTGAAGAACACGGCAAGCATTTAGAAGTTTTGATAACCTGGACTCCGTCAGGTAAATTTTCATTTCTATAGAATCTATCAGAGTCCCTAGGAAGGAAACCCTTGTGAGAGGAGATAGAGAACTCTTTTCTTCGTTCACTTTCCACCCATGCGACCTCAGAAATGCCAGAACTATCTCTGTATGAGACTTGGCAATTTGAAAGCTGGACGCCTGTATCAGGATGTCGTCTAGGTAAGGAGCCACCGCTATACCTCGCGGTCTTAGAACCGCCAGAAGTGAGCCCAGAACCTTTGTAAAAATTCTTGGGGCTGTAGCCAACCCGAATAGGAGAGCTACAAACTGGTAATGCCTGTCTAGAAAGGCAAACCTCAGGAACCGATGATGATTCTTGTGAATCGGAATGTGAAGGTAGGCATCCTTTAAGTCCACTGTGGTCATGTACTGACCCTCTTGGATCATGGGTAGGATGGTTTCGAATAGTTTCCATCTTGAATGATGGAACTCTGAGGAATTTGTTTAGGATCTTTAAATCCAAAATTGGTCTGAAGGTTCCCTCTTTTTTGGGAACCACAAACAGATTTGAATAAAATCCCTGTCCTTGTTCCGTCCGCGGAACTGGATGGATCACTCCCATTACAAGGAGGTCTTGCACGCAGCTTAGGAATGCCTCTTTCTTTATCTGATTTGCAGATAATTTTGAAAGATGAAATCTCCCTTGTGGGGGAGAAGCTTTGAAGTCCAGAAGATATCCCTGAGATATGATCTCCAACGCCCAGGGATCCTGAACATCTCTTGCCCACGCCTGGGCGAAGAGAGAGAGTCTGCCCCCTACTAGACCCGTTATCGGATAGGGGGCCGCTCCTTCATGCTGTCTTGGAGGCAGCAGCAGGCTTTCTGGCCTGCTTGCCTTTCTTCCAGGACTGGGTAGGTTTCCAGGCCTGCTTAGATTGAGCAAAAGTTCCCTCTTGTTTTGAGGTAGAGGGAGTTGATGCTGCACCTGCCTTGAAGTTTCGAAAGGCACGAAAATTAGACTGTTTGGCCCTGTCCTGAGGAAGGGTATGACCCTTACCTCCAGTAATGTCAGCAATAATTTCCTTCAAACCAGGCCCGAATAGGGTCTGCCCCTTGAAAGAAATGTTGAGTAATTTAGACTTTGAAGTCACATCAGCTGACCAGGATTTAAGCCATAGCGCCCTGCGCGCCTGGATGGCGAATCCGGAATTCTTAGCCGTTAGTTTAGTCAAATGAACAATGGCAACAGAAACAAATGAGTTAGCTAGCTTAAGTGTTCTAAGCTTGTCAATAATAATAATTGCAGCGGTCTGAGATGCAGGCGCGCAAATGGCACTATGTCCATCGCCGCTACCATTAAGCCGATTACTTCCATGCACTGAGCCACCGTGGGGCGCAGAATGGAGTGAAGAACACGGCAAGCATTTAGAAGTTTTGATAACCTGGACTCCGTCAGGTAAATTTTCATTTCTATAGAATCTATCAGAGTCCCTAGGAAGGAAACCCTTGTGAGAGGAGATAGAGAACTCTTTTCTTCGTTCACTTTCCACCCATGCGACCTCAGAAATGCCAGAACTATCTCTGTATGAGACTTGGCAATTTGAAAGCTGGACGCCTGTATCAGGATGTCGTCTAGGTAAGGAGCCACCGCTATACCTCGCGGTCTTAGAACCGCCAGAAGTGAGCCCAGAACCTTTGTAAAAATTCTTGGGGCTGTAGCCAACCCGAATAGGAGAGCTACAAACTGGTAATGCCTGTCTAGAAAGGCAAACCTCAGGAACCGATGATGATTCTTGTGAATCGGAATGTGAAGGTAGGCATCCTTTAAGTCCACTGTGGTCATGTACTGACCCTCTTGGATCATGGGTAGGATGGTTTCGAATAGTTTCCATCTTGAATGATGGAACTCTGAGGAATTTGTTTAGGATCTTTAAATCCAAAATTGGTCTGAAGGTTCCCTCTTTTTTGGGAACCACAAACAGATTTGAATAAAATCCCTGTCCTTGTTCCGTCCGCGGAACTGGATGGATCACTCCCATTACAAGGAGGTCTTGCACGCAGCTTAGGAATGCCTCTTTCTTTATCTGATTTGCAGATAATTTTGAAAGATGAAATCTCCCTTGTGGGGGAGAAGCTTTGAAGTCCAGAAGATATCCCTGAGATATGATCTCCAACGCCCAGGGATCCTGAACATCTCTTGCCCACGCCTGGGCGAAGAGAGAGAGTCTGCCCCCTACTAGACCCGTTATCGGATAGGGGGCCGCTCCTTCATGCTGTCTTGGAGGCAGCAGCAGGCTTTCTGGCCTGCTTGCCTTTCTTCCAGGACTGGGTAGGTTTCCAGGCCTGCTTAGATTGAGCAAAAGTTCCCTCTTGTTTTGAGGTAGAGGGAGTTGATGCTGCACCTGCCTTGAAGTTTCGAAAGGCACGAAAATTAGACTGTTTGGCCCTGTCCTGAGGAAGGGTATGACCCTTACCTCCAGTAATGTCAGCAATAATTTCCTTCAAACCAGGCCCGAATAGGGTCTGCCCCTTGAAAGAAATGTTGAGTAATTTAGACTTTGAAGTCACATCAGCTGACCAGGATTTAAGCCATAGCGCCCTGCGCGCCTGGATGGCGAATCCGGAATTCTTAGCCGTTAGTTTAGTCAAATGAACAATGGCAACAGAAACAAATGAGTTAGCTAGCTTAAGTGTTCTAAGCTTGTCAATAATTTCAGTCAATGGAGCTGTATGGATGGCCTCTTCCAGGGCCTCAAACCAGAATGCCGCCGCAGCAGTGACAGGCGCAATGCATGCAAGGGGCTGTAAAATAAAACCTTGTTGAATAAACATTTTCTTAAGGTAAACCTCTAATTTTTTATCCATTGGATCTGAAAAAGCACAACTGTCCTCAACCGGGATAGTGGTACGCTTTGCTAAAGTAGAAACTGCTCCCTCCACCTTAGGGACTGTCTGCCATAAGTCCCGTGTAGTGGCATCTATTGGAAACATTTTTCTAAATATAGGAGGTGGGGAAAAGGGCACACTGGGTCTATCCCACTCCTTACTAATGATTTCTGTAAGCCTTTTAGGTATTGGAAAAACATCAGTACTCACTGGCACTGCAAAGTATTTATCCAGCCTACACAATTTCTCTGGCACTGCAATTGTGTCACAGTCATTCAGAGCAGCTAATACCTCCCCAAGCAATACACGGAGGTTCTCAAGCTTAAATTTAAAATTAGAAATCTCTGAATCAGGTCTCCCCGATTCAGAGACGTCACCCACAGACTGAAGCTCTCCGTCCTCAGGTTCTGCATATTGTGACGCAGTATCAGACATGGCTCTTACAGCATCTACGCACTCTGTATCTCGTCTAACCCCAGAGCTATCGCGCTTGCCTCTCAATTCAGGCAATCTGGCTAATACCTGTGACAGGGTATTATTCATGATTGCAGCCATGTCCTGCAAAGTAATCGCTATGGGCATCCCTGATGTACTTGGCGCCATATTAGCGTGCGTCCCTCGAGCGGGAGGCGAAGGGTCCGACACGTGGGGAGAGTTAGTCGGCATAACTTCCCCCTCGACAGACCCCTCTGGTGACAATTCTTTTATAGATAAAGACTGATTTTTACTGTTTAAGGTGAAATCAATACATTTAGTACACATTCTCCTATGGGGCTCCACCATGGCTTTTAAACATAATGAACAAGTAGTTTCCTCTGTGTCAGACATGTTTGTACAGACTAGCAATGGGACTAGCAAGCTTGGAAAACACTTTAAACCAAGTTAACAAGCAATATAAAAAAACGTTACTGTGCCTTTAAGAGAAACAAATTTTGCAAAATTTGAAATAACAGTGAAAAAAGGCAGTTACACTAACGAAATTTTTACAGTGTATGTAACAAGTTAGCAGAGCATTGCACCCACTTGCAAATGGATGATTAACCCCTTAATACCAAAAACGGAATAATAAATGACAAAAACGTTTTTAAACACAGTCACAACTGCCACAGGTCTACTGTAGTTGTTACCCTCCTCAAACACGACTTTTGAAGCCTTTTGAGCCCTTCAGAGATGTCCTGTATCAAGCAGAAGGAAGCTGAGTGTCTGTCTGAATTTTAGCTGCGCAGAAAAGCGCTAAAATAGGCCCCTCCCACTCATATTACAACAGTGGAAAGCCTCAGGTAACTGTTTCTAGGCAAAAATCAAGCCAGCCATGTGGAGAAAAAAACTAGGCCCCAATAAGTTTTGTCACCAAACATATATAAAAACGATTAACATGCCAGCAAACGTTTTATATTACACTTTTATAAGAGTATGTATCTCAGTTAATAAGCCTGATACCAGTCGCTATTAAATCACTGCATTTAGGCTTAACTTACATTAGTCCGGTATCAGCAGCATTTTTCTAGCAAATTCCATACCTTATTGCAGGGAAACCTGCACGCCATTCCCCCTCTGAAGTTACCTCACTCCTCAGAATATGTGAGAACGGCAATGGATCTTAGTTACTTCTGCTAAGATCATATAAATCACAGGCAGATTCTTCTTCTAATGCTGCCTTTGATAAAACAGTACACTCCGGTACCATTTAAAAATAACAAACTTTTGATTGAAGTTAAGAAACTAACTATAATACACCACACTCCTCTTACTACATCCATCTTTGTTGAGAGTTGCAAGAGAATGACTGGATATGGCAGTGAGGGGAGGAGCTATATAGCAGCTCTGCTGTGGGTGATCCTCTTGCAACGTCCTGTTGGGGAGGAGAATATCCCACAAGTAATGGATGATCCGTGGACTGGATACACTTAACAAGAGAAATAAAAACGGTACTGTGCCTTTAAGAGAAAAAAACAATCACAGAAACTGCAAAACAGTGAAAAAAGCAGTAAATTTTACGAAATTTTTACAGTGTGTATAATAGACTGAAATAGCATTGCACCCACTTGCAAATGGATGATTAACCCCTTAGTTTCAAAACCGGATCAAAAAAACGATATAAACGTTTTTAAACAGTCACAACCAACTGCCACAGCTCTACTGTGGCTCCTACCTGCCCATACAATGACTTTGGAAGGCACAAAACCCCTTTAGAGAGGTCCTATATGTTCAGGGGACTCCTTCAGGGAAGCTGGATGTCTCAAGCTGCAAAAACTACTGCGCAATTTAGGCGCAAAATTAGGCCCCTCCCAACCTGTACTCACAGTGAGAGGGCCTTAAAAAAACTATCCCTAGGCAAAATCTAGCCAGCCATGTGGAAAAACTGGGCCCCAGAATAAAGTTTTATCACCATTTGTAATAAACGTTTATATACATCAAGCAAACGTTATATCTATTCAGTAATGAGAGTAAATAACAAAAATATTACCCTTTACAGCAAGCATGATACCAGTCGTTATTAAATCACTGTAATCAGGCTTACCTTAAATAAATCAGGCACTGTCAGCATTTTCTAGCTTATCATCTCTCTAGAAAAATGTAAAACTGCACATACCTCAGAGCAGGTAACCCTGCACGCTATTCCCCCAGCTGAAGTTACTCATCTCTTCAGTTATGTGTGAGAACAGCAGTGGATCTTAGTTACAAACCGCTAAGATCATCAAAAACCTCAGGCAGACTCTTCTTCAACTTTCTGCCTGAGGTTAAAATAGTACAACTCCGGTACCATTTGAAAATAATAAACTTTTGATTGAAGATAAACTACATTAATGCACCACATCTCTCTAGCTACTACCCTTGTTGAGAGCTGCAAGAGAATGACTGGGAGGTGGCAGTTAGGGGAGGAGCTATATAGACAGCTCTGCTGTGGGTGATCCTCTTGCAGCTCCCTGTTGGGAAGGAGAATATCCCACAAGTAATGGATAAATCCGTGGACTGGATACACCTTACAAGAGAAATAATATTTGGACAGTAATTATTATTGTTTATTTATAAAGTGCTAAAATTTTACGGATTTAAAGGGACAATGTATATTACATGGTGTTTGACTGGGAAGGGCTCAAAGGTTTATAGCAAAAAATTAGCAAACTGTTTTGCAAGACTTCAACAGGGTGGACACCTCCTATTTAGAGATTCTCTTATACTACAGAATTAAAGAATGATGTGAATGCGTCAATACTGAATAATTTACGTTCAGCTTATACGTATGTGAAACATGTAAAGTACATTGCTTATTTTAAGACCATTTGCTACTGCTGTAAGAATTGAATTACATTATTGGAAATAGAAAAGGTACTAAAAATAATGCATTGCTTCAAAAGCAACAAGCGTTCAGTTCCCCAGAGTAAAACATGAAAAATAAATAGAAACTTAAAGGGACAGTCTAGTCCAAAATAAACTTTCATGATTCAGATGGAGAATGTAATTTTAAACAATTTTCCAATTTACTTCTATCACCTATTTTGCTTTGTTCTCTTGGTATTCTTAGTTGAAAACTAAACATAGGAGGTTCATATGCTAATTTCTAAGCCCTTGAAGGCCGCCTCTTCTCTCAGGGCATTTTGACAGTTTTTCACCACTAGATGGTGTTAGTTCATGTGTGTCATATAGATAACACTGTGCTCACATACGTGGAGTTCCAGGGAGCCAGCTCTGATTGGCTAAAATGGATGCCTGTCAAAAGAACTGAAATAAGGGGGCAGTTTGCAGAGGCTCAGATACAAGGTAATCACAGAGGTAAAAAGAGTATTTATATAACTGTGTTGGTTACTCAAAACTAGGGATTGGGTAATAAGGGGATTATCTATCTTTTTAAACAATAAAAATTTGGGTGTAGACTGTCCCTTTAAAGGGACATGAAATCCAATTTTTTTTTTACGATTCATATAGAGTATACAATTTTAAACAAGTTTCCCCTTTACTTCTATTATCAAATGTGCTTTGTTCTCTCAGTATCCTTTGTTTACGGAGCAGTTGTGCACTACTGGGAGCTAGCTGAACACAACAGGTATTGACAAGCGGTATATGTGCAGCCGCCAGTCAGCATTTAGCTCACATTAGTGCTTTGCTGCCCCTGAGCCTACCTAAGTATTATTTTCAACAAAGGACAGCAAGAGAACAAAGCAAATTAAATAATACAAGTCAATTGGAAAGATATTTTTAAAACTGTATGTTCTATCTGAATCATGAAAGAAATAGTTTGGGTTTCATATCCCTTGGGTTTTACTTGATTATTGTACATAAACCTGGCATGAGGAATAACAGCTATTTTTTTTTCCCATTTCAAGGGGGCCTTACAAACACTAGAGCTTTCTTCCAAGGTATTTATATACAAATTAGTTTTCTATAAAGTTAATTAAAAATGTCTCATGCAATGTTACAAAATAGAATAATAATGAGAAAGGTTCTTAAAATATATTAATAGAATAAACAATAAAATCATACAATAATAATAAGTCCCAGAGCTCTTGGTTACACCACAATACCACATACAGATGTGGCAGAAGAAAGTGTATTTCCTGTGACCATGTCCAGGTTTCTAAAACGTTTACCTCTAACCACACTGGTGAGGAATTTAACACTAAGGGATACACTAACTGCAAAAGTCTGTTTGTCATCTATTTGACAGAATGTACCCAGTGTCACAAATCCTATGTGGGTTGAACTACTAGAGAAGTAGGCACCTGTATTATATTTCTGGAGAGAGGGCTTGGTCTGCCCTCTCCAGACATTTTTTAGCGGTACAGAGGAAGGATGTCAGCACATTCAAATGGAAAGTGATCGGACAGATCAAAAGATTGCCCAGAGGTGGAGACAAATTTTCTGTCCTTTGTAGACAGGAAATTTATTGGATACACAAACTCAAGTGTCTTATACCATTCGGTTTTAATTTCGAATTTCACATCATCAATTTTAAGGCAGAGATAATTGGTTGTGTATGAACAATATTTTTTGTCGTGCCCCCTGAGTCCTAATATGTTTCTTATAAATAGCTGATTCTAAAGTTGATGTTTGTTATGCTTATTGTCAGGTTGTGTTTACAAATAGTTATTGTACTTACTGTACAGAGTTAAATGTACTTATTGTTAAGTTTACATACCCTGGCAGAATTTATGATTTCTTGGCCATTTTTCAGAGAATATGAATGATACCACAAAAACTTTTCTTTCACTCATGGTTAGTGTTTGGCTGAAGCCATTTATTATCAATCAACTTTGTTTACTATTTTTAAATCATAATGACAACATAAACTACCCAAATGACCCTGATCAAAAGTTTACATACCCTGGTGATTTTGGCCTGATAACATGCACACAAGTTAACACAAAGGGGTTTGAATGGCTATTAAAGGTAACCATCCTCACCTGTGATCTGTTTGCTTGTAATTCGTGTGTGTGTGTGTAAAAGGTCAATGAGTTTCTGGACTCCTGACAGACCCTTGCATTTTTCATCCAGTGCTGCACTGATGATTCTGGATTCTGAGTCATGGGGAAAGCAAAAGAATTGTCAAAGGATCTGCGGGAAAAGGTAGTTGAACTGTATAAAACAGGAAAGGGATATAAAAAAATATCCAAGGAATTGAGAATGCAAATCATCAGTGTTCAAACTCTAATCAATAAGTGGAAAATGAGGGGTTCTGTTGAAACCAAATCACGGTCAGGTAGACCAACTAAAATTTCAGCCATAACTGCCAGGAAAATTGTTCGGGATGCAAAGACAAACCCACAAATAACTTCAGGTGAAATACAGGACTCTCTGAAAACATGTGGTGTGGCGGTTTCAAGATGCACAATAAGGAGGCACTTTTAGAAAGATGGGCTGCATAGTTGAGTCGCCAGAAGAAAGCCATTACTATGCAAATGCCACAAAGTATCCCACTTACAATACGCCAAACAGCACAGAGACAAGCCTCAAACCTTCTGGCACAAAGTCATTTGGAGTGATGAGACCAAAATTGAGCTTTTTGGTCACAACTATAAACGCTACATTTGGAGAGGAGTCAACAAGGCCTATGATGAAAGGTACACCATTCCTATTGTGAAACACTGAGGTGGATCGCTGATGTTTTGGGGATGTGTGAGCTACAAAGGCACAGGAAATTTGGTCAGAATTGATGGCAAGATGAATGCAGTATGTTATCAAACAGAACGCCTCATTTTCCACTTCTTGATTAGAGTTTGAACACTGCTGATTTGCATTCTCAATTCCTTGGATATCTTTTTATATCCCTTTCCTGTTTTATACAGTTCAACTACCTTTTCCCGCAGATCCTTTGACAATTCTTTTGCTTTCCCCATGACTCAGAATCCAGAAACGTCAGTGCAGCACTGGATGAAAGATGCAAGGGTCTGTCAGGAGTCCAGAAACTCATTGACCTTTTATACACACACACTAATTACAAGCAAACAGATCACAGGTGAGGATGGTTACCTTTAATAGCCATTAAAACCCCTTTGTGTCAACTTGTGTGCATGTTATCAGGCCAAAATCACCAGGGTATGTAATCTTTTGATCAGGGTCATTTGGATAGTTTCTGTTATCATTATGATTTAAAAAGAGTAAACATAGTTGATTGTTAATAAATGGCTTCAGCCTAACACTAACCATGAGTGAAAGAAAAGTTTTTGTGTTATCATTCATATTCTCTGAAAAATGGCCAAGACATCATAAATTCTGCCAGGGTATGTAAACTTATGAGCACAACTGTATGTGTTGACTATTATGTAAATTATCTGTCCATTATGACTATAAAGCAAAATGTTTTTATGCACCTCATTGTACTAGCTACTATGGAGGAAGTTGTGTTTACTGTCAGGTTGAGTTTGCACATAGTTATTGTACCTACTGTACAGAGTTATATGTACTATTTGCTATTAGACATTTGCCATTTATGCATTGACTATAATGTAAATTACCTGTCTATTATGACTATAAAGTAATATGTTTATATGCACTCCACTGTACTAGCTGTGTGAATATGGAGGAAGTTAGAGGTCTGATTTCTTTTATTATACTCACTACCAATCATATGTCAGTGGTATTATAATCCCTCAATATGCCCCCCCATTTTTTCTAGTTAACTAGTTCCCATGCTTTAACTATTTTTATCTTATTAAATTAATATATATATATTCCTTGTATATCGGTAAAAAAAATACTAACATGTATACTTTATGTTGTCTCTCAGTCTCTCAATTTGATATGTGTACCCTAAGGGGTAGATTTACCAATGTCATAAGCTGTAGCGTATCATGTCTGACAGACACTGACATTTATCATTACACAAGCAGTTCACCAGAACTGCTTGTGCAATGCGCCCCCTGCAGATTCGCAGCCAATCGTCCTCTAGCAGGGGGTGTCAATCAGCCCGATCGTATAGGATCGGGCAGATTGAAGACCGCAGTCTCAGAGACAGCGGACAAGTTATGGAGCAGTGGTCTTTAGACCGCTGCTTAATAACTGCTGTTTCGGGCTCTTGTTAAATCTACCCCTAAGGGTTAAATTCTTGGGCCATTTTTGTTTTAGCCTTTCAGGTAGTTTGTTAGCCTTTATATTCTATACACAGATGTACCCTGTTATGTCTATGATTAGTGTCCTAGTGAGTGAAACCAGTCAGACGTTTTGAATGGCCTTCCGATTCCTGCTGTTTATCTTTTAAAGATTTGCTCAATAAAGTGTTTACTTTTTATTTTTATCTACCATGAGGCTCTACTGGACTCTTTTTTCAATACAGGTGGCCCTCGTTTTACAACGGTTCAATTTACACCGTTTCAGAATAACAACCTTTTTTTCCAGTCATGTGACTGCTATTGAAAAGCATTGAGAAGCAGTGCATTTATTAAAATAGCCAGTAGGTGGAGCTGTCCGCTTGTGTTGCAGCAAAGTCAAGCAAGCTGAAATTAATCAGTTTAACCAGACCTGAGCTATCGAGCAGATTTCAAAGGAACAAGATCTTCCTGTCTATAAATCAGTCTAGATTGGAATGCATAGAAAGAACTGTTTGCAGAAAAATGCAAGTGAAGTCTGTGTTGTGTGATTATTTTATTAGGTTTATAATGCTGTTTAGCAAATGTTTTTGTTCATTTAACGTAGTTTAATTATATATTCTGTGTTGTGTGATTATTTTATTAGGTTTATAATGCTGTTTAGCATTTAAAGTCTTCATTTAAAAGCTTTAAAAAACAGAATTTATGCTTACCTGATAAATTACTTTCTCCAACGGTGTGTCCGGTCCACGGCGTCATCCTTACTTGTGGGATATTTTCTTCCCCAACAGGAAATGGCAAAGAGCCCAGCAAAGCTGGTCACATGATCCCTCCTAGGCTCCGCCTACCCCAGTCATTCGACCGACGTAAAGGAGGAATATGCATAGGAGAAATCATATGATACCGTGGTGACTGTAGTTAGAGAAAATAATTCATCAGACCTGATTAAAAAAACCAGGGCGGGCCGTGGACCGGACACACCGTTGGAGAAAGTAATTTATCAGGTAAGCATAAATTCTGTTTTCTCCAACATAGGTGTGTCCGGTCCACGGCGTCATCCTTACTTGTGGGAACCAATACCAAAGCTTTAGGACACGGATGATGGGAGGGAGCAAATCAGGTCACCTAGATGGAAGGCACCACGGCTTGCAAAACCTTTCTCCCAAAAATAGCCTCCGAAGAAGCAAAAGTATCAAATTTGTAAAATTTGGTAAAAGTGTGCAGTGAAGACCAAGTCGCTGCCTTACATATCTGATCAACAGAAGCCTCGTTCTTGAAGGCCCATGTGGAAGCCACAGCCCTAGTGGAGTGAGCTGTGATTCTTTCAGGAGGCTGCCGTCCGGCAGTCTCATAAGCCAATCGGATGATGCTTTTAAGCCAAAAAGAGAGAGAGGTAGAAGTTGCTTTTTGACCTCTCCTTTTACCAGAATAAACAACAAACAAAGAAGATGTTTGTCTGAAATCCTTTGTAGCCTCTAAATAGAATTTTAGAGCACGAACTACATCCAAATTGTGCAACAAACGTTCCTTCTTTGAAACTGGATTCGGACACAAAGAAGGTACAACTATCTCCTGGTTAATATTTTTGTTAGAAACAACTTTCGGAAGAAAACCAGGTTTAGTACGCAAAACCACCTTATCTGCATGGAACACCAGATAAGGAGGAGAACACTGCAGAGCAGATAACTCTGAAACTCTTCTAGCAGAAGAAATTGCAACCAAAAACAAAACTTTCCAAGATAGTAACTTAATATCTACGGAATGTAAGGGTTCAAACGGAACCCCTTGAAGAACTGAAAGAACTAAATTGAGACTCCAAGGAGGAGTCAAAGGTTTGTAAACAGGCTTGATTCTAACCAGAGCCTGAACAAAAGCTTGAACATCTGGCACAGCCGCCAGCTTTTTGTGAAGTAAAACAGATAAAGCAGAAATCTGTCCCTTCAAAGAACTTGCAGATAATCCTTTCTCCAAACCCTCTTGTAGAAAGGATAGAATCTTAGGAATTTTTATCTTGTTCCATGGGAATCCTTTAGATTCACACCAACAGATATATTTTTTCCATATTTTATGGTAAATTTTCCTAGTTACAGGCTTTCTAGCCTGAATAAGAGTATCAATGACAGAATCTGAAAACCCACGCTTTGATAAAATCAAGCGTTCAATCTCCAAGCAGTCAGTTGGAGTGAAGCCAGATTCGGATGTTCGAATGGACCTTGAACAAGAAGGTCCTGTCTCAAAGGTAGCTTCCATGGTGGAGCCGATGACATATTCACCAGGTCTGCATACCAAGTTCTGCGTGGCCACGCAGGAGCTATCAAGATCACCGAAGCCCTCTCCTGATTGATCCTGGCTACCAGCCTGGGAATGAGAGGAAACGGTGGGAATACATAAGCTAGGTTGAAGGTCCAAGGTGCTACTAGTGCATCTACTAGAGTCGCCTTGGGATCCCTGGATCTGGACCCGTAGCAAGGAACCTTGAAGTTCTGACGAGACGCCATCAGATCCATGTCTGGAATGCCCCATAATTGAGTTATTTGGGCAAAGATTTCCGGATGGAGTTCCCACTCCCCCGGATGGAAAGTCTGACGACTCAGAAAATCCGCTTCCCAATTTTCCACTCCTGGGATGTGGATTGCAGACAAGTGGCAGGAGTGATTCTCCGCCCATTGAATTATTTTGGTCACTTCTTCCATCGCCAGGGAACTCCTTGTTCCCCCCTGATGGTTGATATATGCAACAGTCGTCATGTTGTCTGATTGAAACCTTATGAATTTGGCCTTTGCTAGTTGAGGCCAAGCTTTGAGAGCATTGAATATCGCTCTCAGTTCCAGAATGTTTATCGGGAGAAGAGATTCTTCCCGAGACCATAGACCCTGAGCTTTCAGGGGTTCCCAGACCGCGCCCCAGCCCACCAGACTGGCGTCGGTCGTGACAATGACCCACTCTGGTCTGCGGAAGCTCATTCCCTGCGACAGGTTGTCCAGGGTCAGCCACCAACGGAGTGAATCTCTGGTTCTCTGATCTACTTGGATTGTCGGAGACAAGTCTGTATAATCCCCATTCCACTGTCTGAGCATGCACAGTTGTAATGGTCTTAGATGAATTCGCGCAAGAGGAACTATGTCCATTGCTGCAACCATCAAACCTATTACTTCCATGCACTGCGCTATGGAAGGAAGAAGAACAGAATGAAGTACTTGACAAGAGCTTAGAAGTTTTGATTTTCTGGCCTCTGTCAGAAAAATCTTCATTTCTAAGGAATCTATTATTGTTCCCAAGAAGGGAACTCTTGTTGACGGGGATAGAGAACTTTTTTCTACGTTCACTTTCCACCCGTGAGATCTGAGAAAGGCTAGGACAATGTCCGTATGAGCCTTTGCTTTTGACAGAGACGACGCTTGAATCAGTATGTCGTCCAAGTAAGGTACTACTGCAATGCCCCTTGGTCTTAGCACCGCTAGAAGGGACCCTAGTACCTTTGTGAAAATCCTTGGAGCAGTGGCTAATCCGAATGGAAGTGCCACAAACTGGTAATGCTTGTCCAGAAAGGCGAACCTTAGGAACCGATGATGTTCCTTGTGGATAGGAATATGTAGATACGCATCCTTTAAATCCACCGTGGTCATGAATTGACCTTCCTGGATGGTAGGAAGAATTGTTCGAATGGTTTCCATTTTGAACGATGGAACCCTGAGAAATTTGTTTAGAATCTTGAGATCTAAAATTGGTCTGAATGTTCCCTCTTTTTTGGGAACTATGAACAGATTGGAGTAAAACCCCATCCCTTGTTCTCCTAATGGAACAGGATGAATCACTCCCATTCTTAACAGGTCTTCTACACAATGTAAGAATGCCTGTCTTTTTATTTGGTTTGAAGACAATTGAGACCTGTGGAACCTTCCCCTTGGGGGTAGTTCCTTGAATTCCAGGAGATAACCTTGAGAAACTATTTCTAGCGCCCAAGGATCCTGAACATCTCTTGCCCAAGCCTGAGCAAAGAGAGAGAGTCTGCCCCCCACCAGATCCGGTCCCGGATCGGGGGCCAACACTTCATGCTGTTTTAGTAGCAGTGGCAGGTTTCTTGGCCTGCTTACCCTTGTTCCAGCCTTGCATCGGTCTCCAGGCTGGTTTGGTTTGAGAACTATTACCCTCTTGCTTAGAGGGTGTAGAATTTGAGGCTGGTCCGTTTCTGCGAAAGGGACGAAAATTTGGCTTATTTTTAGCCTTAAAAGACCTATCCTGAGGAAGGGCGTGGCCCTTACCCCCAGTGTTGTCTGAAATAATCTCTTTCAAGTCAGGGCCAAACAGCGTTTTACCCTTGAAAGGGATGTTAAGCAATTTGTTCTTGGAGGACACATCCGCTGACCAAGACTTTAGCCAAAGCGCTCTGCGCGCCACAATAGCAAAACCTGAATTTTTCGCCGCTAATCTAGCTAATTGCAAAGTGGCGTCTAAGATAAAAGAGTTAGCCAATTTAAGTGCTTGAACTCTGTCCATAACCTCCTCATACGAAGATTCTTTATTGAGCGACTTTTCTAGTTCTTCGAACCAGAAACACGCCGCTGTAGTGACAGGAACAATGCATGAAATTGGTTGTAGAAGGTAACCTTGCTGAACAAACATCTTTTTAAGCAAACCCTCTAATTTTTTATCCATAGGATCTTTGAAAGCACAACTATCTTCTATAGGGATAGTAGTGCGTTTGTTTAGAGTAGAAACCGCCCCCTCGACCTTGGGGACTGTCTGCCATAAGTCCTTTCTGGGGTCGACCATAGGAAATAATTTCTTAAATATAGGGGGAGGAACAAAAGGTATGCCGGGCCTTTCCCATTCCTTATTTACAATGTCCGCCACCCGCTTGGGTATAGGAAAAGCATCGGGGGGCACCGGGACCTCTAGGAACTTGTCCATCTTACATAATTTCTCTGGAATGACCAAATTGTCACAATCATCCAGAGTAGATAACACCTCCTTAAGCAGAGCGCGGAGATGTTCTAATTTAAATTTAAATGTAATAACATCAGGTTCAGCTTGTTGAGAAATTTTTCCTGAATCTGAAATTTCTCCCTCAGACAAAACCTCCCTCCTGGCCCCTTCAGATTGGTGTGAGGGTATGTCAGAACCATTATCATCAGCGTCCTCATGCTCTTCAGTATCTAAAACAGAGCAATCGCGCTTTCTCTGATAAGTGGACATTTTGGACAAAATGTTTTTAATAGAATTATCCATTACAGCCGTTAATTGTTGCATAGTAAGAAGTATTGGCGCACTAGATGTACTAGGGACCTCTTGTGTGGGCAAGACTGGTGTAGACACAGAAGGGGATGATGCAGTACCATGCTTACTCCCCTCACTTGAGGAATCATCTTGGGCAACATCATTATCAGTGGCATCATTGTCCCTACTTTGTTTGGACACTATGTCACATTCATCACATATATTTAAATGGGGAGGAACCTTGGCTTTCAAACATACAGAACATCGTCTATCTGATGGTTCAGACATGTTAACAGGCCTAAACTTGATAACAAAGCACAAAAAACGTTTTAAAATAAAACCGTTACTGTCACTTTAAATTTTAAACTGAACACACTTTATTACTGAATATGTGAAAAAGTATGAAGGAATTGTTCAAAATTCACCAAAATTTCACCACAGTGTCTTAAAGCCTTAAAAGTATTGCACACCAAATTTGAAAGCTTTAACTCTTAAAATAACGGAACCGGAGCCGTTTTTACATTTAACCCCTATACAGTCCCTGGTATCTGCTTTGCTGAGACCCAACCAAGCCCAGAGGGGAATACGATACCAAATGACGCCTTCAATAAGCTTTTTCAGTGGTTCTTAGCTCCTCACACATGCATCTGCATGCCTTGCTTTCCAAAAACAACTGCGCATTAGTGGCGCGAAAATGAGGCTCTGCCTATGACTAGAAAAGGCCCCCAGTGAAAAAGGTGTCCAATACAGTGCCTGCCGTTTTTTTAATACAATCCCCAAGATTAAAAGAACTATTTATAGTTATAATCCACTAAATATACTTATAAAGTAATCGTTTTAGCCCAGAAAAATGTCTACCAGTCTTAAAAGCCCTTGTGAAGCCCTTTATTCTTATACTAAACTAAGAAAATGGCTTACCGGTTCCCATAGGGAAAATGACAGCTTCCAGCATTACCAAGTCTTGTTAGAAATGTGTCATACCTCAAGCAGCAAAGTCTGCCCACTGTTTCCCACAACTGAAGTTACTTCATCTCAACAGTCCTGTGTGGAAACAGCCATCGATTTTAGTAACGGTTGCTAAAATCATCTTCCTCTTACAAACAGAAATCTTCATCTCTTTTCTGTTTCAGAGTAAATAGTACATACCAGCACTATTTTAAAATAACAAACTCTTGATTGAAGAATAAAAACTACATTTAAACACCAAAAAACTCTAAGCCATCTCCGTGGAGATGTTGCCTGTGCAACGGCAAAGAGAATGACTGGGGTAGGCGGAGCCTAGGAGGGATCATGTGACCAGCTTTGCTGGGCTCTTTGCCATTTCCTGTTGGGGAAGAGAATATCCCACAAGTAAGGATGACGCCGTGGACCGGACACACCTATGTTGGAGAAATAATGTATTAGGTGTTACTTATGACAATTTTGAGAGGGGCCTGGAACCTATCTCCCTCACTTCCCATTGACTTACATTATAAACTGGGTTTCAATTTACAACAATTTCGATTTACAACCATTCCTTCTGGAACCTAACCCCGGCGTAAACTGAGGGCTACCTGTATTGCTAATAGCGGATTTCAGGGATCCGCTCTGCTATTTTTGAGCCTCTGATTGCCTGCCTGTCTACAGCGTACACTAACTGCTTCCAGACGTTCGTTTCCCTCAGTCGATGACGTCAGGACACAGTGGGAACTCCATGCGGATTGGTTCTCTACTGGTACCGTGGTGCAGATGTGCAGCAGAGAATAGAGACAAGCTGATGTCGGAGCTGAATGTCTCCATGCCGCTATTAACAAATGCTGCCTTTCCCCTTAACCTACGGATCACTGTTTTTTGAGGACAGTGGCTTGTGATTTCTTGCTGTGGTTGAGTGAAGAAACTTGTGGGATGCTATTGTTTGTTTAATCTATGCCTGTTGTGGGAGATATCATGCTGAATCCTCTCTGAGCTAGCAGATAATACTCGCCATGGCCCTACCAACAGCTGCACAATGTATTTAGTCTCACTCACATTTTTGGAACTGTGATTTTCTCTGTCTGATTTATATATGGACTGACGTTCTATTAAGTTGGCTTACAACTTTCTACAACCTTTTTATTCATCTGTTTTTTACTCTAATAATAATAACTATAAGAGTTAGACATTCTTACTTGATGGCTTCAACAAGTATATTAATGAGCAATTCATCAGGTATTCCTTTTCCCATCTTCAAATGTTTTTCAGCTATCCCACCAAGTTGAGCCCGTGAAGAAAGCTGCATAAAATAAAGAAATGAACAATGCAAAAATAACTATAACTAAGGGCAGACCAAAATAAAATGAATCATAGAGAGTGACAATATAATATGATTAAAGGGACATGTCACCCAAACTCTAAATCGCTTGAAAATGGCGCAGCATATCTGTAAAAAGCTGACTACAAAATATCATATGAACATCACTAGGAAAAAAAGGAAGATATTTTATCTAAAAATGTCCTTAGTAGCAAAATCCCATAGTAAAGGAAGTTTAAAGGGCCATTATAGGAAAAAAAAGGATATGCCCTAATTCTTTACAGCATATAATTTTAGGACTAGCGACTGCAATTTTGTGAGGTCTCAAATAGGGAAGATGGCGACCGCCAGAGGCATTTGGCTATTTTTGGAGACAAATTTCTTCTTATGAAAATCCAACACACTAAGGGTCTGATGATCTACACCTCACCAGATCAGATGTGGTTTTTCTCGGCGACCCACGCAGGGGCTGCCCTGGTTAAATTATCGTAAAAAAAGGTCAGTGCCTGCGATTGGAGAGATGTCTCCTATGTAATGAAGCTCGCTGGAAAGGGACACTTCGTTTGTGGAGCAAAGTTAGCAGTGGGCTGGGGCGCACTTTAAAAAATGAAATCCTGCAGCCAATTTAAATTACATTACACTGCTTTCTGCGTATAGCATTTTACCATTGCTATATTTTCGTATGCATGTGTTTGTCTATCAGGGTTATAAGTATTTTAAGTGTTTTGAGAAAAGCTCATCACCTTTTAGTTTGTGAGTAAAAACTGTGAGATCTGCAGTATGAAAATGTTTACAGAATTACACTGGGATTAGAGAGACAATTTCCTACACGACCATTAATTACACTTTTTATTGTGCACTTATAAGTACAAATTCCGAAGTGTTTTTTGCACATCTAGTGTACTTAAATTACGATTTATGCTGTGTATATTTAAAGGGACAGTAAAGTCAAAATTAAACTTTTATGATTCAGATAAGACATGTAATTTTAAACAACTTTCCAATTTACTTTTATCATCAAATTTGCTTTGTTATCTTGGTATTCTTAGTTGAAAACTAAACCTAGGTAGACTCATATGCTAATTTACAGCCCTTGAAGGCCGCCTCTTATCTCAGTGCATTTTGCCAGGTTTTCACAGCTAGAGAGCGATAGTTCATGTTTGTCATGTAGATAACATTGTGCTCATTCTAGTGGAGTTATTCGTGATTGGCTAAAATGCTAGTCTGTCAAAAGAACTGAAAAAGGGGCAGAGGCTTAGATACAAGTTAATCGTAGAGGTAGAAAGTATATTAACATAACCGTGTTGGTTATGCAAAATGGGGAATGGGTAACAAAGGGATTTATCTATCTTTTTAAACAATAACAAATCTGGAGTAGACTGTCCCTTTAATATGATTTATTCCTGTGTAATTTGCATACAAATTTTACATTTATGATAAAATACAATATTTGGTGAAGAATTTTGTTAGAATTTATGATGCATATTTCTGTGTGAATGCTTCAATTATTCATTTTGGATGATTTTTAAAATACCAATTTTATTGTGCACTTTGTAATGTATGCATCTCCCTCCCATACGAAAATGCAGTATACGCCCCTTAGCGAGACACCCTGTTTTCAGGGTAAAAAAGTGCCTTTAGATTATTCCACCTGGGAAATAGAAGTACTGGCGAGTATACTTTAATAATCTCGCCAGCCCAGAGACCTTTAGATCATCGGGGCCCTATGATCTGGATTTGAACAGATCTTATTGTGTTGTACTTTCAGAAGAAGAAATCTGATTCCAAAAATAGCCGAATCCTGCTAGTGGCCACCATCTTCCTCATTCGAGACCTCAGAAAACTGCTGAATGCAAATCCCTACTTGTGACCCTTTAATGCTATGGGCCCTCAGCACAGGGCAGACAAGGTTCCTGACTTGGGAACCTGTATGCCTGGCTTTGTAGCGAGGGGCTGCAGAAACTGTACATTCTCTGCTGTTAGTGCATTTGCCTCTAGCCCGGGGACCAACTACGCACGAGCAGGGCCTATCAATCACCCTGAACTAACCACCAACTCAGAGGTGGTGGAGAAGGTAAGGAGCAGCTGTCATTTGTGCTCTGTAGCAGCATTCACTTTGTACATGGAGCCCTATGTGTTTAACACCCAAAAAAGGGGCTAAACACAAGAAGAAAGACCACTCAGGACCTGCAGAGCGCTGCTGGCCCCGAGCGGAAACTGCAATGCAGATGGAAATTGCTCAATAACTACTCACACAGCACTTAATCTGACAAGCTCGATCCATTTTGATGTAAATTATCTTCCTTTTTAATATAGAGATGTTCAAGCAATATTTTCCAGTCAGATTTTTACATATTTGCTGCATCACTTTCCAGGTAAAAAACAGATCTCTGGGATTTCTATTAAATGGGGCTCTGTATATTATGTTTAGATTTACGTGAGCAGAATTGTAGGGGATATAGGCCCAAGTTCATTGTGTTTATTTACTTCTCAAAAAAGAAAAGTGATTATAAATAAGCCAATGTATTCTGGAAAATAAATATGTAAATACAATTAAGCTATGCACATTTGCCCTCAAACCAACCTACTTACCTTTTGCAATGAGTTTACATTTGAAACTGATGTTGCCTCTCGTGGAGATATTATTTTCTCTGTCTGATCAATATCTAAAAGGTAAACAGGCCAATTAAAATGCTTTACTGTATATGTATCTACAATTAGCTAAAAAAAAAAGTGATTTTACAGCCTTTAATGCCAGATTCCCAAATGTAAAAATTAGACAGCAAAACTAACATTAATGCCAGAGTGTGAGCATTCACTTTAAGGGACAAATGTTAAAGCACTTGAAATTGATGCAGCATAGCTGTAAAGCTGTAAAAAACATAATTTATGCTTACCTGATAAATTTATTTCTCTTGTAGTGTATCCAGTCCACGGATCATCCATTACTTGTGGGATATTCTCCTTCCCAACAGGAAGTTGCAAGAGGATCACCCACAGCAGAGCTGCTATATAGCTCCTCCCCTCACTGCCATATCCAGTCATTCGACCGAAACAAGCCGAGAAAGGATAAACCATAGGGTGCAGTGGTGACTGTAGTTTAATTAAAATTTAGACCTGCCTGAAAAGGACAGGGCGGGCCCTGGACTGGATACACTACAAGAGAAATAAATTTATCAGGTAAGCATAAATTATGTTTTCTCTTGTTAAGTGTATCCAGTCCACGGATCATCCATTACTTGTGGGATACCAATACCAAAGCTAAAGTACACGGATGATGGGAGGGACAAGGCAGGAACTTAAACGGAAGGAACCACTGCCTGTAGAACCTTTCTCCCAAAAACAGCCTCCGAAGAAGCAAAAGTATCAAATTTGGAAAATTTGGAAAAAGTATGAAGCGAAGACCAAGTTGCAGCCTTGCAAATCTGTTCAACAGAGGCCTCATTTTTAAAGGCCCAGGTGGAAGCCACAGCTCTAGTAGAATGAGCTGTAATCCTTTCAGGAGGCTGCTGTCCAGCAGTCTCATAGGCTAAACGGATTATACTCCGAAGCCAAAAAGAAAGAGAGGTTGCCGAGGCCTTCTGACCTCTCCTCTGTCCAGAGTAAACAACAAACAGGTTAGATGTTTGGCGAAAATCTTTAGTAGCCTGTAAGTAAAACTTCAAGGCACGGACTACGTCTAGATTATGCAAAAGACGTTCCTTCTTTGAAGAAGGATTAGGACATAATGATGGAACAACAATCTCTTGATAGATATTCTTGTTAGAAAACACCTTAGGTAAAAACCCAGGTTTTGTACGCAGAACAACTTTATCTGAATGAAAGATCAGATAAGGAGAATCACAATGTAAGGCAGATAACTCCGAGACTCTTCGAGCCGAGGAAATAGCCATCAGAAAAAGAACTTTCCATGAAAGAAGTTTGATATCAATAGAATGAAGGGGTTCAAACGGAAACCCTTGAAGAACTTTAAGAACCAAGTTTAAGCTCCATGGAGGAACAACAGGTTTAAACACAGGCTTAATTCTAACTAAAGCCTGACAAAATGCCTGAACGTTTGGAACTTCTGCCAGACGCTTGTGTAAAAGAATAGACAGAGCAGAAATCTGTCCCTTTAAAGAACTAGCTGATAATCCTTTGTCCAAACCCTCTTGGAGGAAGGACAATATCCTAGGAATCCTAACCCTACTCCATGAGTAATTCTTGGATTCACACCAATGAAGATATTTACGCCATATCTTGTGGTAAATTTTCCTGGTGACAGGCTTTCGTGCCTGTATTAAGGTATCAATTACTGACTCGGAGAAGCCACGCTTTGATAGGATCAAGCGTTCAATCTCCATGCAGTCAGTCTCAGAGAAAGTAGATTCGGATGATTGAAAGGACCTTGTATTAGAACGTCTTGTCTCAGAGGCAGAGTCCATGGTGGAAAGGATGACATGTCCACTAGGTCTGCATACCAGGTCCTGCGTGGCCACGCAGGCGCTATCAATATCACCAATGCTCTTTCCTGTTTGATTTTGGCAATCAGACAAGGGAGCAGAGGAAACGGTGGAAACACATAAGCCAGGTTGAAGAACCAAGGCGTTGCTAGAGCATCTATCAGTGCCGCTTCTGGGTCCCTGGACCTGGATCCGTAACAAGGAAGCTTGGCGTTCTGGCGAGACGCCATGAGATCCAATTCTGGTTTGCCCCAACGGAGAACCAATTGAGCAAACACCTCCGGATGGAGTTCCCACTCCCCTGGATGAAAAGTCTGACGACTTAGAAAATCCGCCTCCCAGTTCTCTACACCTGGGATATGGATCGCTGACAGGTGGCAAGAGTGAGTCTCTGCCCAGCGAATTATCTTGGAGACTTCTGACATCGCTAGGGAACTCCTGGTTCCCCCTTGATGGTTGATGTAAGCCACAGTTGTGATGTTGTCCGACTGAAATCTGATGAACCTCAGTGTTGCTAGCTGAGGCCAAGCCAGAAGAGCATTGAATATTGCTCTTAACTCCAGAATATTTATTGGGAGGAGTTTCTCCTCCTGAGTCCATGAACCCTGAGCCTTCAGGGAGTTCCAGACTGCACCCCAACCTAGAAGGCTGGCATCTGTTGTTACAATTGTCCAATCTGGTCTGCGAAAGGTCATACCCTTGGACAGATGGGCCCGAGATAACCACCAGAGAAGAGAATCTCTGGTTTCCTGGTCCAGATTTAGTAGAGGGGACAAATCTGTGTAATCCCCATTCCACTGACAGAGCATGCATAATTGCAGCGGTCTGAGATGCAGGCGCGCGAATGGTAGTATGTCCATCGCCGCTACCATTAAGCCGATTACTTCCATGCACTGAGCCACCGTGGGGCGGGGAATGGAGTGAAGAACACGGCAAGCATTTAGAAGTTTTAGGAAGGAAACCCTTGTGAGAGGAGATAGAGAACTCTTTTCTTCGTTCACTTTCCACCCATGCGACCTCAGGAATGCCAGAACTATCTCTGTATGAGATTTGGCAATTTGAAAGCTTGACGCCTGTATCAGGATGTCGTCCAGGTAAGGAGCCACCGCTATGCCTCGCGGTCTTAGGACCGCCAGAAGTGAGCCCAGAACCTTTGTAAAAATGATTGGGGCTGTAGCCAACCCGAATGGAAGAGCTACAAATTGGTAATGCCTGTCTAGAAAGGCAAACCTCAGGAACTGATGATGATTCTTGTGAATCGGAATGTGAAGGTAGGCATCCTTTAAGTCCACTGTGGTCATGTACTGACCCTCTTGGATCATGGGTAAAATGGTTCGAATAGTTTCCATCTTGAATGATGGAACTCTGAGGAATTTGTTTAGGATCTTTAAATCCAAAATTGGTCTGAAGGTTCCCTCTTTTTTGGGAACCACAAACAGATTTGAATAAAACCCCTGTCCTTGTTCTGTCCGCGGAACTGGATGGATCACTCCCATTACAAGGAGATCTTGTATGCAGCTTAGGAATGCCTCTTTCTTTATCTGGTTTGCAGATAATCTTGAAAGGTGAAATCTCCCTTGTGGAGGAGAAGCTTTGAAGTCCAGAAGATATCCCTGAGATATGATCTCCAACGCCCAGGGATCTTGAACATCTCTTGCCCACGCCTGGGCGAAGAGAGAGAGTCTGCCCCTACTAGATCCGTTGTCGGATAGGGGGCCGCTCCTTCATGCTGTCTTAGAGGCAGCAGCAGGCTTTCTGGCCTGCTTGCCCTTGTTCCAGGACTGGTTAGGTTTCCAGGCCTGCTTGGATTGAGCAAAAGTTCCCTCTTGTTTTGAAGCAGAGGAAGTTGATGCTGCACCTGCGAAAGGCACGAAAATTAGACTGTTTGGCCTTTGATTTGGCCCTGTCCTGAGGAAGGGTATGACCCTTACTTCCAGTAATGTCAGCAATAATTTCTTTCAAACCATGCCCGAATAAGGTCTGCCCCTTGAAAGGAATGTTGAGTAATTTAGACTTTGAAGTCACATCAGCTGACCAGGATTTGAGCCATAGCGCCCTACGCGCCTGGATGGCGAATCCGGAATTCTTAGCCGTTAGTTTAGTCAAATGAACAATGGCATCAGAAACAAATGAGTTAGCTAGCTTAAGCGTTCTAAGCTTGTCAACAATTTCAGTCAATGGAGCTGTATGGATGGCCTCTTCCAGGGCCTCAAACCAGAATGCCGCCGCAGCAGTGACAGGCGCAATGCATGCAAGGGGCTGTAAAATAAAACCTTGTTGAATAAACATTTTCTTAAGGTAACCCTCTAATTTTTTATCCATTGGATTTGAAAAAGCACAACTGTCCTCAACCGGGATAGTGGTACGCTTTGCTAAAGTAGAAACTGCTCCCTCCACCTTAGGGACTGTCTGCCATAAGTCCCGTGTAGTGGCATCTATTGGAAACATTTTTCTAAATATAGGAGGTGGGGAAAAGGGCACACCGGGCCTATCCCACTCCTTACTAATAATTTCTGTAAGCCTTTTAGGTATTGGAAAAACATCAGTACTCACCGGCACTGCATAGTATTTATCCAGCCTACACAATTTCTCTGGCACTGCAATTGTGTCACAGTCATTCAGAGCAGCTAATACCTCCCCAAGCAATACACGGAGGTTCTCAAGCTTAAATGTAAAATTAGAAATCTCTGAATCAGGTCTCCCCGATTCAGAGACGTCACCCACAGACTGAAGCTCTCCGTCCTCAGGTTCTGCATATTGTGACGCAGTATCAGACATGGCTCTTACAGCATCTACGCGCTCTGTATCTCGTCTAACCCCAGAGCTATCGCACTTGCCTCTCAATTCAGGCAATCTGGATAATACCTCTGACAGGGTATTATTCATTATTGCAGCCATGTCCTGCAAAGTAATCGCTATGGGCGTCCCTGATGTACTTGGCGCCATATTAGCGTGCGTCCCTTGAGCGGGAGGCGAAGGGTCCGACACGTGGGGAGTTAGTCGGCATAACTTCCCCCTCAACAGACCCCTCTGGTGACAATTCTTTTATAGATAAAGACTGATCTTTACTGTTTAAGGTGAAATCAATACATTTAGTACACATTCTCCTATGGGGCTGCACCATGGCTTTTAAACATAATGAACAAGTATCCTCTGTTTCAGACATGTTTGTACAGACTAGCAATGAGACTAGCAAGCTTGGGCCTAGATTTAGAGTTCGGCGGTAGCAGTCAAAACCAGCGTTAGAGGCTCCTAACGCTGGTTTTGGCCGCCCGCTGGTATTTGGAGTCAGTGATTAAAGGGTCTAACGCTCACTTTACAGCCGCAACTTTTCCATACCGCAGATCCCCCTACGCCATTTGCGTAGCCTATCTTTCCAATGGGATCTTTCTAACGCCGGTATTTAGAGTCGTTTCTGAAGTGAGCGTTAGAGCTCTAACGACAAAATTCCAGCCGCCTGAAAATAGCAGGAGTTAAGAGCTTTCTGGCTAACGCCGGTTTATAAAGCTCTTAACTACTGTACCCTAAAGTACACTAACACCCATAAACTACCTATGTACCTCTAAACCGAGCTCCCCCCACATCGCCGCCACTCGATTAAAATTTTTAACCCCTAATCTGCCGACCGCCACCTACGTTATACTTATGTACCCCTAATCTGCTGCCCCTAACCCCGCCGACCCCTATATTATATTTATTAACCCCTAATCTGCCCCCCACAACATCGCCGCCAGCTACTTAAAATAATTAACCCCTAATCTTCCGACCGCAAAGCGCCGCCACCTACGTTATCCCTATGTACCCCTAATCTGCTACCCCTAACACCGCCGACCCCTATATTATATTTATTAACCCCTAATCTGCCCCCCTCAACGTCGCCGACACCTGCCTACACTTATTAACCCCTAATCTGCCGAGCGGACCTGAGCGCTACTATAATAAAGTTATTAACCCCTAATCCGCCTCACTAACCCTATCATAAATAGTATTAACCCCTAATCTGCCCTCCCTAACATCGCCGACACCTACCTTCAATTATTAACCCCTAAACTTCCGATCGGAGCTCACCGCTATTCTAATAAATGTATTAACCCCTAAAGCTAAGTCTAACCCTAACACTAACACCCCCCTAACTTAAATATAATTTACATCTAACGAAATAAATTAACTCTTATTAAATAAATTAATCCTATTTAAAGCTAAATACTTACCTGTAAAATAAATCCTAATATAGCTACAATATAAATTATAATTATATTATAGCTATTTAAGGATTAATATTTATTTTACAGGCAACTTTGTATTTATTTTAACCAGGTACAATAGCTATTAAATAGTTAAGAACTATTTAATAGCTACCTAGTTAAAATAATAACAAATTTACCTGTAAAATAAATCCTAACCTAAGTTACAAATAAACCTAACACTATACTATCATTAAATTAATTAAATAAAATACCTACAATTACCTACAATTAACCTAACACTACACTATCAATAAATTAATTAAACACAATTGCTACAAATAAATACAATTAAATAAACTAGCTAAAGTACAAAAAATAAAAAAGAACTAAGTTACAGAAAATAAAAAAATATTTACAAACATAAGAAAAATATTACAACAATTTTAAACTAATTACACCTACTCTAAGCCCCCTAATAAAATAACAAAGCCCCCCAAAATAAAAAATTCCCTACCCTATTCTAAATTAAAAAAGTCACAAGCTCTTTTACCTTACCAGCCCTGAACAGGGCCCTTTGCGGGGCATGCCCCAAGAAGATCAGCTCTTTTGCCTGTAAAAAAAAACATACAATACCCCCCCCCAACATTACAACCCACCACCCACATACCCCTAATCTAACCCAAACTCCCCTTAAATAAACCTAACACTAATCCCCTGAAGATCTTCCTACCTTGTCTTCACCATCCAGGTATCACCGATCCGTCCTGGCTCCAAGATCTTCATCCAACTCAAGCGGGGGTTGGCGATCCATAATCCGGTGCTGAAGAGGTCCAGAAGAGGCTCCAAAGTCTTCCTCCTATCCGGCAAGAAGAGGACATCCGGACCGGCAAACATCTTCTCCAAGCGGCATCTTCGATCTTCTTCCATCCGGAGCGAAGCGGCTGATCTTGAAGACCTCCGGCGCGGATCCATCCTCTTCTTTCGACGTCCAACTGAAGAATGAAGGTTCCTTTAAGGGACGTCATCCAAGATGGCGTCCCTCGAATTCCGATTGGCTGATAGGATTCTATTAGCCAATCGGAATTAAGGTAGGAATTTTCTGATTGGCTGATGGAATCAGCCAATCAGAATCTAGTTCAATCCGATTGGCCGATCCAATCAGCCAATCAGATTGAGCTCGCATTCTATTGGCTGATCGGAACAGCCAATAGAATGCGAGCTCAATCTGATTGGCTAATTGGATCAGCCAATCGGATTGAACTTGATTCTGATTGGCTGATTCCATCAGCCAATCAGAAAATTCCTACCTTAATTCCGATTGGCTAATAGAATCCTATCAGCCAATCGGAATTCGAGGGACGCCATCTTGGATGACGTCCCTTAAAGGAACCTTCATTCTTCAGTTGGACGTCGAAAGAAGAGGATGGATCCGCGCCGGAGGTCTTCAAGATCAGCCGCTTCGCTCCGGATGGAAGAAGATCGAAGATGTCGCTTGGAGAAGATGTTTGCCGGTCCGGATGTCCTCTTCTTGCCGGATAGGAGGAAGACTTTGGAGCCTCTTCTGGACCTCTTCAGCACCGGATTATGGATCGCCAACCCCCGCTTGAGTTGGATGAAGATCTTGGAGCCAGGACGGATCGGTGATACCTGGATGGTGAAGACAAGGTAGGAAGATCTTCAGGGGATTAGTGTTAGGTTTATTTAAGGGGGGTTTGGGTTAGATTAGGGGTATGTGGGTGGTGGGTTGTAATGTTGGGGGGGGGGGGTATTGTATGTTTTTTTTTACAGGCAAAAGAGCTGAACTTCTTGGGGCATGCCCCGCAAAGGGCCCTGTTCAGGGCTGGTAAGGTAAAAGAGCTTGTAACTTTTTTAATTTAGAATAGGGTAGGGAATTTTTTATTTTGGGGGGCTTTGTTATTTTATTAGGGGGCTTAGAGTAGGTGTAATTAGTTTAAAATTGTTGTAATATTTTTCTTATGTTTGTAAATATTTTTTTATTTTCTGTAACTTAGTTCTTTTTTATTTTTTGTACTTTAGCTAGTTTATTTAATTGTATTTATTTGTAGCAATTGTGTTTAATTAATTTATTGATAGTGTAGTGTTAGGTTAATTGTAGGTAATTGTAGGTAGTTTATTTAATTATTTTATTGATAGGGTAGTGTTAGGTTTATTTGTAACTTAGGTTAGGATTTATTTTACAGGTAAATTTGTTATTATTTTAACTAGGTAGCTATTAAATAGTTCTTAACTATTTAATAGCTATTGTACCTGGTTAAAATAAATACAAAGTTGCCTGTAAAATAAATATTAATCCTAAAATAGCTATAATATAATTATAATTTATATTGTAGCTATATTAGGATTTATTTTACAGGTAAGTATTTAGCTTTAAATAGGAATAATTTATTTAATAAGAGTTAATTTATTTCGTTAGATGTAAATTATATTTAACTTAGGGGGGTGTTAGTGTTAGGGTTAGACTTAGCTTTAGGGGTTAATACATTTATTAGAATAGCGGTGAGCTCCGATCGGAAGATTAGGGGTTAATAATTGAAGGTAGGTGTCGGCGATGTTAGGGAGGGCAGATTAGGGGTTAATACTATTTATGATAGGGTTAGTGAGGCGGATTAGGGGTTAATAACTTTATTATAGTAGCGCTCAGGTCCGCTCGGCAGATTAGGGGTTAATTATTGTAAGTAGCTGGCGGCGACGTTGTGGGGGGCAGGTTAGGGGTTAATAAATATAATATAGGGGTCGGCGGTGTTAGGGGCAGCAGATTAGGGGTACATAGGGATAACGTAGGTTGCGGCGGTTTACGGAGCGGCAGATTAGGGGTTAAAAGTGTAATGCAGGGGTCAGCGATAGCGGGGGCGGCAGATTAGGGGTTAATAAGTGTAAGGTTAGGGGTGTTTAGACTCGGGGTACATGTTAGAGTGTTAGGTGCAGACGTAGGAAGTGTTTCCCCATAGGAAACAATGGGGCTGCGTTAGGAGCTGAACGCTGCTTTTTTGCAGGTGTTAGGTTTTTTTTCAGCTCAAACAGCCCCATTGTTTCCTATGGGAGAATCGTGCACAAGCACGTTTTTGAGGCCGGCCGCGTCCGTAAGCAACTCTGGTATCGAGAGTTGCATTTGCGGTAAAAATGCTCTACGCTCCTTTTTTGGAGCCTAACGCAGCATTTGTTTTAACTCTCGATACCAGAGTTAAATTTATGGTGCGGCCAGAAAAAAGCCCGCAGAGCGTTAACAGCCCTTTTACCGCCAAACTCCAAATCTAGGCCTTGGAAAACACTTTAAAGCAAGTTAACAAGCAATATAAAAAACGTTACTGTGCCTTTAAGAGAAACTAATTTTGACAAAATTTGAAATAACAGTGAAAAAAGGCAGTTACACTAACAAAATTTTTACAGTGTATGTAACAAGTCAGCAGAGCATTGCACCCACTTGCAAATGGATGATTAACCCCTTAATACCAAAAATGGAATAATAAATGACAAAAACGTTTTTTAAACACAGTCACAACAACTGCCACAGTCTACTGTGGTTGTTACCCTCCTCAAACACGACTTTTGAAGCCTTTTGAGCTCTTCAGACATGTCCTGTATCATGCAGAAGGAAGCTGAGTGTCTCAGTCTGTAATTCTAGCTGCGCAGAAAAGCGCTAAAATAGGCCCCTCCCACTCATATTACAACAGTGGAAAGCCTCAGGAAACTGTTTCTAGGCAAAAATCAAGCCAGCCATGTGGAAAAAAACTAGGCCCCAATAAGTTTTGTCACCAAATATATATAAAAACGATTAACATGCCAGCAAACGTTTTATATTACACTTTTATAAGAGTATGTATCTCTGTTAATAAGCCTGATACCAGTCGCTATCACTGCATTTAAGGCTTAACTTACATTAATCCGGTATCAGCAGCATTTATCTAGCAAATTCCATCCCTAGAAATATGTTAACTGCACATACCTTATTGCAGGAAAACCTGCACGTCATTCCCCCTCTGAAGTTACCTCACTCCTCAGAATATGTGAGAACGGCAGTGGATCTTAGTTACTTCTGCTAAGATCATAGAAATCACAGGCAGATTCTTCTTCTAATGCTGCCTGAGATGAAACAGTACACTCCGGTACCATTTAAAAATAACAAACTTTTGATTGAAGTTAAAAAACTAACTATAATACAACACTCTCCTCTTACTACGTCCATCTTTGTTGAGAGTTGCAAGAGAATGACTGGGTATGGCAGTGAGGGGAGGAGCTATATAGCAGCTCTGCTGTGGGTGATCCTCTTGCAACTTCCTGTTGGGAAGGAGAATATCCCACAAGTAATGGATGATCCGTGGACTGGATACACTTAACAAGAGAAATATAATTTAACAGCAATAAAACTGGTTTAGAGATAAGGAGCAGTGAAACCGTATACAGCTTGTATTGCTAACAAGCCGTATTCAGTGAGAACAGGACAACCTATGTAATCGATTTTCTTGTTCAAAGCGCTTGCGTTATTCCCATACCATTGTATGGGTAAATGTGGAGTCATTGGGCGGATAGAAATGCGCATGCGCATTGTGACGAAATCGCAAGTTAATGAGATGCACAAATTCTAAATATAATTGGAAAGTTAGTTGGATCGTGCACGGCCCATATTTGAGGGTTGGCTGATATGACATCTTGGCAGAAAATAAAAATTTGTTTTTATAATGTTCAGAAACTTCGTTGGACAGTAAAAATAGGTATGTGAAGATATATAAATGTGTAGGATATGATATTGATAGTCATCTGATGCAAAAAAAAAGAAAGTTTTGGAATCCTTTAACCCCTTAACGACCAGTGCTGTACAATGTACGATGCTGGTAGTTATGCCCTTAAAGACCAGGGACCTACCCTGTACGTCGCTGCAGTCCTGGGCTTCTCTCTGCCGCAATCTCGCTCACAATTGCGTGATTGCGCTATTTCAGCATGCCCCACAAGTGGGGCACTGCAGAGATAGGTTTGCAGAGTTACCGATGCAGAGAGGGCCACTGGGAGGGGGAGGGTGCCATATCCGCTGCCATAAAGGGATCTGGGAGGGGGAGGGTGGTAAGGTATTGAGGGGGGCAGCTACACTACAAAAAAAATGGGGATTTTAAATTAATAAAAAAAAGCCTAATTTGCAGCAAACTGGGTACTGGCAGACAGCTGCCATTACCAAAGATGGTGTCAAATAGACAGAGGGGGGAGGGTTAGAGAGCTGTTGGGGGGGATTAGGGAGGTTGAAAGATAAGGGGGAATACTACCCTGCAGAAGATATTTAATTAAAAAAAACTGTCAGTACATAAGATAGGGGTTACCTTTGGGGGGTGGGGGGAGGGAAGCAAGCTAGTTGAGAGAGGTCAGGAAGGGATCAGGGGTGGGATGTGTCAGGTGGGAGGCTGATCTCTACACTAAAATTAACCCTACAAGCTACCTAATTAACCCTTTCACTGCTGGGCATAATACAAGTGTGGTGCGCAGCAGCATTTAGCGGCCTTCTAATTACCAAAAAGCAATGTCAAAGCCATATATGTCTGCTATTTCTGAACAAAGGGGATCCCAGAGAAGTATTTACAACCATTTGTGCCATGATTGCACAAGCTGTTTGTAAATAATTCCAGTGAGAAACCTAAAATTGTGAAAAAAATGATTTTTTTTTTAATTTGAACGCATTTGGCGGTGAAATGGTGGCATGAAATATACCAAAATGGGCATAGATCAATACTTTGGGTTGTTTACTAAAATAAATATATAGTTTTGATAGGTAAATAAGGCTCTATTTCTGTTTAAATGTAGTGATGGCAAAAATACTAAAAATGCTCTGTTCTTTTGGGGAAGTTTGTGTCTAAAATGCCTGATCCTGAAGGGGTTAAAGCTGCTATAACATTCACAACATTGCAAACCTATTTTACACAGTGAGAGCTTAAAGTTCGTATAAATGCTTTACACCAGCCTTTAGATAGCTTAAAACTAAATGCAGACAATCAAAAAAGCATTATGTTAACCCCCCAACTTAATGAACCTAAGTGTAACTTATCTTACCTAAGTGAACCATAACCACGTCCTGGCCATAGCAAATTAACCCTAAATGTGACCTATCCTCTTTGTAATTGCTAATGGTGACCCACTGCAATAATGCTTAATGGCTGATCCAACCCTTAACTAGTATACCTAACAGTTATCCTGCCAATAAAACCTAATGGATAATGCCCCCCATATGCCCTCCTCTAACGAAAACACTCCATTACTTATTGTGCCCACCAACAACATGTCTACACTGTAATAAACCCTCTGTCACCTAAGTAACTCCTGAATCTGTACAGTCACACGACAATAAAAACCTTCTCTCGATCAAACCTCCCCATCCAACTAATGCCCTATTTCCCTACTCCCTCTTGCCTCAAACCTCCTTGAAAAGCTAGTATATGCACGTCTATCCCATTTCCTTACACTAAACTCTCTCCTTGACTCACTGCAATCTGGATTCTGTCCCCACACTCCACAGAGACCGCAACTGGTAAGGTTACCAACAACCTACTTACAGCAAAAAGTAAATTTATGCTTACCTGATAAATTAATTTCTTCTATGATATGACGAGTCCACGGATTTCATCCTTACTTGTGGGATTTATCCTCCTGCTAACAGGAAGTGGCAAAGAGCACCACAGCAGAGCTGTATATATAACTCCTCCCTTCCCTCCACCTCCAGTCATTCGACCGAAGTTAGGAAGAGAAAGGAAAAGCCAAGGTGCAGAGGTGACTGAAGTTGATAAAAAAAAATATAATCTAAATCTGTCTTAAAAATGACAGGGTGGGCCGAGGACTCGTCATATCGTAGAAGAAATTAATTTATCAGGTAAGCATAAATTTACTTTTCTTCTACAAGATATGATGAGTTCACGGATTTCATCCTTACTTGTGGGATACAATACCAAAGCTACAGGACACGGATGAAAGGGAGGGACAAGACAGGAACCTAAACGGAAGGCACCACTGCTTGAAGAACCTTTCTCCCAAAACCAGCCTCAGAAGAAGCAAAAGTATCAAATTTGGAAAAAGTGTGAACAGACGACCAAGTCGCAGCCTTGCAAATCTGTTCAACAGAAGCATCGTTTTTAAAAGCCCATGAGGAAGCCACAGCCCTAGTAGAATGAGCCGTAATTCTTTCAGGAGGCTGCTGTCCAGCAGTCTCATATGCCAGACGGATGATACTCTTCAGCCAAAAAGAAAGGGGGGTAGCCGTAGCTTTCTGACCCTTACGCTTTCCAGAAAAAACAATGAATAATGAAGATGATTGACGGAAACCCTTAGTCGCCTGCAAGTAAAACTTCAGGGCACGGAACACGTCCAGGTTATGCAACATACGCTGCTTCTTAGAAGAAGGGTTAGGACATAATTAAGGAACAACAATTTCCTGATTAATATCCTTATTAAAAACAACCTTAGGAAGGAACCCAGGTTTGGTACGTAAAACCACCTTATCAGAATGGAAGATAAGATAAGGCGAGTCACATTGTAATGCTGAAAGCTCAGAAACTCTATGAGCAGAATAAATAGCAACCAAAAACAAAACTTTCCAAGATAACAACTTAATATCTATGAAATGCATGGGTTCAAACGGAACCCCTTGAAGAACATTAAAAACTAAATTCAAACTCTAGGGTGGAGCATTTGGTCTAAACACAAGCTTAATCCTGGTTAGAGCCTGATAAAAAGACTGAACGTCTGGAACATCTGCCAAACGTTTGTGTAGCAAAATTGACAAAGCAGAAATTTGTCCCTTTAAGGAACTCGCTGATAATCCTTTCTCCAATCCTTCTTGGAGAAAGGACAGAATCCTGGGAATCCTAACTTAACTCCATGAGTAGCTCTTGGATTCACACCAAAAAAGATATTCACGCCATATCTTATGATAGATCTTTCTGGTGACAGGCTTACGTGCCTGAATCAAAGTATCAAAGACCGAATCAGAGAAACCCTGTTAGATAAAATCAAGCGTTCAATCTCCAAGCAGTCAGCTGCAGAGAAATTAGATTTGGATGTTGGAAAGGACCTTGAAGGAGAAGGTCCTGTCTCACTGGAAGTTTCCACGGAGGCAGAGAGGACATGTCCACTAGATCTTCATACCAAATCTTGCGTGGCCACGCAGGCGCGATTAGAATTACTGAAGCTCTCTTCTGTTTGATCCGAGCAATCACCCGGGGAAGGAGAGGAAACGGTGGAAACACATAAGCTAGGTTGAACGACCAAGGCACTGCCAAGGCATCTATCAGTTCGGCCTGAGTATCCCTCGACCTGGATCCGTATCTCGGGAGCTTGGCATTCTGTCGAGACGCCATCAGATCCAATTCCGGTCTGCCCCATCGGAGAATCAGTGAGGCAAATACCTCCGGATTGAGTTCCCACTCCCCCGGATGAAAAGCCTGTCGGCTTAAAAAGTCCGCTTCCCAGTTGTCCACTCCTGGGATGTAGATTGCTGACCATCGAATTATCTTGGATACTTCTGTCATCGCTAAGGAACTGCTCGTTCCTCCCTGATGATTGATGTAAGCCACAATCGTGATGTTGTCCGACTGGAATCTGATAAATTTGGCTGAAGCCAACTGAGGCCATGCCTGAAGCGCATTGAATATTGCTCTCAATTCCAGAATATTGATTGGAAGTAGAGACTCCACCTGAGTCCATACACCCTGAGCCTTCAGTCAATTCCAGACTGCACCCCAGCCCAGTAGACTGGTGTCCGTTGTCACTATCACCCACGAGGGTCTGCAGAAACACGTCCCTTGGGACAGATGATCAGGCAACAACCACCAAAGAAGAGAGTTTCTGGTTTCTTGATCCAGATTTATCGGAGGAGATAAATTTGCATAGTCCCCATTCCACTGTCCGAGCATGCACAGTTGCAGTGGTCTGAGATGAAACCGAGCAAACGGAATGATGTCCATTGCCGCCACCATCAATCCAATGACCTCCATACACTGAGCCACTGATGGCCGAGGATTGGACTGAAGGACTCGGCATGTATTTAGAATTTTTTACTTTCTGACCTCCGTCAGAAAAATCTTCATGGCTATAGAATCTATCAGAGTTCCCAAGAAGGGAACCTTTGTCTGTGGAATTAGTGAACTCTTTTCTAGATTCACCTACCATCTGTGAGTTCGCAGAAAGGACAACACTGTGTCTGTATGAGACTTTGTTAGATGATAAGTCGACGCCTGAATCAAAATATTGTCCAGATAAGGCGCCACTGCTATGCCCCGCGGCCTGAGAACCGCCAGAAGGGACCCTAGAACCTTCGTGAAGATCCTGGGTGCTGTGGCCAACCCGAAGGGAAGAGCCACAAACTGAAAATGTTTGTCCAGGAAGGCAAACCTTAGGTACTGATGATGATCCCTGTGAATAGGAATATGAAGGTATGCATCCTTCAAGTCAACGGTAGTCATATATTGACCCTCCTGGATCATTGGTAAAATTGTTCGGATAGTCTCCATCTTGAAAGATGGGATTCTGAGAAACTTGTTTAGACTCTTGAGATCTACAATAGGTCTGAACATTCCCTATTTTTTGGGAACCACAAAAAGATTTGAGTAAAACCCCTGTCCTAGTCTTGGAACGGGACAAATCACTCCCATAGTAGAGAGGTCTTTTACACAACGTAAGAACGCCTCTCTTTTTATCTGGACAATCGTGAAAAGAAGAAATCTCCCTCTTGGGAGAAAACTTTTGAATTCTAGTTGATACCCGTGGGTCACGATTTCCAGTGTCAAGCCTGGGCAAAGAAAAAAAGTCTGCCCCCTACTAGATCCGGTCCCGGATCGGGGGCCACCCCTTCATGCTGTCATTGTAGTAGCAGTGGGCTTCTTGGGTTGTTTACCCTTGTTCCAAGCCTCCATGGGTCTCCAGACGGACTTGGCCTGAGCAAAATTCCCTTCCTGCTTTGTGGAGGAAGAGGAAGAAGAAGAAGAGGGTACTCCTGTAAAGTTCCGAAAGGAACGAAAATTATTTTGTTTACCCCCCATCTTAACAGACTCATCCTGAGGTAGAGCGTGACCTTTACCTCCAGTAATGTCATAAATGATTTCCTTCAACTCAGGCCCGAATAGGGTCTTACCCTTGAAAGGAATAGCCAAGAGCTTTGACTTAGATGACACATCAGCAGACCACGTTTTTAGCCATAACGCTCTACGCGCTAAAATGGCAAATCATGCATTTTTAGCCGCCAACTTAGCAATTTGAAAGGCGGCATCTGTGATAAAAGAATTAGCTAGCTTGAGAGCCTTAATTATATCTAAAATATCCTCTAAAAGGGTCTCAATTTTGAGAAACTCTTCTTTTTTTTTTTTTTTTTTTAAATATTTTTATTGAGGTTCATGGCAAGGCATACATGAAACATAAAACCAAGCATATAATAACATATGAACTTCATATGGTACAAATCCAGAGATACAATACATATTGCAAAAGGACACTCTAGTAGTATAGTATATAAATAAAATGCCTAATAATCTGAAGCGCCTCCCAGATGGTATTAGAGGCCGCTCTTGGACCTCAGACATGTGTATATAAAAATGTATGGAAGACAATTGTTGACAATGGAAACCACTTTTGGATCCCCAGACAAGAACCTCATTTTTCAATTTTATGGGTCTCAAATAACAATGTAGAATGATAACTAATAGAAAGGTGAGGATGGATTACACAACAATAGAATACAATAGAATGGACACCCTCATGTACAAAAATCTAAACTGCAGATGAATATACTATTAGAGGCTCATATGTTTTTTGCTCTATACTACTAGGAGAAAGCAAGTATAGAAGTTTATGGGACATGGGGGAATACACTAGAATGTTCTTGAAATATCCCAGGCCAAAGTAAAATTAAGTTTTAGCCTCTTAGATAGGAGTGGAGGTGTGGATGTGATAGGGGTCTAGGTATTTTGCAGGGTAGATAAGTATGACTCTGATTATTTAGCACAGAAACATAGCGCCATACAAATAGGTGTACTCACAACATGAGAAGTCAGCAATAAGTATTCAACATGAGCAACATGTGTATATTTTATTACTGGTAATAGAATGCACAAACTAAGCTTGAACAGGTTTGAACTCCCTAATTTTATACTTAAAATCTTATAAACCTAGAATCTGATGAGGGACTGACGTAATGTGGGAACCTGAAAACATAGGGCTGGTTATTAGATTGTTAACCATGGCTTCCGCCTCGGCCACTGGCAGGAGCATAGCAACAATTTTCACTAGCACAACATCAGCTCTATAAGGGAGGCATATGATTGACTAACATTAAATGAGCTTAGCAATCATAACCCCTAAAGGCAATCTATCATCTGGTGTTATGCATACTTCTAGCTATGTTAACTAAATAATAAAGACAGCTAAAAAAGCTTAACCCAGGCTATAAGAATATATTAATAATGTTAAACACACGTTCCAAGGTAACTCCCCTAAGCAATGCATTAAACACATCCAACTATTATAACCTGGTTATGTGGATAAGATATATTAACTAACTCCTGGTGATATTTGCTGATATCCCCATGCCCACAGCACCAGAGCAAACTGGGAATGCGATATCAGTCCAGGGATGGGGCAATGTTTACCCAATTCCAGATTTCTCTGAGAGATATGTGGCATGACAAGAGCGCAGCAGGTAAGGGCTTCATGTGATGGACTAATTAACTGCCCCTTCTGTGTCCCTTCAGTCATTTGTATCGGCACTAGGGATGGAGCTATTACCAAGAGACATTTAGGCTGTGGAGGGACAAGTCCTGATGACATTAGCGGTGGTGCCGTTTTGTCTCTAATATTTTCCAGAGAGACTCTGGCAATGGTGTTTGTATAGGTAGGCAGCGTGGCACCGTTTGACAGCATGGATGGGGAGCGGCCCGCATATGCAAAGTTGCTTGCGCTTGCTACCGGCTCACAATGTCCCATATCAGTGTTCACATCCTCGGGCGCCGCCCCGCCCCGCCATACCATGCCTCCGGTTCCTCCAGACCAGCACCAGGAGCCGTCAAGGGTTCAATGCGGGTGGGTGGTGGGTACTCGGGCCCTAAAGCGCCCCCACTCCTCCCACAAAGAATAGTTAGCTCCGTTGCGGTAGACTGTTTCGTATCACGGTCACCGTCGCCATTTACCTCTCCATGCAGAGTCGCATCAAAAGCAACTAGGTACGTTGCTAACAGGCTGCACAGATCTTCAAGGATGACTTTAGCGATCTCCATAGTGAGCTTTGAGGGTGGTGTAAGACAGGTAGAGTTGTGCAATCCTAATTATTGGAAGATGTTGCGGTGCATCAAACTGTAGTTGTATTCAGCTGCTTTAAGTTTAGCATTACATGCTAACGACAAGGCCTGTGCGCACCTCGCCGGGGGGTAAGTGAAAGGCCTCAGCCTGAAAATGTGCTCCGGGTGCTCCAGGTCTCAGTCCTTTGAGAGATAGTGGGCTCATCTAATGCAGGATCTTTAGTTGTGCAGAGAGCAAGCTGTGTAACAGATAGATGAGCCGTCTAAGATGTTATATTAAAAGAAAATACTACAAGGGCTGGAGCAGAGTGGTGATGTGCGACCTATCATGGCCGCCTCCCGGAAGTTCCCCTTGAGAGACTCTTCTAAGGCATCAAACCAGAAAGTCGCTACAGTAGTAACTGGAACAATGCAGGCTGTCGGTTGTAAAAGGAAACCCTGATGAATAAACTTCTTTAGGAGACCCTCTAATTTCTTATCCATAGGGTCTTTGAAAGCACAGCTGTCCTCAATAGGAATAGTTGTACGTTTAGCCAGGGTAGATATAGCTCCCTCCACCTTAGGGACAGTCTGCCAAGAGTCCCGAATGGTGTCTGATATGGGATACATTTTCTTAAAATTAGGAGGAGGAGAGAATGGTATACCCGGTCTGTCCCACTCCTTCTTGATAATCTCCGAGATTCTCTTGGGAACCGGAAAAACATCAGTGTAAGCGGGAACTTCTAGATATTTGTCCATCTTACACAATTTCTCTGGTGGTAACATAATAGGGTCACAGTCATCCAGAGTCGCTAAGACCTCCCTAAGTAACAGGCGGAGGTGTTCCAGCTTAAATTTAAAGGACATGACGTCCGAATCTGTCTGAGGTAACACACTTCCTTGACCCCCAAATCAGATCCCTGTGAGGGTACATCGGAAATAGCCAACAAAGCATCAGAGGACTCAGTATTGACAAAATAAGAGAATAGAAATAATAAAATTTAACCTTAATTTACAGCATAGTTAAAAATGGAAAACACGCGTTAAAAACATTCTTAGGAGCCTATATATAGATATAAACCCCTCACAAATAGGTATGATATATAATTCTGGCACTCCAAATAGGAGCTACCTGATAATGTTACCCGATATAGTGAGTTAGTATCCTGTTAACGTAGAGGGACTATTGCAACTTGTGCACCTTATAGGTGATAGTAGATATATGTCAGATAATAAACAGACAGTGAGTCTGTGTTGTACTTCAGTTATGTGTATACTGGGATAAACACTTTGCCAGAAGTAAACGTATTTTCTAATAAGTTGTAAAAGCCGTAGGCATATGGCCCTGCCCACTGGTGAGATTATATGAAGTGGTGACACATGTCACTGTATTGACCTTGAGTAACAGTACGCTTGGATACTTTATTTAACTTGCTTTATTATGGCACAAAGTGTGTAAAATATACCACAGGTACGGATTAAATCACCACGGAGGATTATTTATTATCAGTGTTTTATTATTACTCAACCATAGATTCTAATGTGTCGTGATAATTGCTTTCCATATTTATTTCAACAAGCAGTATATGTATACTGCTGTAAATATCTCTATATTGACCCACAATTATCACTTTATTGACGTAGCACAATAGTTGGTATTTAATCTCTCCGTTACTCCAACTTGAAGATTGGACTGTAGTACTGAAATTAAACCTAGGGTTTGTGTTCACACTTGTGCCTAAATAAGCTCACAATGTGAATAATGATTAAAGCTTAGGTAGCTGAACTATTCAGTTAATAGATGGCGGTTACCAAATTACCATATATTTCATTGTTCGTAAGTACACGTATAGTAATTGCCAGCATATTATCTATTCAATCCTTTCTGTGTATAATAGGTAAAGCTGACAGGTATATTACTGAGTTCACAATAAATGGTTTTGAGTTGTGCGTTTAAATTAACGTTACATTGTATAAGCAACTAGCAATGCTCAGCACTCTGTGTTAAACAGAACATAAGAACCAATCACAGTGTTTATTATATAAATGTTATTATGTTGTACATGTATCCTTAGCCGCTTTAGTTTAATATTGAGTGATACACAGTCTGCAGCCACTGGGACTGGCCCAGTGAGTTTACCGCCCTGCTTAAGAACCAAACACAATGTTATGTAAATGTTACTAAGTTGTGTATGTATCTTTAGCCGCTTCGGTTAAGAGTCAAATAATACACAATCAGCAGCCACTGGGGCTGGCCCAACAAGTTTACCGCCCTGCTTATAGCTAAGCGGTGTAAATATATGAGTACATGTAGTTGTTTGCAATGTTAATACCGGCTTATAGTAATTAGTACCATTGACGGTTTGTCAGAATATTGTGCCACCATTTGCATCAGAATTAAAAGAAGGTGAGCAGCTGACCAAAAATTGTAATATTCTTACGGTATAGCCAAATAAATGACCACAATACTAGAAATAGTTAACAAACTGGCAGAGGTTTAGGGTAAAAAGAGGAAGCTGAGCTCTGTAAATTAGCAGTTACAAATAATAGTTAGCCCCTCCAACTCTGTGACAAATCGTCCAACAACCAGCCCTTTGCGTTATCAAAGTATTTAAACTAGGGCTGCCTAAGGCATACTAAAAATACAGGAGCTCCAAGGACTCCTCACCAATTCCCTAGCGACCCTAACATGTTTCGCCTTACGGCTTTGTCAAAGAGTGAGCGCGCCGCTCAAAAGCCGGTTTTTAAAAGCGTGATAATCACGTCTTGTGCTGTGATGTCATCAGTCGACAACCAATCCTGGCATCAGCAATTGTAGTCCAAGGCAGCATGAACGCTGCATACGATGACAAGGCATATATCAAGTGCTGATCTTAAAACATATATGATTGCCTGTATTATGTTGCTAAAAATTAGCTGGTTTGCATTCAATAAATGGAATAACAATACATATTGGATTCAAAGCGGAAGGAATAATCGTAATATGAAAATATAATTTTTACTGATGTTTGTTGCTGACGATCTTCATACAGAAGAGCCCATTGTTGTTACTCTTGTACTGTCAAACTAAATATAGAAAGGGGATTTTTGTGCTCTCATTTCTGCAGTGTAGTGATACATTGTCAAATTGTGTTAATATAACACCATTAGGGTGTAAGTGAAAATTTTATTTGATGTCTTGAAATAAATGTGATTAAAATGTGCATCAATAAATACATGATAGCTATATGGCTATTTATCTAGTGCAATAAAGTGATATGAATATGATACTATCTCCAAATAGATGTTATCTAAGTTTACGTGAATAGTGTATCTATGAGATAATAAAAACAAAGCCTGTGCTTAAGTTCGTGATGAGTTGTTATTCAAAGTAGGAATAACAATGTGACATAAAAATTATTATTAAGTGACTGCTAAAACTTACTACAAAATTACTGATAAGTGGTATCCCACATGTGATCCTGTGGGTATTAGTGTTTAAGTCATGATTATAAAGCACCTTTTCCATATGTAGTGACAGCTCATGATTAGGAGGTTAGTTATTAATCTACTATCCGCATATTGAGTAAACCCCACTTTTGAGTAATTAACTTGTCATTTTATTAATTCTTGGACTACTTTGGATTTTAAAATTCTGCAACTAAATTCATAAAAAAGAAGAGAAATTATTACACTCATTGAGGCCAAATGGATGGACTGTATTGAGAAGAAAAATCCATTTGCTTTCAGCCTTAAGTAAAGGTTGTTCCACATCGCCTCCTCTGATTCCAAATTTCACCTTTTGTATTCCAAAACATTTCAAGTCATTCTGTTTGGAATTATGCTTGTTAAAGAAGTGTCTGGCTACAGAGGTCAATTGTTTCCCTGCTTGTAGGTCTTTCCTTGCATTTTTGATATTTCTTAGATGTTCCTGCAACCTTACTCTTATTTTTCTGGTAGTCATACCAACGTAGAATAGATTACATTTGCATCGTAGTACATAGACTACTCCTTCAGTTTGGCAGTTGATATGTGCATTGATTTTGTGTAGCTTATTGAAGCGATCATGTATTGTATTGATTTTTAGCATGAAATTACATGAAGTACAAGTTCCGCACTTGAAGGACCCATTCGTGAATGCACTTCTGGTTTTCACACCCTCTAGATGACTTGGACGAGGAATATTTATTTAGATTTATTTAAATTATATTTAAGTTAGTGGGTGTTAGGTTTAGGGTTAGACTTAGCTTTAGAGGTTAATAACTTTAATATAGTGGCGGCGACGTTGGGGGCGGCAGATTAGGGGTTAATAAATGTAGGTAGGTGGCGGCGATGTTAGGGCTGGCAGATTAGGGGTTAATAATATTTAACTGTTTGCGAGGCGGGAGTGTGGCGATTTAGGGGTTAATATGTTTATTATAGTGGCGGTGACGTTGGAGGCGGCAGATTAGGGGTTAAAAAGTGTAGGTAGGTTGCGGAGACATTGGGGGCGGCAGATTAGGGGTTAATAAATATAATGTAGGTGGCGGCGGTGATGTCCGGAGCGGCAGATTAGGGGTTAAAAATTGTATTATAGTGTTTGCAATGTGGGAGGGCCTCGGTTTAGGGGTTAATAGGTAGTTTATGGGTGTTAGTGTACTTTTTAGCACTTTAGATATGAGTTTTATCTTACAGCGATGTACCATAAAACTCTTAACTACTGACTTTTAAATGTATTAGGGATCATGACAGGGTAGGGTGTACTGCTCACTTTTTGGCCTCCCAGGACAGACTCGTAATACCGGCGCTTTGGAAGTCCCATAGAAAAAAGACTTTACAAAGTTTACGTAAGTCGTTTTGCGGTAAGGCCAAAGAAGTGTGCGGTGACCCTAAACCTTCAAGACTCGTAATAGCAGCGAGCGTAAAAAAGCAGCGTTAGGACGCTGCTTTTTTACCCTAACGCACAACTCGTAATCTAGCCGCATTTTATTACTAGAAAAAAAAAAATAGATGGATAGGAGGTTTATTATTTTAGTCTTATGTAAACTGACAAATTTCATCTACATTAATTTAGCCATTCAAAAATTATAAGCATTTGAAAAACTACCCTGTAAGCTACTGCTATACAGTTATATTTGTTAATAAAGTTTGAAATATTATAGAAAGATTAATAAATGATTAACTGTATATTGAATACCCGTCATCAGCCTTGTTGCAAAAAAAAAGAAAAAAAAAAGATCTTTAAAATATACTTACTTTTTTTAATTGCACTTTCAACATTTGAGATGTCAAGTTCGGTAGGAAATGATGAAGAACTCTCTATTGGCTATATTGAAATAAAAAAATACTTAATTACTTGTTATGCAAAATAATCTTACCCACAATTGTGCCTTAAATTAGAACTTTTCTGTAAACAAATTTTAAGTGACGTTAGAAATAACAACCAACAGATTAAAATTTGGCTTAAAAGGACAAAGATAAAACAGGCCCTCTTTTCCAGAGCTTAACCCCTTCGCTACTGGAAATTTCACAGAAAGATTTGCCCAAAATACCACAGATTTATTTAGTATTTAAACATATATACAGGGAGTGCAGAATTATTAGGCAAATGAGTATTTTGACCACATCATCCTCTTTATGCATGTTGTCTTACTCCAAGCTGTATAGGCTCGAAAGCCTACTACCAATTAAGCATATTAGGTGATGTGCATCTCTGTAATGAGAAGGGGTGTGGTCTAATGACATCAACACCCTATATCAGGTGTGCATAATTATTAGGCAACTTCCTTTCCTTTGGCAAAATGGGTCAAAAGAAGGACTTGACAGGCTCAGAAAAGTCAAAAATAGTGAGATATCGTGCAGGGATGCAGCACTCTTAAAATTGCAAAGCTTCTGAAGCGTGATCATCGAACAATCAAGCGTTTCATTCAAAATAGTCAACAGGGTCGCAAGAAGCGTGTGGAAAAACCAAGGCGCAAAATAACTGCCCATGAACTGAGAAAAGTCAAACGTGCAGCTGCCAAGATGCCACTTGCCACCAGTTTGGCCATATTTCAGAGCTGCAACATCACTGGAGTGCCCAAAAGCACAAGGTGTGCAATACTCAGAGACATGGCCAAGGTAAGAAAGGCTGAAAGACGACCACCACTAAACAAGACACACAAGCTGAAACGTCAAGACTGGGCCAAGAAATATCTCAAGACTGATTTTTCTAAGGTTTTATGGACTGATGAAATGAGAGTGAGTCTTGATGGGCCAGATGGATGGGCCCGTGGCTGGATTGGTAAAGGGCAGAGAGCTCCAGTCCGACTCAGACGCCAGCAAGGTGGAGGTGGAGTACTGGTTTGGGCTGGTATCATCAAAGATGAGCTTGTGGGGCCTTTTCGGGTTGAGGATGGAGTCAAGCTCAACTCCCAGTCCAACTGCCAGTTTCTGGAAGACACCTTCTTCAAGCAGTGGTACAGGAAGAAGTCTGCATCCTTCAAGAAAAACATGATTTTCATGCAGGTTAATGCTCCATCACACGCGTCCAAGTACTCCACAGCGTGGCTGGCAAGAAAGGGTATAAAAGAAGAAAATCTAATGACATGGCCTCCTTGTTCACCTGATCTGAACCCCATTGAGAACCTGTGGTCCATCATCAAATGTGAGATTTACAAGGAGGGAAAACAGTACACCTCTCTGAACAGTGTCTGGGAGGCTGTGGTTGCTGCTGCACGCAATGTTGATCGTGAACAGATCAAAACACTGACAGAATCCATGGATGGCAGGCTTTTGAGTGTCCTTGCAAAGAAATGTGGCTATATTGGTCACTGATTTGTTTTTGTTTTGTTTTTGAATGTCAGAAATGTATATTTGTGAATGTTGAGATGTTATATTGGTTTCACTGGTAAAAATAAATAATTGAAATGGGTATATATTTGTTTTTTGTTAAGTTGCCTAATAATTATGCACAGTAATAGTCACCTGCACACACAGATATCCCCCTAAAATAGCTATAACTAAAAACAAACTAAAAACTACTTCCAAAACTATTCAGCTTTGATATTAATGAGTTTTTTGGGTTCATTGAGAACATGGTTGTTGTTCAATAATAAAATTAATCCTCAAAAATACAACTTGCCTAATAATTCTGCACTCCCTGTAGAGCCTTGATTTTTTTCATATAACTATTAAAACTATATAAAACATTTTTAGTAGACAACTCAAGGTATTGATCTAGGCCCATTTTGTAATATTTCATGCCACTGTTGTCCCACCGAATGCAATCATATTGAAAACATTTTGTAACTTTTTCACAAACTTTGGTTTTCTTTCTGAAATTATTTACATACCACTTGTGCAGTCATAACACAATGGTTGTAAAAGGTTCTCTAGAATCCCCTTTGTTAAAAAAAAAGCCATGCATGGCTTTTTGACCATTAGAAGGCTACTAATTGCAGCTACGCACCGCTCTTCTAAAATTCCTGGCAGTGAAAAGGTTAATTAGTTAGCAAGCACGGATAATATTATTGTAGTGTAGGTATTAACCTCCCATCTGACACTTCCCACCAAGGAGATCCCATAATGATACCTCTCAAACACCTTTCTTCCCATCTCCCTTTCACTGGTCATCTTTGATACTGGCAAACAGTCTTCAGTATGCAGTTATAGGGCACTTTTTCCCACATTAGGAATCCCTCCTCAACCCTTCCCACCTCCCTGATCCAAAACAGCTCTCTTACTAGTAGCAGCCATATCAGGTACTGGCAGCTGTAGAATTTTTTTTTTTTTTTAAATGTAGCAGCCATATTAGGTACTGTCAGCTGTTGAAAATACAGCAAAAGGATTTGCTGTAGCGTAGGGAACCCTCCCCTCCCCCTCCCATGATGCTCTATCTGAATTAGGAAAACTTAATTTTGAATTCCAAAATGTTTAGGAATGAACACACATGATCTAGGATGTCTTGCATAATTATCTAGGGGACTCTCCCTTCCATATCACCGTTTCTATAGAAACTTGAAAAAGAAGGAGCATTTGAAGAAAAGGTACGAGATAAACTGTATGTTAACCCTACTAAATATTATTGCTTACCCAGGAATCTGAGAATTCTGCAAGCCCTATTGCTTGAAAAAAAAGCCTCAATCTATATGAAAGAACTGCAGAGTAATGAAAGTTAAGAGAGAGGGGTCGATTTATGAAGCAACGGATGCTGCTTTTGACTCACTCCGCTTCAGGTCCGCCTGAAGCGGAAGTTAAGAAGCAGCAGTCTGAAGACGCTGCTCCTTAACTCGTCCGCCACCTCTGAGACGGCAGACAGCAATCAGCATGATCTGATACAATCGGATTGATTGACACACCCTGCTATTGGCCGATTGAACGCAAATGTGCAGGGGGCGGCATTGCACAAGCATTTCACTAGAAACGTAGCAGCCATATTAGGCAACAGCGTATGCTGTCAGCATTTATCGATGTACGGCAGACATGATCCGCTACAGTGGATCATGTCCGCCCACCCGCACATTAGTAAATCGGAATGATAGCTGCGATATCGAGTGGACAGGGGCGGAGATGTCCATCCATGTTTGTTTGGGGGTTAGTAAATATAGTCTATAATGTCCATAAGCATATCACAATGGAAATCCATCAATAATTCTGCTAAATTCAAATTTGCCATGGACTGATTGACAGGTGCAGGCATTATCCAGTCCAGCACTGCCTATGTGAGCAACAATGGCACCAGCATTAGATATACTATAAAAAAAAACAATAAACTGACAGAACAGAGGCATAATTAACAATCTTCAACTACTATTTATAAGGATTGTTCAGATGGCGAATAAAAACCTAAAAACAGGCAAAAATCTAAACCATCCATAGAAAACCAAGTATAAAAGGACTGTAGAAGACAACCTCTTATTTAACAGTTGAATCCTCTAAATTATTGATTAATCTGAAACAATAGACAAGGCTAACTTCACGTTACACATCAGAGTTCGAAGACGTCCTAACTCTTGCAGGTTTACCGAGACATAAAAGTTTCTACAACAAACAAACGCCTAGATTACGAGTTTTGTCGGTAAGGCTGTGCGGTGCTAACGCGCAGCTTTCCCTCATCACTCACCTACAGACAACGCTGGTATTACGGGTTTTTAGAAACCCGGCGTTAGCCGCAAAATAGTGAGCGTAGAGCAAAATTTAGTTCCACATCTCACCTCAATACCAGCGCTGCTTACCTTAGCGGTAAGCAGGTAAAACGTGCTTGCGCACGATTTCCCCATAGGAATCAATGGGGAGAGCCGGATGCAAAAAAGCAGCGTAAAGCTCCTAACACAGCCCCATTGATTCCTATGGGGAAACACATTTTATGTTTACACCTAACACCCTAACATGAACCCCGAGTCTAAACACCCCTAATCTTACACTTATTAACCCCTAACCTGCCGCCCCCAACATCGCCGACACCTGCATAACATTATTAACCCCTAATCTGCCGCTCCGGACACCGCCGCCACCTACATTATAGTTATGAACCCCTAATCTGCTGCCCCCAACATCACCGAACCCTACATTATATTTATTAACCCCTAATCTGCCACCCCCAATGTCGCCGCAACCTACCTACACTTATTAACCCCTAATCTGCCGCCCACAAAGTCGCTGCCACTATATTGCATCAGCCAATAGGATTTTTTTCTACCTTAATTCCGATTGGCTGATAGAATTCTATCAGCCAATCGGAATTGAAAGGACGCCATCTTGGATGACGTCATTTAAAGGAACCTTCATTCAGTCGTCGGCCGTCGTTTGAAGAGGATGCTCCGCGTTGGATGTCTTGAAGATGGACTCGCTCCGCGCCGGATGGATCAAGATAGAAGATGCCGTCTGGATGAAGACTTCTGCCCGTCTGGAGGACCTCTTCTGGCCGGCTTCGATGAAGACTTCTGCCCGTCTGGAGGACCACTTCGCCCAGCTTCGTTGAGGACTTTGGCCCTGCTGGGTGAAGACTTCTCAAGGTAGGGTGATCTTCAAGGGGTTAGTGTTAGGTTTTATTAAGGGGGGATTGGGTGTGTTTTAGAGTAGGGTTGGGTGTGTGGGTGGTGGGTTTTAATGTTGGGGGGGGTATTGTACTTTTTTTTACAGGTAATAGAGCTGATTACTTTGGGGCAATGCCCCGCAAAAGGCCCTTTTAAGGGCTATTTGTAATTTAGTATAGGGTAGGGCTTTTTATTATTTTGGGGGGCTTTTTTATTTTATTAGGGGGATTAGATTAGGTGTAATTAGTTTAAAAAACTTGTAATTAGTTTATTATTTTCTGTAATTTAGTGGGGGTTTTTCCGTACTTTAGATAATTTTTTTTAATTGTATTTAATAGTATTTAGTTTAGGTAATTAATTTAATTATAGTGTAGTGTTAGGTGTAATTGTAACTTAGGTTAGGATTTATTTTACAGGTACATTTGTCTTTATTTTAACTAGGTAGCTATTAAATAGTTAATAACTATTTAATAACTATTCTACCTAGTTAAAATAAATACTAAGTTGCCTGTAAAATAAAAATAAATCCTAAAATAGCTACAATGTAACTATTAGTTATATTGTAGCTATCTTAGGGTTTATTTTATAGGTAAGTATTTAGTTTTAAATAGGAATAATTTAATTAATGTTAGTTATTTTATTTAGATTTAAGTTAGGGTTAGACTTAGGTTTAGGGGTTAATACATTTAATATAGTTGCAGCGACGTTGGGGGTGGCAGATTAGGGGTTAATACATGTAGGTAGGTGTCGGCGATGTTAGGGACGGCAGATTAGGGGTTAATAAAATTTAAGTAGTGTTTGCGATGCGGGAGGGCGGCGGTTTAGCCCATAAAACTCTTAACTACTGACTTTTAAATGCGGTACCAGGCTTGACAGGAGAGGCTGTACCGCTCACTTTTTGGAAGACTCGTAATACCGGCGTTATGCAAGTCCCATTGAAAATATAGGATACGCAATTTACGTAAGTGGATTTGCGGTATTACCGTGTCTGGCCAAAAAAGTGAGCGGTACACCTGTCATTTCAAGACTCGTAATACCAGCGTTATGAAAAAAGCAGCGTTGGGATGTCTCAACGCTGCTTTTTAAGGCTAACGCAAGACTCGTAATCTTGCCAATTGTGATTCAAGCTGTTGATAGCATAAATAGTAAAATGCAAAACTTCCGAAAAAGCCACATTTGTAGTGTTTGAAAATACCAAAGCACCATTGTCTCTTTCCACTGCTCACAAAATGTGTGATTCTGTGAATTATGTCTGTATTGGCCCTAGAACCAACGTTTACATGAACATTCTTTTTGAGGGATGTGGAAAGTACTTTAGGCAGAGAAATCTTCTAAAACACTGTAAAGGTGACTTTTTAACAGGTAACTGTCAATGTAATTTCTTCAAGGTGCCTTATTTGTTTCAGGGACCTTTGTGCCCATTTCATAAACTAACCCTTGCCCACAGGAGAAGCTGAAATCTCAAAACCAGTTATCACTGCCAAGTTAGCCCAATACATATAAATACTGGTCTTTGCAAATGTCAGCTTTCTGAGCTACAGAGAGAAAGAATAAATACCCACAAATAGGAATAAAAATTAAACCATGATGCATGTTAAGTGTTGCAGTTGGAGCAATCTGGACAAATGGTAGATCACTCCTGATATACACTCTTCTCTGCTCCCACTGGGCTGCAGCAAGCTGAGTAGTATCCAGATGAGGGGATCTCCAAACAAGCAAATATTTTCTAAAGGAGACAATCAAGAGGTAATAGCATGCTGCAAACCTAAGCAGGCTGCAGGCATCAACCAATCCTGATCCTAAACCCCTGAGGCAATTAAATTTAACCGTGATCTCTCTCTAACCATCATCCTGACCTGCACATCCCCACAATACCTTACTCCAAACACCTAAGGGACCTTTCCATGTGATCCTCTAACCCAATACAGCTGCTTAAAACAGCAGGGCCCCCCTATTTAATGTCCGCTCTGTGAAAACCTCCATCACTTAAGAACTTTCCATGTGAACCTCTACCCCAATACAGCTGCTTAAAACAGCAGGGCCCCCCTATTTAATGTCTGCTCTGTGAAAACCTCCATCACTTGAGAACTTTCCATGTGATCCTCTACCCCATTACTGCTGCTTAAAACAGCAGGGCCCCCTATTTAATGTCCGCTCTGTGAAAACCTCCATCACTTGAGAACTTTCCATGTGAACCTCTACCCCATTACTGCTGCTTAAAACAGCAGGACCCCCTATTTAATGTCCGCTCTGTGAAAACCTCCATCACTTGAGAACTTTCCATGTGATCCTCTACCCCATTACTGCTGCTTAAAACAGCAGGACCCCCTATTTAATGTCCGCTCTGTGAAAACCTCCATCACTTGAGAACTTTCCATGTGAACCTCTACCCCAATACAGCTGCTAAAAATACAAGGGCCCCCTATTTAATGTCCGCTCTGTGAAAACCTCCATCACTTGAGAACTTTCCATGTGATCCTCTACCCCAATACAGCTGCTAAAAACAGCAGGACCCCCTATTTAATGTCCCCTCTGTGAAAACCCACTTGACCAGACTAACAGACTTAAACTATAACATACAAATGTACTTATTATCGTTCCCTGTGGTACACACTACCTTATTCTCCTTGCCATCCTCGCCTTCTTCATTCGCACACTCATCATTTTTCACTTTGTTTTCACTGTATGCTTGGATGGCCTCCTGCACAAGGCTGTCTGCACATAGTATCTGAACACTGTAAACTGACACACAAAACTAAAATAAATATTTGCTTCCAAAGTTAAACCAAGTGTACAATAAATGTGATTATAATACTTTAGTTTCATGAAAATCATTCAAAAACCAAAATGTTCCAAAAATGTTTCAGATAAAAAATAGGGACTTTTGTAAACCCAGACAGAGGACATCATTTTAGAAAAGTTTCCAATTTACTTCTGTTATCAAATTTGCTTTGTTCCCATGATATTCTTTATTGAAGAGATACCTAGGCCTAGGTCTGGAGCACTACATGACAGGAAATAAAGCCATCTAGTGCTCCTCCAAATGGATAACATTCTTGCAAAACTGCTGCCAAATAGTGCTCCAGAAATGGTCCAGCATCCAAACTTACTTCCCTGCTTTTCAACAAAAGATACAAAGAGAATGAAGAAAAATTGATAATAGGCGTAAATTAGAAAGTTGTTTTAAAATTGCATGCTCTATTTGAATCATGAAATACATTTTATTGGGTTTCATATCCCTTTAATAGGACATAAAACTATAACAAGGTGACTGGTAAGTGCTTAAAGGGACACTGAACACAAATCTTTACTTTTGTGATTCAGAAAGAGCATGCAATTTTAGGCAACTTTCTAATTTACTCCTATTATCATTTTTTCTTTGTTCTCTTGCTATCTTTATTTGAAAAAGAAGGCATCTGAGCTTTTTTTTTTAGTTTAGTACTCTGGACAGCACTTTTTTTTAATGGTGGATGAATTTATCCACCAATCAGCAAGAACAACCCAGGTTGTTTACCAAACATGGGCCGGCATCTAAACTTACATTCTTGCATTTCAAATAAAGATACCAAGAGAATTAATAAAATTGGATAATAGGAGTAAATTAGAAAGTTGCTTAAAATGTCATGCTCTATCTGAATCACAAAAGAAAAAAATGGGTTCAGTGTCCCTTTAATGGTAAATTATACAATAAACATAAACAAGAACATCATGTAAAATACAAAGCTATACATATCTTAAAAATGTTGTTTATACAGATCCATAATTAAAAAAACATATATATTTTTTTGAAATGCCAAAGGTATGCTCTTAGGTACAGAGTACATGGTCTTCCTTTTCAGCCAGCGTGCACATGCAGCCTCTTACAACAGCAATGCACTGGCATACGTGAGTATGTGCTTAAAATCGATGTTAGAAAGAGAAAGGCAAGACATGATTCAATCTTTAACCCGGAATCCTAGACTGCTACTTAAATATTGCGTGCTTACCGACTGATTTCTGTATAAAATCAAAGTTTTCTACATTGTCTGGATATCTAAAAAAAGTTACACAATAACATATTTTGCTCAGTCTTATAAAGAGAAGTAGCTAAAAAGACAGTGATAATTAGAAAGCGATAAAAAAAGGGGAAGACAGAGGGACGAGAAATGGATAGGGAGAAGAAGAGAGATAAATTAAAGAGATAGGTTACAAAGAGAGTTATATTGCTAGAAAGATAGATGGATATATAAATATAGATGATAGATAGATATAGATATATGATAGATAAATATAGATAGATGATAGACAGATAGAATGAGCTACAAAAATATTACCAACATGAAGCTACATTTCTCTCCCTCATGTACTTGACGTATTTTGAGAGCTATTTTTTTCATTCTTAGGCGCCGATTTACCAAGCAGTCAATCGGCCCCAATGCATCTGTTTCCGTGCGAGCCTTCAGGCTCGCCGGAAACAGGAATTAAGAAGCAACGGTCTTAAGACCGCTGCTCCTTAACTCGTCCGCTGCCGCTGAGGCTGCGGACATCAATCCACCCGATCTCATACGATCGGGTTGATTGACACCCCATGCATTGGCCGCAAATCTGCAGGGGGCAGCATTGCACAAGCAGTTCACCAGAACTACTTGTGCAATGATAAATGTCGGCATTTATTAATGTCTGGCGGACAAGATCGCTACAGCGGATCATGTCCGCCAGACACTTGATTAATCAGCCCCTTAGTCTCAGTATGCATTTACAATATTCCTTTGATTTTCAAGTCATACAATTTATATATAGGAATATATAATCGATACGGGAGAATCTGGAGTGTGGGAATGAATAAAAAGTATATTCTCTATTTTTAGGGTGAAGCACCCTCTAGACATAATGAACTGCTAAGTCTTTAAGATGAGATCTGATTTTGGAAATTACTATATGACGCAGAGGACATAGAGGAAGAATTATCTATAATAGGGTTCATGGTAAAATTAAAATCTCCCACCATAATTAAGAGAGCTTTGGATGTTTCAAGTATCTTATCAGCCAATTGTTTGATGAATTTATCTTGATTCACATTTTGGGCATGTTAACAAACAAGGGTAACTACGGCATTATATAACATCCCTAAAATCATCAAAAAAATGCTCTTCCTTATCTTTAACTAATTTTATCAACTGGAATGGGATACCTTGTTTTAAAGTGTATTTTCTAAGGATTACTAGATTTCCCTGTCTATCCCTTAAGGCAATGTTTCTCTCATTTTGATTAGAGTTTGAACACACTGCTGATTTGCATTCTCAATTCCTTGGATATCTTTGTATATACCTTTCCTGTTTTATACAGTTCAACTACCTTTTTCCCACAGATCTTTTGACAATTCTTTTTCTTTTCCCATAACTCGGAATCCAGAAACGTTAGTGCAGCACTGGATGAAAGATGCAAGGGTCTGTCAGGAGTCCAGAAACTCATTGACTCTTTATACCCACACACACTAATTACAAGCAAAGAGATCACAGGTGAGGATGGTTACCTTTAATAGCCATTCAAACTCCTTTGTGTTAACTTGTGTGCCTGTTATCAGACCAAAATCACCAGGGAATATCAACTTTTGATCAGGGTCATTTGGGTAGTTTCTGTTGTCATTATGATTTAAAAAGAGTAAACACAGTTGATTGATAATATATGGCTTCTCTGAAAAAAGAAATCATAAATTCCGCCAGGGTATGTAAACTTATGAGCACAACTGTGTATATCTATATATATCTATATATATCTATATCTATATCTATATCTATATATATATATATATATATATATATATATAACAATACATTATTTTCAATGTGAAGAACACAGGAATGTTAAATATGCATTTTGTGCATCGCACTTCTTAATTTAGACCATAAAACAGTCGGGTTAGCGCACATGAAATCTTAGGATTCCTAAAGCACGTTATTGAAATATTACATATAAAATATTAATACAAATTAAAAATTATTAAACATAATGTAAAATATAAAGATATATTCTATATATTATTTAGAATATTTTACAGTATTTTTATACATTTTTAAAAATGTATATTAACTTTTAATAATATTTTATATGTAATATTTTAATAACACGCCTTAAAGGGCCATGATACCCAAATGTTGAATACACTTGAAAGTGATGCAGCATAGCTGTAAATAGCTGATTAGAAAATATCACCTGAACATCTCTATGTAAAAAAGAAAGATATTTTACCTTAAAATGTCCTAAGTATTCAAACCCCATTGCAAAGGACTTAAAGCAGCAAATCAAAAGCTTTGTGCACACTCATGTTATTTCCCTATTCAGTTTAAGGAAACTTACTATGAAATATCATGAGAGTTAAGTGAAATATCATGAGATCACAGTAAAAGAGTTTATGACCTCAGAACTGCACAAAAGTGAGTACACCCCTCAAATTTTTGTAAATATTTTATTATATCTTTTCATGTGACAACACTGAACAAATGACACTATGCTACAATGTAAAGTAGTGAATGTACAGCCTGTATAACAGTGTAAATTTGCTGTCCCCTCAAAATAACTTAACACACAGCCATTAATGTCTAAACCATTGGCAACAAAAGTGAGTACACCCCTAAGTGGAAATGTCCAAATTGGGCCCAATTAGCCATTTTCCTTCCCCGGTGTTATGTGACTCAATAATGCTACAAGGTCTCAGGTGTGACTGGGGAACAGGTGCGTTAAATTTGGTGTTTTCGCTCTCACACTCTCTCATACTGGTCACTGAAAGTTTAACATGGCACCTCATGGCAAAGAACTCTCTGGGGATCTGAAAAAAAAGAATTGTGCTCTAAATAATGATGGCCTAGGCAATAAGAAGGTTGCTAAGACCCTGAAACTGAGCTGCAGCACAGTGGGCAAGACCATACAGCGGTTTCACAGGACAAGTTCACTCAGAACAGGCCTCGCCATGGTCGACCAAAGAAATTGAGTGCACATGTTCAGCGTTATATCCAGAGGTTTTCTTTGGGATATAGACGTATGAGTGCTGCCAGCATTGCTGCAGAGGTTGAAGGGGTGGGGGGTCAGCCTATCAGTGCTCGGACCATATGCCGCACACTGCATCACATTGGTCTGCATGGCTGTCGTCCCAGAAGGAAGCCTCTTATAAAGATGCACAAGAAAGCCTGCAAACAGTTTGCTAAAGACAAGCAGACTATGGACATGGATTACTGGAACCATGTCCTGTGGTCTGATGAGACCAAGATAAACTTATTTGGTTCAGATGGTGTCAAGCATGTGTGGCGGCAACCAGGTGAGGAGTACAAAGACAAGTGTGTCTTGCCTATAGTGAAACATGGTGGTGGGAGTGTCATGGTCTGGGCCTGCATGAGTGCTGCCGGCACTGGGGAGCTACAGTTTATGGAGGGAACCATAAATGCCAACATGTACTGTGACATACTGAAGCAGAGCATGATCCCTTCACTTCGGAGACTGGGCCGCAGGGCAGTATTCCAACATGATAACGACCCCAAACACACATCCAAGACGACCACTGCCGTGCTAACGAAGCTGAGGGTAAAGGTGATGGACTGGCCAAGCCAGTCTCCAGACCTAAACCCTATTGAGCATCTGTGGGGCATCCTCAAATGGAAGGTGGGGGAGCGCAAGGTCTCTAACATCCACCAGCTCCGTGATGTCGTCATGGAGGAGTGGAATAGGACTCCAGTGGCAACCTGTGAAGCTCTGATGAACTCCATGCCCAAGAGGGTTAAGGCAGTGCTGGAAAATAATGGTGGCCACACAAAATATTGACACTTTGAGCCCAATTTGGACAATTCCACATAGGGGTGTACTCACTTTTGTTGCCAACGGTTTAGACATTAATGGCTGTGTGTTGAGTTATTTTGAGGGGACAACAAAGGATGGTGCAAAGGCAAAGGATGGTGAGAACGGTCAAAAACAGCCTACAGACCACCTCCAAAGACCTACAACATCATCTTGCTGCAGATGGTGTCACTGTGCATCATTCAACAATTCAGTGCACTTTGCACAAGGAGAAGCTGTATGGGAGAGTGATGCGGAAGAAGCCTTTTCTGCACACACGCCAAAAACAGAGTCACTTGAGGTATGCAAAGGAACATTTGGACAAGCCAGCTTCATTTTGAAAGAAGGTGCTGTGGACTTATGAAACAAAGATTGAGTTATTTGGTCATAACAAAGGGCGTTATGCATGGCCGCAAAGTGTTCCAAGACAAACACTTGCTACCGACAGTAAAATTTGGTGGATGTTCCTTCATACTGTGGGGCTGTGTGGCCAGTGCCAGTACTGGGAATCTTGTTAAAGTTAGAGTCGCATGGATTCCACTCAATATCAGCAGATACTTGAGAATAATCTTGAGGAATCAGTCACAAAGTGGAAGTTACGCTGGGGCTGGATATTTCAACAAGACAACGACCCAAAACACTGCTCAAAATCTACTCTGGCATTTATGCAGAGGAACAAGTACAATGTTCTGAAATGGCCATCCCAGTCCCCAGACCTGAATATCATTGAAAATCTGTGGGGTGATTTGAAGCGGGCTGTCCATGCTCAGCAACCATCAAACCTAACTGAACTGGAGATGTTTTGCAAGGAGGAATGGTCAAAAATACCTTCATCCAGACAATCATTAAAGGCTATAGCATCTAGAGGCTGTTATTTCTGCTAAATGAGGCTCTACTAAATATTGATGCCATATTTCTGTTTGGGTGCTCAAATTTATGCACCTGTCCAATTTTGTTTTGATGCATATTGCACATTTTCTGTTAATGCAATAAACCTTTCATAAACCTGAAATATTACTGTGTCCTTCAGTTATTTGATAGATCAAAATTAAATTGCTGATCCAAACACCCAATTACTTATAAATGAAAATCATAGAAACTGTCAGGGGTGCCTAAACTTTTGCATACAACTGTAAATAGAACCTATGCTATCTGAAGAACATTGGAATGTGAAATATTAATATTTTATGTCAGGTTAGCGCACTTGGTTAAAATGCAATCGGGTTTGTGCACAGTGTTAGTTTTTCCCCACTTTTCACGCTCCATTGAAGTCCATGTGGGAAAACGTTAACGTGATTGCGATATTGCTTCTAGCGTAGTAAGCACGCAAACATGAGCGATAATTACCGCTCCACTCGTAATCTTGCCCATAGCGTTTATGATCAAAAGAGTCAGTTGTTTTAAACTATCAGTCATTACAGTAAAATATGAAACATGTAGGTATTACTCGATAGTAGTGTATGAAACAAAATCTATTATATAAGGCCAGACCATAGTAAGTATAACCCCCTAAAAAGTGAAAAGTAGCAATGGACACAATTATTCATGTGGAGAATAAAAAACTTGTTGTAACGGAGCTCCGGTACTCGGACTGAGTATCTCCGCTAGCAAAGTTTCAGCAGTTACTGGGGCCTAGTTATCAACGTGTCTACTTTACCTGCCTTCGCCGGCTCAATACGTCCGCCTAAGCTCGCCTACCATCGCCGCCGCGGACCTGCAAAATTTCGCCTAAGTTATCAATAAAGCTGTCAAAAAGCCGCGCACCAAGTACGGGGCAATGAGCAGCGGACTGTGAGAGTTATCACTCATCCGATCTCGCTGCTCTTCGGCTTTTTTACAGCTTTATTGCTAGCCTGTCACTAAGCACCCACACTAACTACACTGTTCTACCCCCTATACCGGCGCCCCCGGAGCCCCCCGCAACTCAATAAAGTTACTAACCCCTAAACCGCCGCTCCTAGACCCCGCCGCAACTCTTATAAATGTATTAACCCCTAAACCGCCGCTCCTAGACCCCGCCGCAACTCTTATAAATGTATTAACCCCTAAACCGCCACTCCCGGACACCACCGCCACCTACATTATACCTAGTAACCCCTATCCTGGCCCCCTATACCGTCGCCACCTATAATAAAGTTATTAACCCCTATCCTGCTGATCCCGGACCTCGCCACAACTAAATAGTTTAACCCCTAAACCGCCACTCCCGGACCCCGCCGCAACCTATATTAAACTTATTAACCCCTGATCTGCCCCCCCTACACCGTCGCCACCTATAATAAATTTATTAACCCCTATCCTGCCCCCCTACACCGCCGCCACTGTAATAAAATTATTAACCCCTAAACCTAAGTCTAACACTAACCCTAAAACCCCCCTAACTTAAATATTAATTAAATAAATCTAAATAATATTTATCTTATTAACTTTACTAAATTAATCCTATTTAAAACTAAATACTTACCTTTAAAATAAACCCTAATATAGTTACAATATAAATAATAATTATATTCTAGCTATCTAAGGCCTAGATTTGGAGTTCGGCGGTAGCCGTCAAAACCAGCGTTAGAGGCTCCTAACGCTGGTTTTGGCCGCCCGCTGGTATTTGGAGTCAGTGATTAAAGGGTCTAACGCTCACTTTTCAGCCGCGACTTTTCCATACCGCAGATCCCCCTACGCCATTTGCGTATCCTATCTTTTCAATGGGATCTTTCTAACGCCGGTATTTAGAGTCGTTTCTGAAGTGAGCGTTAGAGCTCTAACGACAAAACTCCAGCCGCCTGAAAATAGCAGGAGTTAAGAGCTTTCTGGCTAACGCCGGTTCATAAAGCTCTTAACTACTGTACCCTAAAGTACACTAACACCCATCAACTACCTATGTACCCCTAAACCGAGCTCCCCCCACATCGCCGCCACTCGATTAAAATTTTTAACCCCTAATCTGCCGACCGCCACCTACGTTATACTTATGTACCCCTAATCTGCTGCCCCTAACCCCGCCGACCCCTGTATTACATTTATTAACCCCTAACCTGCCCCCCACAACGTCGCCGCCAGCTACTTAAAATAATTAACCCCTAATCTTCCGACCGCAAAGCGCCGCCACCTACGTTATCCCTATGTACCCCTAATCTGCTACCCCTAACACCGCCGACCCCTATATTATATTTATTAACCCCTAATCTGCCCCCCTCAACGTCGCCGACACCTGCCTACACTTATTAACCCCTAATCTGCCGAGCGGACCTGAGCGCTACTATAATAAAGTTATTAACCCCTAACCCGCCTCACTAACCCTATAATAAATAGTATTAACCCCCTAATCTGCCCTCCCTAACATCGCCGACACCTAACTTCAATTATTAACCCCTAATCTGACGACCGGAGCTCACCGCTATTCTAATAAATTGATTAACCCCTAAAGCTAAGTCTAACCCTAACACTAACACCCCCCTAACTTAAATATAATTTACATCTAACGAAATAAATTAACTCTTATTAAATAAATTATTCCTATTTAAAGCTAAATACTTACCTGTAAAATAAATCCTAATATAGCTACAATATAAATTATAATTACATTGTAGCTATTTTAGGATTAATATTTATTTTACAGGCAACTTGGTAATTATTTTAACCAGGTACAATAGCTATTAAATAGTTAAGAACTATTTAATAGCTAAAATAGTTAAAATAATTACAAATTGACCTGTAAAATAAATCCTAACCTAAGATATAATTAAACCTAACACTAACCTATCAATAAAATAATTAAATAAACTACCTACAATTACCTACAATTAACCTAACACTACACTATCAATAAATTAATTAAACACAATTGCTACAAATAAATACAATTAAATAAACTAGCTAAAGTACAAAAAATAAAAAAGAACTAAGTAACAAAAAATAAAAAAATATTTACAAACATAAGAAAAATATTACAACAATTTTAAACTAATTACACCTACTCTAAGCCCCCTAATAAAATAACAAAGCCCCCCAAAATAAAAAATTCCCTACCCTATTCTAAATTAAAAAAGTTACAAGCTCTTTTACCTTACCAGCCCTGAACAGGGCCCTTTGCGGGGCATGCCCCAAGAATTTCAGCTCTTTTGCCTGTAAAAGAATAAATACAATACCCCCCCCCCCAACATTACAACCCACCACCCACATACCCCTAATCTAACCCAAACCCCCCTTAAATAAACCTAACACTAAGCCCCTGAAGATCTTCCTACCTTGTCTTCACCATACCAGGTTCACTGATCCGTCCTGGCTCCAACATCTTCATCCAACCCAAGCGGGGGTTGGCGATCCATCATCCGGTGCTGAAGAGGTCCAGAAGAGGCTCCAAAGTCTTCCTCCTATCCGGCAAGAAGAGGACATCCGGACCGGCAAACATCTTCTCCAAGCGGCATCTTCGATCTTCTTCCATCCGGTGCGGAGCGGGTCCATCTTGAAGCAGGCGACGCGGATCCATCCTCTTCTTCCGTTGTCTCCCGACTAATGACGGTTCCTTTAAGGGACGTCATCCAAGATGGCGTCCCTCGAATTCCGATTGGCTGATAGGATTCTATCAGCCAATCGGAATTAAGGTAGGAATTTTCTGATTGGCTGATGGAATCAGCCAATCAGAATCAAGTTCAATCCGATTGGCTGATCCAATCTGCCAATCAGATTGAGCTCGCATTCTATTGGCTGTTCCGATCAGCCAATAGAATGCGAGCTCAATCTGATTGGCTGATTGGATCAGCCAATCGGATTGAACTTGATTCTGATTGGCTGATTCCATCAGCCAATCAGAAAATTCCTACCTTAATTCCGATTGGCTGATAGAATCCTATCAGCCAATCGGAATTCGAGGGACGCTATCTTGGATGACGTCCCTTAAAGGAACAGTCATTCGTCGTTCAGTCGTCGGTCCGGATGGATGTTCCGCGCTGGAGGTCTTCAGGATCCTGCCGCTTCGCTCCGGATGGAAGACCATAGAAGATGCCGCCTGGATGATGACTTCAATCGGATGGAAGATTCTCTTCTGCCCCGCTTGGATGAAGACTTTGACCGGATCATGGACCTCTTCAGCCCCCCGCTTGGGCTTGGATCAGGACATCGGAGGAGCTCTTCAGGACGGATCGGTGAACCTGGATGGTGAAGACAAGGTAGGAAGATCTTCAGGGGCTTAGTGTTAGGTTTATTTAAGGGGGGTTTGTGTTAGATTAGGGGTATGTGGGTGGTGGGTTGTAATGTTGGGGGGGGCGGTATTGTATTTATTCTTTTACAGGCAAAAGAGCTGAAATTCTTGGGGCATGCCCCGCAAAGGGCCCTGTTCAGGGCTGGTAAGGTAAAAGAGCTTGTAACTTTTTTAATTTAGAATAGGGTAGGGAATTTTTTATTTTGGGGGTGTTTGTTATTTTATTAGGGGGCTTAGAGTAGGTGTAATTAGTTTAAAATTGTTGTAATATTTTTCTTATGTTTGTAAATATTTTTTTATTTTTTGTAACTTAGTTCTTTTTTATTTTTTGTACTTTAGCTAGTTTATTTAATTGTATTTATTTGTAGGAATTGTGTTTAATTAATTTATTGATAGTGTAGTGTTAGGTTAATTGTAGGTAATTGTAGGTAGTTTATTTAATTAATTTATTAATTTATTGATAGGGTAGTGTTAGGTTTAATTATATCTTAGGTTAGGATTTATTTTACAGGTAAATTTGTTATTATTTTAACTAGGTAACTATTAAATAGTTCTTAACTATTTAATAGCTATTGTACCTGGTTAAAATAATTACAAAGTTGCCTGTAAAATAAATATTAATCCTAAAATAGCTATAATATAATTATAATTTATATTGTAGCTATATTAGGATTTATTTTACAGGTAAGTATTTAGCTTTAAATAGGAATAATTTATTTAATAAGAGTTAATTTATTTCGTTAGATGTAAATTATATTTAAGTTAGGGGGGTGTTAGGGTTAGACTTAGCTTTAGGGGTTAATACATTTATTAGAATAGCGGTGAGGTCCGCTCGGCAGATTAGGGGTTAATAATTGAAGGTAGGTGTCGGCGATGTTAGGGAGGGCAGATTAGGGGTTAATACTATTTATGATAGGGTTAGTGAGGCGGATTAGGGGTTAATAACTTTATTATAGTAGCGCTCAGGTCCGCTCGGCAGATTAGGGGTTAATAAGTGTAGGCAGGTGTCGGCGACGTTGAGGGGGGCAGATTAGGGGTTAATAAATATAATATAGGGGTCGGCGATGTTAGGGCAGCAGATTAGGGGTACATAGGGATAACGTAGGTTGCGGCGGTTTACGGAGCGGCAGATTAGGGGTTAAAAAAAATATGCAGGGGTCAGCGATAGCGGGGGCGGCAGAATAGGGGTTAATAAGTGTAAGGTTAGGGGTGTTTAGACTCGGGGTACATGTTAGAGTGTTAGGTGCAGACGTAGGAAGTGTTTCCCCATAGGAAACAATGGGGCTGCGTTAGGAGCTGAACGCTGCTTTTTTGCAGGTGTTAGGTTTTTTTTCAGCTCAAACAGCCCCATTGTTTCCTATGGGAGAATCGTGCACGAGCACGTTTTTGAGGCTGGCCGCGTCCGTAAGCAACTCTGGTATCGAGAGTTGCATTTGCGGAAAAAATGCTCTACGCTCCTTTTTTGGAGCCTAACACAGCATTTGTTTGAACTCTCGATACCAGAGTTAAATTTATGGTGCGGCCAGAAAAAAGCCCGCGGAGCGTTAACAGCCCTTTTACCGCCAAACTCCAAATCTAGGCCTTAGGATTTATTTATATTTTACAGGCAACTTTCAATTTATTTTAACTAGGTACAATAGCTATTAAATAGTTATTAACTATTTAATAGCTACCTAGCTAAAATAAAGAGAAATTTACCTGTAAAATAAAAACTAACCTGTTGTGTGTAATTGTAACTTAGGTTAGTTTTTATTTTACAGGTAAATTTCTCTTTATTTTAGCTAGGTAGCTATTAAATAGTTAATAACTATTTAATAGCTATTGTACCTAGTTAAAATAAATTGAAAGTTGCCTGTAAAATAAATATAAATCCTAAGATAGCTACAATATAATTATTATTTATATTGTAGCTATATTAGGGTTTATTTTAAAGGTAAGTATTTAGTTTTAAATAGGATTAATTTACTTAATAAGATAAATATTATTTAGATTTATTTAATTAATATTTAAGTTAGGGGGGTGTTAGGGTTAGACTTAGGTTTAGGGGTTAATAATTTTATTACAGTGACGGCGGTGTAGTGGGGGGCAGGATAGGGGTTAATACATTTATTATAGGTGGCAACGGTATAGGGGGGGCAGGTAAGGGGTTAATAGGTATCATGTAGGGGGCGGCTGGGTCTGGGAGCGGCGGTTTAGGGGTTAATACATATATTATAGTTGCGGCGGGGACCGGAAGCGGCGGTTTAGGGGTTAACATATTTAGTATAGCTTGCGGTGGGCTCCGGGAGCGGCGGTTTAGGGGGTAATACATTTATTTAGTTGCGGCGGTGTAGGGGGGACAGATTAGGGGTGTTTAGACTCGGGGTACATGTTAGGGTGTTAGGTGCAGACATCTCCCATAGGAATCAATGGGATGTCGGCCAGCAGCGAACATGAACTTTCGCTATGGTCAGACTCCCATTGATTCCTATGGGATCCGCTGCCTCCAGAGCGGCGGATTGAAAACCAGGTACGCTGGGCCGGAAAAGTGCCGAGCATACCTGCTAGTTTTTTGATAACTAGCAAAAGTAGTCAGATTGTGCCGAACTTGTGTTCGGAACATCTGGAGTGACGTAAGAATCGATCTGTGTCGGACTGAGTCCGGCGGATCGAAGCTTACGTCACTAAATTCTACTTTTGCCGGTGTCTAGCCTTTGATAACTAAGGCGACTCAGCCTCGCTACAAATACGCTGCGGAATTCCAGCGTATTTGAGGTTGACGGCTTGATAACTACCCCCCACTGTATCCTCCCAAAAGTGATTATAGCTTACTCAAGCATCAGTCAAGGCTTGATGTTAGGTAAAACAGAACTGACTTTATTGGGAAAACAGCACAGTGTTTATACACACACACATTGTTCCCCCCGGTGCCAGAGAGTCTGGCCCTGATAGCAATCTTCCGCCTTGGTTTTCCCGCCTAATGGGGCCTATCTATTAAGCTCCGAATGGAGCTTGATGCCCCGTGTTTCTGGCGAGCCTGCAGACTTGCCAGAAACAGCAGTTATGAAGCAGCAGTCACAAAGACCGCTGCTCCATAACCTGTCCGCCTGCTCTGAGTAGGCGGACAGACATCTCCGGAATTCAACCGGATCGAGTACGATTGGGTTGATTGACACCTCCCTGCTGGCGGCCCATTGGCCGCGAGTGTGCAGGGGGCGACGTTGCACCAGCAGCTCTTGTGAGCTGCTGGTGCAATGCTGAATTTGGAGAGCGTATTGCTCTCCGTATTCAGCGAGGTCTGGCGGACCTGATCCGCACTGTCGGATCAGGTCCGCCAGACTTTGTAAAATAGGGGCCATAGTGTCCATTGTCCCAGAGTCCCACACAAACAAGTGCCCCCCATCTCTCCTAGAGGGAAGGGACCCCTAAACAAATGGCATGCCCGGGTGCCTCACCAAATTGCCCATAACATGCCCAAAAAACATTAGTTAGGCCACATCTGGAATACTGTGTACAATTCTGGAGACCATATCTTCAGAAAGATATAAATAAACTAGAAACTTTCCAAAGGAGGGCTACTAAAATGGTACATGGCCTAAAATATAAAATGTACAAAAAAATACTCTATGACCTAAATATGTCAAGTTTAGAGAAGGGAAAGAGGTGACATGATAGAATCCTTCAAATATATAAAGGGACTGAAAGCATTTTCCACAAGAAAAAAAACAAATGCCAAAACAAGGGTTCACAATCTTAAATTAGAGGGTAGCAGTATAAGGAGATATGTGAGGAAGAAAGCGTAGTAAATTCATGTAATAAAATTAAAATTGAGGTGGTTAACACAAAGACTGTAAAGGAATTAAAAAATCCCTGGGACATGCATAAAGCTATCTTAAGAAAAAAGTAAAATGTAATTATGGTTAGACTTCATGGGCATTTTTGGTTCTTTTCTACCATCAAAGTCTATGTTTCTAAAAATTGACCTGATCCCTTAAACCCTGATCGATCCACACCCCTATGAAAATGCGACGGACAGGGACCTAATTTTTCGGTGCAGGACTCAGTTCCAGTTTCACCAGTCTTCCACAGCATGTCTGCCGGCCTCCCATGACACATGTCTCTTATATATAATTTGCAAACATAAACATAACAAGAACAATAAACAAGTACACTAAAAACAAACATGTTAAGTATTTTCGTTCAATGAGTTGTGGGGAACTACCAGCAAGGGAGATCCCAGCAATTAACTATAACAATTTTAAGACCACATTTAACCAGATTTGAGAAAGTGTGTTAACTAAAAACTTTAACCATGTGAAGTAATCACTGAACTACTGTCTTACTATAGACGAATGTGAAGAGCGACATATTGTGGATGAAGTAAGGCATTTTTTGCTAAGAACTTCTGTACAAATTACACCCTGTACCTTCTTCATTAAATCCCAGTGTATCAACCTATCTATTGGAAATGGCTCTTCGGTAGTAGATATATGAGCAGATTGTCTCTGCATTTGACATAATGTCCTATGATGAGGTGTCCTTTGTCGGAGTATTATCAATATGTGATCTTTCTTTGAGTTTGTGTGTAGATGTTGATTTTGTGGTTGTTGAGAGTTGATTGGGGAAAATGTGACTACACTGATAATCTGAAATGCTTTAGGCCTTCAAGGCTACGTCTAAACTGTTTGTTATTTTTTCCATATCCTGGAGGTCTTTGGGAGGGAAATCCCTATCAGTGGTTTTAAATCTTGCCTCTGTTCTTTTTTGGATGGTGCTAGGGCAAAGATCTGGAAAAATTTGCATAGTGTGATCAAGGCAAATGATCTGCTTGATCTGTTTGATCTGTCTTGCTTTACACAAAATCTCTTCCCTGTATGGGAATTTGATAAATTTTATAATAAAGTTTCTGGGTGGTGCCTTTGGTGATGGAAGGGATCGTAAAGATTTATGAGCCCTTTCCAGCTCAATTGGTGGGGCCTGTGAATCATTCTTAATATGTTGGAACAATCATCAGAGGAAATCAGGGAGAGCAGGTGCCAGTATAGTCACAGGTATTCATCGTAGATGTACATTGCTTCTTTTTTCTCCTGTAGTGCTACTTTTAATTCTTGTACATTCGCTTGAGTACTAAAAGCTCCCAGCATTTCGTTAGCTGTATCTTGTACCTCTTCTTCTTGTATGTTTTATGTCAATTACATATTTGCGCATATTGGACAGTTTAGTAGCTATTATAGATTTAAGAGATTCTAAAGTCTCATTTTTAAGTTGCGAGACATACATTACATGAAGAGATATATTAGAAACTGCAGGTGGTAAAATAGCACCACCTGTTTGTTCTTGTGACCCCCCAGACATAGGCGGTGAAGCATCTGGGTGTTGAAAAATTAGCTGAATGATGTTTGGTGTGTATAAAGCATGGCTTAGAAAAATAATAAGAAAATAACAAAGCTATCAGTCAGACTAAAAAGGCAATTCATTGTGTCACACTATATGAATTGTATTTTAAACTCATAACCAGATGGCACAAAAACTCTTCCCTGAGCACTCTCCTCTGTGCTGGAGGGGGTGTGGAGAGCTGGGAACCCCCCTCCATATTTGGTGATCATGTCGGAAATTGAGTGGATACTGGTCAAGGGTTAGGACAGTTTGTGCTGATCTAGATCTCCTGGAAGTGTTAAGCCCAGCCCTAGCAATACTCCATCTAGGAATAGAGAAACTCCCCTTGTCTAAGCAAAACCTACTGTTATATATCCTCACCTCAGCTAAATTATTAATTGCAAGGAACTGCAAAAAAGACTAACCCCATAAATGGCAGGGAGTAGTAGACTGCATAAACTACATAAAATCCATGGAAGACTATAGCCTCTAGTTATCAAGCCGTCAACCGCAAATACGCTGGAATTCCGCAGCGTATTTGTGGCGCGGCTGATTCGCCTTAGTTATCAAAGTCTAGAGACTGGCAAAAGTAGAATCTGACTACTTTTGCAAGTTATCAAATAACTAGCAGGTACACTCGGCACTATTCCGGCCCAGCGTACTTGGTTTTCAATCCGCCGCCTCCAATGGGAGTCTGACAGCAGCGAAAGCTCATGTTCGCTGCTGCCCGATATCCCATTGATTTCTATGGGAGATGTCTGCACCTAACACCCTAACATGTACCCCGAGTCTAGACACCCCTAATCTGCCCCCCCCCACACCACCTAAATTGGACCCCGCCACAACTATAATAAATATATTAACCCCTAAACCGCCGCTCCCGGACCCCGCCGCCACCTATAAACCTATTAACCCCTAAACCTAAGTCTAACACTAACACCCCCCTAACTTAAATATTATTTAAATAAATCTAAATACATATTACAATTATTAACTAAATTATTCCTATTTAAAATTAAATAATTACCTGTAAAATAAACCCTAAAATAGCTACAATATAACTAATAATTATATTGTAGCTATTTTAGGATTTATTTTTATTTTACAGGCAACTTTGTATTTATTTTAACTAGGTACAATAGCTATTAAATAGTTATTAACTATTTAATAACTACCTAGTTAAAATAATTACAAAATTACCTGTAAAATAAAACCTAACCTAATAAAAAAATTAATTACAATTATCTAAAATTAAATACAATTAAATAAACTAAACTATAGTACAAAAAAACAAACACTAAATTACAGAAAATAAATTTTTTTTACAAGAACTTTAAACTAATTACACCTAATCTAAGCCCCCTAATAAAATAAAAAGCCCCCCAAAATAATAAAATGCCCTACCCTATACTAAATTACAAAGTAATCAGCTCTTTTACCAGCCCTTAAAAGGGCTTTTGTCGGGGCATTGCCCCAAAGTAATCAGCTCTTTTACCTGTAAAAAAAATACAACCCCCCCCAACATTACAACCCACCACCCACACACCCCTACTCTAAAACCCACACAAACCCCCCTTAAAAAAACCTAACACTAACCCCCTGAAGATCACCCTACCTTGAGCCGTGTTCACCCAGCCGGGCCGAATTCTTCATCCAAGCCAAGCAGAAGAGGTCCTCCATCCGGCCGATGTCTTCATCCAAGCGTCGTCTTCTATCTTCAATCATCTGGAGCGGAGCTGAGCCATCTTCCATCCATCGTATTGAAGTTCAATCCGATTGGCTGATTGGATGAGCCAATAGAATTGACCTCGCATTCTATTGGCTCATCCAATACGCCAATCGGATTGAACTTCAATCCGATTGGCTGATTAAATCAACCAATCGGATTTTTCCTACCTTAATTCCTATTGGCTGATAGAATCCTATCAGCCAATCGGAATTTGACGGACGCCATTTTGGATGACGTCATTTAAAGGACCAGGCATTCGGTGTTAGGACGTCGTGGGAAGAAGATGGCTCCGCGTCGGCTGGATGGAAGATGGCTCCGCTCCAGATGATTGAAGATATAAGACGCCACTTGGATGAAGACATTGGCCGGATGGAGGACCTCTTTGGCCCCGCTTGGATGAAGATATTAAATTAACTTACCTATACAAATAAGACGTTGATTTTAAATGTGTTTCTGTGTGTTTGTAATTTTTAAATATTTCTATTAAAGGTTCAATTTTAAATGTAATAGTCTTGTACCCTACACTATTGTCTTGAACAATCTTACTTACAAAACTAAACTAACAGGAATGTGAGTGCTATCCAGGTGTACAATTTTTTCAGTTTTTTACTGATCTGTTCAAGTTTCAATCCCAGTACACAGCACTCCTTGTGCTTAATATAGCCCAGCAAACATACGTAGCTGATTCACTTTACCCTATTTAATTTCGGTGTAGACCCATTAGTAGTGCCTTAGTACCCCCTTTTCTCTCGTTTGAAATACTATCAGGTAGATTACAAGTTATGGACGCAAAGGGTAGCGAAACGAACGCAACAAAAGTTGCATTATTTCACACTCCATTGCGCTGCCATTACAAGTTTTGAAACAGCCAGCTTGTGTGTGTGATATGGTTGCATTGAGCTCCATACCGCACAAAATACAAGCGCTGTTTTGATGTGCTCGTGCACGCTTTCCCCATAGACATCAATGGTGAGAGCTGGTTAGAAAAAAACAACACCTGCGATCGCGGAATGAAAAGCTCCGTAACGTAGCCCCATTGATGTTTATGGGGGAAAAAAATGTACGTTTAAACCTAACACCCTAACATAAACCCCACGTCTAAACACCCCTAATCTGCCGACATCGCCGACATCTACATCTATGTTATTAACCCCTAATCTGCCGCTCCCGATATCGCCGCCACCGAAATAAATCTATTAACCCCTAATCTGCCGCTCCCGATATCGCCGACACTATACTAAAGTTATTAAGCCCTATTTCCCTGCACCCCAACATCGCCCACACTATAATAAATCTATTAACACCTATTCTGCCGCTCCCCGAAATCGCTGCCACTAAATAAAATTATTAACCCCTAAACCTCTGGCCTCCCACATCACTACCACTAAATAAACCTATTAACCCCTAAACCGCAACCCCCCACATCGCAACAACCTAAATTAAACTATGTTATCAATAAACCTAACCGTAACCCCAAACCTAACACCCCCTAACTTTAACATAATTAAAATAGAGCTAAATTAAAGTTACAATTATTAACTAAATAATACCTATTTAAAACTAAATAGATAGTTACCTGTGAAATAAAACCTAAGCTAGCTACAATATAACTAATAGTTATATTGTAGCTAGCTTAGGTTTTATTGTTATTTCACAGGTAAGTTTGTATTTATTTTAACTACTAGGTAGACTAGTTAGTAAATTAACTATTTACTAACTACCTAGTTAAAATAAATACAAACGTACCTGTGAAACAAAACCTAAGCTGCCTTACACTAAAACCTAACATTACAAAAAATAAAAAACACAAAAATTACAAAAAATAAAAAAACCTACCTATTCCTATTCTAATACCCTTTAAAAAAAAATAATAAAAAAGCACCCCAAAATAAAAAAAAACCTAATCTATAATAAACTACCAAGGGCCTTTAAAATGGCCTTTTGTAGGGCATTGCCCTAAAGATATATATCTACAAAAGATAAACAAACACCCCTAACAGTATACAAACCCCCACCCCCCAAACCCACAAAATAAAAATAAAGTAAAACCTAACCTACCCATTGCCCTGAAAAGGGCATTTGTATGGGCATTGCACTTAAAAGGGCTTTCAGCTCTTTTGCTGCCCATTAAGAATAAAAAATGGCTATCCTAAAAAGAAACCCCCCCCCAAAAAAAAACCATTACACAAAATAACAAATTAATTATACAAAATAATACCAATTATTCATATTCTAAAACCCATTTTAAAATAACCCACCCCAAAATAAAAGAAACCTAATCTATAATAAACTACCAATAACCCTTAAAGGGCCTTTTGTAGGTCATTGCCCTAAAGAAATCAGCTCTTTTTCTAAACAAAAATACAATGACCCACTAACATTACAAACCTCTACCCCCACAAAATAAAAAAAAACTATCTAAAAAAACCTAATCTACCCATTGCCCTGAAAAGGGCATTTGTATGGTCATTACCCTTAAAAGGGCATTTAGCTCTTTTCAGAAATGCCCAACCCCTAATCTAAAAAAAAAAAAAAAAAAAAAAAAAAAAAACCCCTAACACTAACCCCCCTCTTTAGGTACTCACAGTTGCTGGAGTCCCACTTGAAGGATCTTCATCCAGACGGGTCCATCTTCATCCAGGCGGCATCTTTTATCTTCATCCCGGCGGCGTCTTCTATCTTCATCCCGGCTGCGCGGAACGGGTCCATCCTAAAGACATCCGGCGCAGAGCATCGCTCAGCCAATAGGATGAGAGCTTTTGAAATTCTATTGGCTGTTCAAATCAGCCAATATAATTTCAGTAGCTCTCATCATATTGGTTGATTTGAATTTCCAAAATAGCAATGCAAGGGACATCATTTTGAAAAGGCTCCCTTGCATTGAAGATTCAGTATATGGCGGCGACCGTATGAAGAGGATGCTCCGCGCCGGATGTCTTCAGGATGGACCCGCTCCGTAGGGCATTGCCCTAAAGATATATATCTACAAAAGATAAACAAACACCCCTAACAGTATACAAACCCCCACCCCCCAAACCCACAAAATAAAAATAAAGTAAAACCTAACCTACCCATTGCCCTGAAAAGGGCATTTGTATGGGCATTGCACTTAAAAGGGCTTTCAGCTCTTTTGCTGCCCATTAAGAATAAAAAATGGCTATCCTAAAAAGAACCCCCCCCCCCCAAAAAAAACCATTACACAAAATAACAAATTAATTATACAAAATAATACCAATTATTCATATTCTAAAACCCATTTTAAAATAACCCACCCCAAAATAAAAGAAACCTAATCTATAATAAACTACCAATAACCCTTAAAGGGCCTTTTGTAGGTCATTGCCCTAAAGAAATCAGCTCTTTTTCTAAACAAAAATACAAAGACCCACTAACATTACAAACCTCTACCCCCACAAAATAAAAAAAAAACTATCTAAAAAAACCTAATCTACCCATTGCCCTGAAAAGGGCATTTGTATGGTCATTACCCTTAAAAGGGCATTTAGCTCTTTTTAGAAATGCCCAACCCCTAATCTAAAAAAAAAAAAAAAACACCCAAAAAACCTTAAAAAAACCTAACACTAACCCCCCTCTTTAGGTACTCACAGTTGCTGGAGTCCCACTTGAAGGATCTTCATCCAGACGGGTCCATCTTCATCCAGGCGGCATCTTTTATCTTCATCCCGGCGGCGTCTTCTATCTTCATCCCGGCTGCGCGGAACGGGTCCATCCTAAAGACATCCGGCGCAGAGCATCGCTCAGCCAATAGGATGAGAGTTTTTGAAATTCTATTGGCTGTTCAAATCAGCCAATATAATTTCAGTATGTCTCATCATATTGGTTGATTTGAATTTCCAAAATAGCAATGCAAGGGACATCATTTTGAAAAGGCTCCCTTGCATTGAAGATTCAGTATATGGCGGCGACCGTATGAAGAGGATGCTCCGCGCCGGATGTCTTCAGGATGGACCCGCTCCGTGCTGCCGGGATGAAGATAGAAGACGACGCCTGGATGGATGAAGACCTCGCCGCCTGGGTGAAGACTTCTCGCCGCCTAGATGTCCGGACTTTAGAAACTGTAAGTGGATCGTCGGGGTTAGTGTTAGGATTTTTTAAAACTTTTTTGGGTGTTTTTTTGTTTTTGTTTAGGGTTTGGACTTTTCTTAAAAGAGCTAAATGCCCTTTTCAGGGCAATGCAAAAGAGCTAAATGCCCTTTTAAGGGCAATGCCCATACAAAACATAATTTATGCTTACCTGATAAATTTATTTCTCTTGTAGTGTATCCAGTCCACGGATCATCCATTACTTGTGGGATATTCTCCTTCCCAACAGGAAGTTGCAAGAGGATCACCCACAGCAGAGCTGCTATATAGCTCCTCCCCTAACTGTCATATCCAGTCATTCGACCGAAAACAAACAGAGAAAGGAGAAACCATAGGGTGCAGTGGTGACTGTAGTTTAATTAAAATTTAGACCTGCCTTAAAAGGACAAGGCGGGCCGTGGACTGGATACACTACAAGAGAAATAAATTTATCAGGTTAGCATAAATTATGTTTTCTCTTGTTAAGTGTATCCAGTCCATGGATCATCCATTACTTGTGGGATACTAATACCAAAGCTAAAGTACACGGATGATGGGAGGGACAAGGCAGGATTAAGCGGAAGGAACCACTGCCTGAAGAACCTTTCTCCCAAAAACAGCCTCCGAAGAAGCAAAAGTATCAAATTTGTAAAATTTTGAAAAAATGTGAAGCGAAGACCAAGTCGCAGCCTTGCAAATCTGTTCAACAGAGGCCTCATTTTTGAAGGCCCAGGTGGAAGTCACAGCTCTAGTAGAATGAGCTATAATCCTTTCAGGGGGCTGCTGTCCAGCAGTCTCATAGGCTAGGCGTATTACGCTCCGAAGCCAAAAGGACAGAGAGGTTGCTGAAGCTTTTTGACCTCTCCTCTGTCCAGAGTAAACTACAAACAGGGAAGATGTTTGACGAAAATCCTTAGTAGCTTGTAAGTAAAACTTCAAGGCACGGACTACATCCAGATTATGTAAAAGACGTTCCTTCTTTGAAGAAGGATTAGGACACAATGATGGAACAACAATCTCTTGATTGATATTCTTGTTAGAAACCACCTTAGGTAAAAACCCAGGTTTGGTACGCAGAACTACCTTATCTGCATGAAAAATCAGATAAGGAGAATCACATTGTAAGGCAGATAGCTCAGAGACTCTCTGAGCCGAGGAAATAGCCATCAAAAACAGAACTTTCCAAGATAAAAGTTTAATATCAATGGAATGAAGGGGTTCAAACGGAACTCCTTGAAGAACTTTAAGAACCAAGTTTAAGCTCCACGGAGGAGCAACAGGTATAAACACAGGCTTAATTCTAACCAAAGCCTGGCAAAATGCCTGAACGTCTGGAACCTCTGCCAGATGCTTGTGCAAAAGAATAGACAGAGCAGAAATCTGCCCCTTTAAGGAACTAGCTGATAATCCTTTGTCCAAGCCCTCTTGGAGAAAAGACAATATTCTAGGAATCCTAACCTTACTCCATGAGTAATTCTTGGATTCACACCAATAAAGATATTTACTCCATATCTTGTGGTAGATTTTCCTGGTAACAGGCTTTCGTGCCTGTATTAAGGTATCAATGACTGACTCGGAGAAGCCACGCTTTGATAGAATCAAGCGTTCAATCTCCATGCAGTCAGTCTCAGAGAAATTAGATTTGGATGATTGAAAGGACCTTGTATCAGAAGGTCCTGTCTTAGAGGCAGAGTCCATGGTGGAAAGGATGACATGTCCACTAGGTCTGCATACCAAGTCCTGCGTGGCCACGCAGGTGCTATCAGAATCACCGATGCTCTCTCCTGTTTGATTTTGGCAATCAGTCGAGGGAGCAGAGGAAACGGTGGAAACACATAAGCCAGGTTGAAGAACCAAGGCGCTGCTAGAGCATCCATCAGCGTCGCTTCTGGGTCCCTGGACCTGGATCCGTAACAAGGGAGCTTGGCGTTCTGGCGAGACGCCATGAGATCCAACTCTGGTTTGCCCCAACGATGAATCAATTGAGCAAACACCTCCGGATGGAGTTCACACTCCCCCAGATGGAAAATCCGCCTCCCAGTTCTCCACGCCTGGGATATGGATTGCTGACAGGTGGCAAGAGTGGGACTCTGCCCAGCGAATTATTTTTGAGACTTCTAACATCGCTAGGGAATTCCTGGTTCCCCCTTGATGGTTGATGTAAGCCACAGTCGTGATGTTGTCCGACTGAAATCTGATGAACCTCAGTGTTGCTAACTGAGGCCAAGCCAGAAGAGCATTGAATATCGCTCTTAACTCCAGAATATTTATTGGAAGGAGTTTCTCCTCCTGAGTCCACGATCCCTGTGCCTTCAGGGAGTTCCAGACTGCACCCCAACCTAGAAGGCTGGCATCTGTTGTTACAATTGTCCAATCTGGCCTGCGAAAGGTCATACCCTTGGACAGGTGGACCCGAGACAACCACCAGAGAAGAGAATCTCTGGTCTCTTGATCCAGATTTAGCAGAGGGGACAAATCTGTGTAATCCCCATTCCACTGACTCAGCATGCATAATTGCAGCGGTCTGAGATGTAGGCGCGCAAATGGCACTATGTCCATTGCCGCTACCATTAAGCTGATTACCTCCATACACTGAGCCACCTAAGGGCGCGGAATGGAGTGAAGAACACGGCAAGCATTTAGAAGTTTTGATAACCTGGACTCCGTCAGGTAAATTTTCATTTCTACAGAATCTATAAGAGTCCCTAAGAAGGAGACTCTTGTGAGTGGGGATAGAGAACTCTTTTCCTCGTTCACTTTCCACCCGTGCGACCTCAGAAATGCCAGAACTATCTCTGTATGAGACTTGGCAACTTGAAAGTTTGACGCCTGTATCAGGATGTCGTCTAGATATGGAGCTACCGCTATGCCTCGCGGTCTTAGAACCGCCAGAAGTGAGCCCAGAACCTTTGTAAAGATTCTCAGGGCTGTAGCCAACCCGAAGGGAAGAGCTACAAATTGGTAATGCCTGTCTAGAAAGGCAAACCTTAGAAACCGATGATGGTCTTTGTGAATCGGTATGTGAAGGTAGGCATCCTTTAGGTCCACTGTGGTCATGTACTGACCCTCTTGGATCATGGGTAGGATGGTCCGAATAGTTTCCATTTTGAAAGAGGAATCTGAGGAATTTGTTTAAGATCTTTAGATCCAAAATTGGTCTGAAGGTTCCCTCTTTTTTGGGAACCACAAACAGATTTGAATAAAAACCCTGTCCTTGTTCCGTCCGCGGAACTGGATGGATCACTCCCATAATTAGGAGGTCTTGCACACAGCGTAGGAATGCCTCTTTCTTTATCTGATTTGCAGATAGCCTTGAAAGATGAAATCTCCCTTGTGGAGGGGAAGCTTTGAAGTCCAGAAGATATCCCTGAGATATGATCTCCAACGCCCAGGGATCCTGAACATCTCTTGCCCATGCCTGGGCGAAGAGAGAAAGTCTGCCCCCTACTAGATCCGTCGCCGGATAGGGGGCCGTTCCTAAAGTAGAAACTGCTCCCTCCACCTTAGGGACCGTCTGCCATAAGTCCCGTGTAGTGGCGTCTATTGGAAACATTTTTCTAAATATAGGAGGTGGGGAAAAAGGCACACCCGGTCTATCCCACTCCTTGCTAATAATTTCTGTAAGCGTTTTAGGTATAGGAAAAACATCAGTACACACCGGCACCGCATAGTATTTATCCAGCCTACACAATTTCTCTGGTACTGCAACTGTGTTACAGTCATTCAGAGCAGCTAATACCTCCCCAAGCAATACACGGAGGTTCTCAAGCTTAAATTTAAAATTAGAAATCTCTGAATCAGGTTTCCCCGAATCAGAGATGTCACCCACAGACTGAAGCTCTCCGTCCTCATGATCTGCATATTGTTTCGCAGTATCAGACATGGCCCTTACAGCATCTGCGCGCTCTGTATTTCTCCTAACCCCAGAGCAATCGCGCTTGCCTCTTAATTCAGGCAACCTGGATAATACCTCTGACAGGGTATTATTCATGATTGCAGCCATGTCCTGCAAGGTAATCGCTATGGGCGTCCCTGATGCAATTGGCGCCATATTAGCGTGCATCCCCTGAGCGGGAGGCAAAGGGACTGACACGTGGGGAGAGTTAGTCGGCATAACTTCCCCCTCGTCAGAATCTTCTGGTGATATTTCTTTTAAAGTTAAAGACTGATCTTTACTGTTTAAGGTGAAATCAATACATTTAGTACACATTCTCCTATGGGGCTCCACCATGGCTTTCAAACATAATGAACAAGTAGTTTCCTCTGTGTCAGACATGTTTATACAGACTAGCAATGAGACTAGCAAGCTTGGAAAACAAGTTTACAAGCATTATAAAAAACGTTACTGCACCTTTAAGAAACACAAATTTTGTCAAAATTTAAAATAACAGTGAAAAAAGGTAGTTACAGTAACGAAATTTTTACAGTGTATGTAACAAGTTAGCAGAGCATTGCACCCACTTGCAAATGGATGATTACCCCTTAATACCAAACACAGAAAAATAACTGACAAAAACGTTTTTTTTTGTTTTTTTTTAAAACAGTCACAACAACTGCCACAGCTCTACTGTGGCTTGTTACCTCCCTAAAAAACGACTTTGAAGCCTTTTGAGCCCTCCAGAGATATCCTGGATCATGCAGGAAGAAGCTGGATGTCTGTGTCTGTAACCACTCCCACTCATATTACAACAGTGGAAAGCCTTCAGGAAACTGTTACTAGGCAGAATTCAAGCCAGCCATGTGGAAAAAAACTAGGCCCCAATAAGTTTTATCACCAAATACATATAAAAACGATTAAACATGCCAGCAAACGTTTTATATTACATTTTTATAAGAGTATGCATCTCTATTAATAAGCCTGATACCAGTAGCTTCACTGCATTTAAGGCTTTACTTACATTAGTTCAGTATCAGCAGTATTTTCTAGCAAATTCCATCCCTAGAAATATATTAACTGCACATACCTTATTGCAGGAAAACCTGCACGCCATTCCCCCTCAGAAGTTACCTCACTCCTCAGAATATGTGAGAACGGCTAAGATCATAGAAAACGCAGGCAGATTCTTCTTCTAAATACTGCCTGAGATAAACGGTACACTCCGGCACCATTTAAAAATAACAAACTTTTGATTGAAGAATAAACTAAGTATAAAACACCACACTCCTCTTACGACCTCCATCTTTGTTGAGGCTAGCAAGAGAATGAATGGATATGACAGTTAGGGGAGGAGCTATATAGCAGCTCTGCTGTGGGTGATCCTCTTGCAACTTCCTGTTGGGAAGGAGAATATCCCACAAGTAATGGATGATCCGTGGACTGGATACACTTAACAAGAGAAATACCATTTTCAGGGCAATGGGTAGCTTAGGTTTTTGTTAGAGTTAGTTTTTTTATTTTGGGGGGTTGGTTGGGTGGTGGGTTTTACTGTTGGGGGGGTCTTTGTATTTTTTTTACAGGTAAAAGAGCTGTTTAACTTAGGGCTATTGGTAGTTTATTGTAGGATAGGTTTTTTTTATTTTGGGTGGGCTTTTTTATTTTTATAGGGCTATTAGATTAGGTGTAATTAGGTGTAATTATTTCTTATTTTTGATCATTTCGTTTGTTATTTTTCTTAATTTAGTGTTTGTTATTTTTTGTAATTTAGTATTTTTTATTTTTTGTAATTAGATACTTTGTCATTTTTATAGTAGTTATGATTTTTTTAATGTGTATTTTAGTTTTCTTTAATTGTTAGTTTAATTTTAGTTTAATAGTTATATTAGTTTTACTGCTTTTTTAATTTGACAGGTAAGTTTTAATTTAAAATAGGGAAATTGTAATTTTAATATAAAGTTAGGGGGGCGTTAGGTTTTGGGGTTACTGGTTTAAATAAGTTTATTGTGATGTTGGGGCTTTCGTTGTGGGGGGCTTAAGGTTTAGGGGTTAATAGGTTTATTAGAGTGGCGGCGGTATCGGGGAGTGGCAGAATAGGGGTTAATAACTTTAGTATAGTTGGGGCGATGTGGGAGGGCGGCAGATTAGGGGTTAATAATATTTAACTTGTGTTTGCGATGCAGGTGGCCGGCGGCTTAGGGGTTAATAACATTATTATAGTGGTGAAGATGTTGGGGAGGCGGCAGAATAGGGGTTAATACATTTTATTAGTGGTAGCGATGTCAGGAGCGGCAGATTAGGGGTTAATAACTTTAATATAGTGTTTGCGAAGCGAAAGGGCCTTGGTTTAGGGGTTAATAGGTAGTTTATGGGTGTTAGTGTACATTGTAACAGTTTAGTTATGAGTTTTATGTAACAGTTTTTTTGCATAAAACTCATAACTACTGCTCTCAGATGGCGGTACGGATCTTGTCAGTATAGGCTGGAACGCAAGCTTTTAGCCTCACCGCAAAACTCGTAATGGCTGCGCTATGGAAGTCCCATGAATGAAAAAACTTCATTTTTACGAGTGCAGGACTGACGTTGCGTTACAGGCTAAAAGGCTTGCGGTACAGTTATACCGACAAGACTCGTAATGGCTGCGTTGCTGTTTTAATGCTGAAATGGCCATTTTTTCAACGTTAAAACACAAATGTAAAACTCGTAATCAAGGTGTAAGTAACTAATAGTAGCTAACTGTACTCATCAATATGAAGCGAAAATTGAATTTGCTTTCAATATGAAAATCAGCTCATTCAATTAAACATATGTAAAACATGTAAAACGTAATAAACATAAAGTAATGAAGTAAAAGAAAACTCTGGATTGACGTTAATGCCTTTTTTTTTTTTTTAACAATTTTAAGCTAATAATATAAACATTTTTAAAACAAAACTATTGTACCCTGTGCCAAGTGCTTCACACATGTGCTCTTTCCAGAGAATACTTTCCCAAGAATACATCCTTTAATGGGGAACGGAGGAAACACAGGTGGTGGCGAGGGCGCTTTTGGTGGGTTGGTGATATCAAACAGTCTCTGAACCACATGGCCTAAAATATTGTTAGGTGCAGGTGTCTTCACATTTCCCCCTTCTCGTGGAATCCACTCGCCTGTCATAGTCTGCATAAAAGAAAAAAAAAACCAACTGGTATAAATAAAATACCACAGACAAAAATAAATAACCATTAATTTTCTAGAAACTATTCAAAATCACATATGTGTGGGATTATGATTTCAAATGACTAGTCTATCTTACAAGTGGCAAAATGAAATACATTTTTATGTCAACACTGATAAATTGCACTGTGCACTGTTAAATCGAGAATATAATTGTAATTATAATAGGCTAGATTACGAGTGGAGCACAAATTAGTACTCCTGCGTTAAAGGGACAGTCTACACCAGAATATTTATTGTTTTAAAAGATAGATAATCCCTTTATTACCTATTCCCTAGTTTTGCATAATCAACACTGTTATATTAATACACCTTTTACCTCTGTGAGTATCTAAGCCTCTGCAAACTTCCCCTTATTTCAGTTCTTTTGACAGACTTGCATTTTAGCCAATCAGTGCTGACTCCTAGGAACTCCACATGCGTGAGCACAGTGGTAGCTATATGAAACACATGAACTAACACCCTCTAGTGGTGAAAAACCGTCAAAATGCCCTGAGATAAGAGGGGGCTTTCAAGGGCTTAGAAATTAGCATATGAACCTCCGAGGTTTAGCTTTATACTAAGAATACCAAGAGAACAAAGCAATTTGGTAATAGAAGTAAATTGGAAAATTGTTTAAAATTACATGCCCTATCTGTATAATGAAAGTTTATTTTGGACTAGACTGTCCCTTTAACTTTGCTAGACGGAGGCTGAAAGTAAAAAGTTTGTGAACTAGTGTAAAAATATCACAACCGCATTTTACGCATCATGTTTCTGATACTCTTCATGTAAAATACATATATATACCTATATATCTATAGGAATATATATAGGTATAGATATATACAGATATATATATATATATATATATATATATATATATATATAAATATGTATTTATAATAAAAAGAACATTATCCTGTAAGTGAAGAACATTAGAATGTTAAATATGTACAGTGCATATACAGTAAAACACATAAATACTTAAAAACATATGTACACACATATAAATATATATATATATATATATATATACAATATACAGTACTGTGCAAAAGTCTTACGCCATCATTAGATTTGTTGTTTTAGCAATGGTATAATGATCATATATATTCAGTCTCTTTATTAGAATACAACCAGAAAATACAGGATATGCATATGCAGTATTAAAAAACAGCCCCCCCCCCCCGAAAAAAAAACAGCTTCTATAGGCTAAATTGGCACATATTTAGTGTGACCTCCCCTTACACTTGAGCAATATCAGGAACCTGTCTTTCATAAACCTAAATGGATTGGAACCCTAATAAATGTAATTGCTAACACCTGTGTTTGTCCTACTATTTCATGTCAAAATGACTGGTGCAAAAAAGGTCTATTACACCAGGTTTGTGCAAGACATGCTTGAGCATTACATACACATGTGGTATGAGTTTAATTAATTGGAAGCTTGCTAATAAGATCAACTTTCAATAACATTATTCCATTCAAAATGCCAAAGATCACAGAATTTGACAGACATAAAATCCTACTTTTGCAACAGGCCACTTTCAAGGGGAAATCAGCAAACAAATTGGATACTCAAGATGTGGTATTCAAGCTGTCAAGCTGAAATTTGAGGAATCAGGAGAGGTCAAGGACAAAAAAAAAAGACTGGAAGGCCAAGAGAACTTTCAAAATCTGATGAGAAGCTTCTCAGAGCTTCTTATTTGAGAGACCGGAAGAAGTCAAGCAAGGACCTGGCTCAGCATCTGGCAGCTTCATTGGGATGCCAAGTTGAACCTTCTACAATACGAAGAAGCTTGAGCAGGAATTGTCTTTATGGAAGGGTAGCTCTTCAAGGGAGCAGGTTCAGGTGTTGGAAGCTGCTGTGTAGAGGTGTCAGGTTCTGGAGTTAAAATTGTGTTTTGTCTGCGTGAGTCTTTCCTTTTTGGCATAATTAAACTGGTACAAGGGTTTTAGAAAATAAAGGTGAAGGTTTTATTTATAGGGTAATTAGCAATGCAGAGAGATGCAAACTAGATAAAAGGCAAAGTCTCTGTGTAGACAAGAATACAACGTAAATTGGTTCAGACAGTCTTAAAGCAGGGAAAAATGTAAATAAACTGTAGACAAGAAACTTGGCAATAGCATGCAGGATACATAGATATGCTGTAGATCAAAACTTGGCAGTAACAGGCAGGATATAAAGAGATGCTGTAATCAGGTAACATGTAATAACAGGCAGGATACTTGCATAGGTTGTAGACTGGAACTCTGTAGTAACAGGCAGGAATGCAGATATTTGTAATAACAGGCAGGATACTTGCATAGGCTGTAGACTGGAACTCTGTAGTAACAGGTAGTAATGCAGGTCTTTGTAATAACAGGCAGGATACTTGCATAGGTTGTAGACTGGAACTCTGTAGTAACAGGCAGGAATGCAGGTCTTTGTAATAACAGGCAGGATACTTGCATAGGCTGTTAACTGGAACTCTGTAGTAACAGGCAGGAATGCAGTTATGCTCTGAGGCAGTCGTTAGGAAATATCAGAGAATTAGCCAAGGTCAATTGCCAGGAAATCAGTCCATAAACGAAACATAGTGCCAATGGAAAATCCAGAACAGTAGTTTCAAAATGAAGCAGTAATCAGGCACCAGGACATCCAACAAATCAGTATTCAAACAGGAATCTGGACCAGAGGCTCTGTCAGAGTGCAACACTCAATGTCAAGGCCAGAGGCGTAACTAGAAACCACAGGGCCCAGGTGCAAGAATCTAAGAAGGGCCCCCCCCCCAAAAAAAAAAAAGTGAATTTGATACATATCATTTTTTTAAAAATTATATTTAACACAGAAAACAAATGTGAATCAGATTACATGTCTGCAAAAGGAGGTACCCTGTGCCCACAGTCTGTGAGATGGTCTGACCCCCTATTACTGTATATAGTGACACTGTTTAACCCACCAGTACTGTATATAGTGAGTCAGTGACACAGTCTAATCTGTCGGTGAGTATTCAAGCCCCTCAAACTCAGCTCCCTTAAAGGGACAGTAAAGTAAACATTTAACTTCTATGACTCTGATAGAGCATGTCACTTTAAACAACTTTCCAATTTACATATGTATCTAATTTGCTTCATTCTCTTGTTATCTTTTGTTAGAAGCATACCTAGATAGGCTTAGGAACAGCAATGCACTACTGGGAACTAGCTGCTGATTGGTGGCTGCACATATATGCCACATGTCATTGGCTCATGCGTGTGTTACCTAATATATATTTTTTTAATTAGGGGGTCTTTAGGCACATATAATAGGCCCCTATAAGTTTTAATTTCCAGTTGATCACTGAGGTAATAGTCATTACTTAGCATGAATAAATATGCAGTTATTTGAGCAGAGGATCATGGGAGTCCATATGTGCATATCAAAGGGTTCTTATTTATTTGATGATAACCCCTTCTTTTGTGTGTTTGAAAAATCACACACACTTGTTAACAACTTGGTTATTACAATTCTAATGAAAAAATACAACCCCCCCCCCCAGATGTTTTGTTGTACAGTTCTCACATGTCATGATATATTAATGTATTGTACAGTTTAAATGTGATGAATCTGCTGGAAAACAAAAAACAATATTTAACCTCTTAAGGACATATGACGGAATTTTTCCATCATAAAACAATTGAGCAAACTGAAAGCTGTGTCCTTAAAGGGTTAATATGTGTGGGATTCTCACTGAACCCCCACTACCTCCAAAAAAAAACAGTTTTAAATGTTTTTATTTAAAATGTGTCTGTGTGTACATACTTTGCAATGGATACTGCATATATAACCAAATGGAGTTTAATTTTCAGCATTACTTTTCTGTGACATCCAAACTTAGGTGATGTGATACACCACTTTGTCCAAACACCCTGTAACTACTAAACTTTGCTTTGAGCACATGTAGTGCTGTATTCAATCAGCGCACATTAATGCATTCAACAGAAACATTGTTCTGCAAACACACAAGGCTGACTACAACACACTGCTTCACAACACAAACACTCTGCAGTACAGACATATAGCTTACAGCTCTGCAAGTAACATACAATCTGCACACCTGCATATATGAATTTGTCTGCATCCACCATGCAACACATAGCTCTAAGCATATACAGTTCTACATAAAAATATTGTCCTGCACATTTCCAGTCCAGATCCAGAATCATATAACTGCATGGACATAAACAGCTCTGACTATAACTTAACAAGCCACCCAACTAACTCTTATGTTATATACAGATATACAACATATTTGGGCTACTGTAGTTGTATCTATAAAAATTAAAAAAAAAAAGTATATTATGTAATGTTCCTAAGAAGGGCTCTAAATAAAAGGTACTAATGCTATCCAAAAACCCATCACTACACAAAGTGCGTAATATATTACCCTGTATACATCAATATAAGCATCTAATACTAAAGCTATCATGTCTATACAAAATTATTTGCTCTCAGCTCACAGTGGGTGAGTGACCGGTCCGTGGCCGTGCCCCCCCCCCCCCCCCCCCCCGCGGCCTCCCCTCAGTATGACTCTGAGCCTGGAGCTCAATGTTCACCGTGCCCCCGCGCCGCGGCCCCCCCTCCCTCAGTCTGATTCAAGGCAGTGCTTACCTCGGGAGTCGGATTCTCAGTAGTCAGTGTCACTGGCTGTGACAGCCTGCCGGGCAGTAGCCAGGGAGGGACTGCCACTGGACCCAGGACAGTCATCACAGGTCCCACTCCCAGATGTTCCCACACTCCAGACTCGGTCCGTCGATAGACTCCTGCTACTGACTGCTGCACCGCACGTGCAGTCACAAGACAATTGTTGAGATACACGTGCGTGCAGTGCAGCCTGAGCCAGTCAGTCAGGAGGGAGAACTAGAGTCAGATCAGATTCAGTGCGCGCCAAAATGGAAAGTTCTGTGCTGGCCGTAGCAGACAGCACCCGCCGGCCGCCGTCCAGACTAGACCTAACAAAAGAATTATTATTGTTGCATAAAATGTTAAAAAAATTAATAATAAAAAAAAACACCTGCCTTGTTGGGCCCCCCCCTGTTTGGGAGACATGCTGGGCCCGGTCGCAATGGCGACCTTCGCATCAACGTTAGTTACGCCCCTGGTCAAGGCCCAGAACTGAAAGTAAACCTGCCTAATATAGCAGGCTGCTGATTATATCATTTGTTACAACTGGTAGGCAGGTGGAGCTAGAGAGCCAAAGTAGGAGCAAATAGAAAACCAATATTCTCAGCCTGTGACCAAGCCATCTGGTGACGAAGAGGTAAGCCAGGAGGCTGAGAAAGAACAGCAGCAGAAATAGAAACAGGTCCCAGGTTCAATTCTAGGCTGGATAATGACAGTAGCAGCCGAAAACCAATTTTCTGGAAGGGGAACAGGGTGAAAAGGCTAAGATATGCTAAAGCTTACACAGATTGGAATGAAGATCAGTGGAAAAAAGCATTATGGAGTGAAGAATTTAAATTTGAAATTTTTGGGTCCAATTGACGACAATATGTGAGAAGCGTTGGAGAGAGATGGAACAATGAGTGATTGCGGCCTTCAGTGAAACATGGTGGAAGGTCTGTCCTGGTTTGGGGCTGCATTTCTGCCAGTGGTGTTGGCGGTATTGTCCGAATTGATGGAATCATGAATGCTGAAAAGTACAGACAGGTTTAAATTCATCATGCCATCATTTCCTTCTGGAAAGCGCCTGATTAAGAATGGTTTTATTTTTCAGCATGATAACAATCCCAAGCACACTGCTAATGCAGTGATATATATGGAGAGAAAAACATCTGATAAAACACTGACAGTAATGGACTGGCCTCCACAGAGGCCAGACCTGAATATTATAGAGGCAGTTTGGGATCACCTGGACAGAAAAATGAATAAAAGACAACCTAAATCTAAAGAAGAACTCTGGGAAGTGCTGAAAGAAGCCTGGTATAATATTCCAGAAGATTACTTCGGAAAACTTCAGGACACTGGGTCAGTCTACCCAAAAGAGTTCTAGATGTTCTTAGTGCTAAGGGAGGTCACACTAAATACTGACTTTTGCCTGAAGAAGCCATTTTGTTCTGAAAATTTAGTTTTTTTATATTATGTGTACGTGTACATATTCCCTGTATTTTCTGTTTATATCTTAATAAAGAGCATAAAAAATAAATATTGATTTTAGCACAGTACTGCATATACAGTATATATATATATATAAACACACACATACATAGACATATTTAGACATGTGTATGTATCTCTATGTTAAAGTCATTTGCATGCCTTTTTTTTCTTACACCTGATACATCATATCTTTGAGCCTTTATAACTTTTTAATGCAATATTTTTTTTTAAATAAATTTGATCAGATTGTGTTACTATGAGTGTAACTGTACTTTTAAATGTATTTTTGATGTTTTTTGGTACTTTTTCATCTTGTGTAACACTTAACCAGAGCTCTTTAGTCGTGCTAACCCAATACGAGTTAAACTTGATTGCGCTCAAGCGAATGTATTTACTTTCAACTTGTAACACACATGCAACACAGTTAGTGCACCACTAGTAAACTAACCGATTATTTGTGCATAAAAATAGTAGAAGTAATCTATAAAATCTAAATCTGAGTCCTCATAGCACAATATTATTTAGCAAAATCTATCTATCTATTAACAGTTATTTTTTTTAATTTTATTAAAGGGACAGTCTAGGCCAAAATAAACTTTCATGATTTAGATAGAGCATGTAATTTTAAACAATTTTCCAATTTACTTTTATCACCAATTTTGCTTTGTTCTCTTGGTATTCTTAGTTGAAAGCTTAACCTAGGAGGTTCATATGCTAATTTCTTAGACCTTGAAGCCCACCTTTTTCATATTGCATTTTAACAGTTTTTCACCACTAGAGGGTGTTAGTTCACGTATTTCATATAGATAACACTGTGCTCGTGCACGTGAAGTTATCTGGGAGCAGGCACTGATTGGCTAGACTGTAAGTCTGTCAAAAGAACTGAAAAAAGGGGCAGTTTGCAGAGGCTTAGTTACAAGATAATCACAGAGGTTAAAAGTATATTATTATAACTGTGTTGGTTATGCAAAACTGGGAAATGGGTAATAAAGGGATTATCTATCTTTTAAAACAATAAAAATTCTGGTGTAGACTGTCCCTTTAAACTATTTCTTGTATTTGTTGGTATGATTATATTATTAAAACACGCTATCCGGAAATAATAAAGTAACTAGTTTAGAAGTCAATCACACAATTCAAAATCTGTAGAGAAGTCGGTGGTGGCTGATATCAAGAGTGGTAACACTGTTTAATAAATGAGTTAGGGCCGGATTACAAGTGGCGTGCTAAAAGTTGTGTACAAACGATATTGTGTTTATATCAGCTGTTTGCCCGCGTCAGATGTAGCACGCGTACTACAAGTTGAAAGTAAACACGATCGTTTGAGTGCAATTGATTGGGATAGCGCAACCTCAGAGTTCGAGTTAACTGTTACACTCATAATAACACTAACTAATAAGAATTATTTAAAAAATGTAATACAAAAATGACAAGGGCTCAAAGTTATAAGGTCTTAGGTTTAAAAAAAAAAAAAAAAAGGTTGAAAAGGGCTTTAACATAGAGAAACATACATATCTACATACATGTCTAAATATGTATATGTATGTGTATATATATATATATATATATATATATATATATATATATATATATTTATATGTTTATATGTGTGCACATATGTATTTATATATTTATATGTGTATATATGTATTTACAGACATATATACACAAATTAATACATAAATACATATGTACACATATATAGACATATATAAGTACATTGGAACCCTTTGCAGTAAAGTAGATGAAAACATGTAAAAGCATATTTATGCAATATTCATATTCAATAAAGTGTTTTGTGTGTATTTAATGTAAATATTTCCCATTCCAATGTTTAGCACATAGCAAACTATGATCACTGTATCTTTAAATAGATATTCCTGGATATATCTTATATATCTATACCTATATACAGGGAGTGCAGAATTATTAGGCAAATTAGTATTTTGACCACATCATCCTCTTTATGCATGTTGTCTTACTCCAAGCTGTATAGGCTCGAAAGCCTACTACCAATTAAGCATATTAGGTGATGTGCATCTCTGTAATAAGAAGGGGTGTGGTCTAATGACATTGACACCCTATATCAGGTGTGCATAATTATTAGGCAACTTCCTTTCCTTTGGCAAAATGGGTCAAAAGAAGGACTTGACAGGCTCAGAAAAGTAAAAAAATAGTGAGATATCTTGCAGAGGGATGCAGCACTCTTAAAATTGCAAAGCTTCTGAAGCGTGATCATCGAACAATCAAGCGTTTCATTCAAAATAGTCAACAGGGTCGCAAGAAGCGTGTGGAAAAACCAAGGCGCAAAATAACTGCCCATGAACTGAGAAAAGTCAAGCGTGCAGCTGCCAAGATGCCACTTGCCACCAGTTTGGCCATATTTCAGAGCTGCAACATCACTGGAGTGCCCAAAAGCACAAGGTGTGCAATACTCAGAGACATGGCCAAGGTAAGAAAGGCTGAAAGACAACCACCACTGAACAAGACACACAAGCTGAAACGTCAAGACTGGGCCAAGAAATATCTCAAGACTGATTTTTCTAAGGTTTTATGGACTGATGAAATGAGAGTGAGTCTTGATGGGCCAGATGGATGGGCCCGTGGCTGGATTGGTAAAGGGCAGAGAGCTCCAGTCCGACTCAGACGCCAGCAAGGTGGAGGTGGAGTACTGGTTTGGGCTGGTATCATCAAAGATGAGCTTGTGGGGCCTTTTCGGGTTGAGGATGGAGTCAAGCTCAACTCCCAGTCATACTGCCAGTTTCTGGAAGACACCTTCTTCAAGCAGTGGTACAGGAAGAAGTCTGCATCCTTCAAGAAAAACATGATTTTTATGCAGGACAATGCTCCATCACACGCGTCCAAGTACTCCACAGCGTGGCTGGCAAGAAAGGGTATAAAAGAAGAAAATCTAATGACATGGCCTCCTTGTTCACCTGATCTGAACCCCATTGAGAACCTGTGGTCCATCATCAAATGTGAGATTTACAAGGAGGGAAAACAGTACACCTCTCTGAACAGTGTCTGGGAGGCTGTGGTTGCTGCTGCACGCAATGTTGATGGTGAACAGATCAAAACACTGACAGAATCCATGGATGGCAGGCTTTTGAGTGTCCTTGCAAAGAAAGGTGGCTATATTGGTCACTGATTTGTTTTTGTTTTGTTTTTGAATGTCAGAGATGTATATTTGTAAATGTTGAGATGTTATATTGGTTTCACTGGTAAAAATAAATAATTGAAATGGGTATATATTTGTTTTTTGTTAAGTTGCCTAATAATTATGCACAGTAATAGTCACCTGCACACACAGATATCCCCCTAAAATAGCTATAACTAAAAACAAACTAAAAACTACTTCCAAAACTATTCAGCTTTGATATTAATGAGTTTTTTGGGTTCATTGAGAACATGGTTGTTGTTCAATAATAAAATGAATCCTCAAAAATACAACTTGCCTAATAATTCTGCACTCCCTGTATAATAATCCATATATATAGGTATAAATTTATATTTTACCAAAATACTTTATATATATATATATATATATATATATATATATATATATATATATATATATATATATATATATATATATATATATATATATATATATATATATATGTATAAATATGTATTCGTTAATAAATAGAATATATTCTTCTATGTGAAGAACATTGAAATGTGAAATATTAATATTTTCAAGTCGGGTTTGGATATTTCACTCCTGCCCAGCAGGAGGCGGCAAAAAGCCCCACAGCAAAGCTGTTAAATATCACCTGCCTTCCCTCCCACCCCAGTCATTCGACCGAATTAAAGGAGAGAAAGGAAGCAACAAGGTGCAGAGGTGTCTGAAGTTTATAACATACCAACAACCTGTCTTAAGAACAGGTTGTGGACTCATCGTGTCAAGAAATAAATAAATTTATCAGGTAAGCATAAATTTTGTTTTCTTTCTAATGACAAGATGAGTCCACGGATCCTCTAATTATTATTGGGAATTAATAACCAAGCTAGAGTACACAGATAAGGGAGGGACAAGACAGAGAACCTAAACGGAAGACACCACTGCTTGAAGAACCTTTCACAGAAAAACGGCCTCAGCCGAGGCAAAAGTGTAAAATTTATAGAATTTAGAAAAAGTGTGAAGAGAGGACCAAGTTGCAGCCTTGCAAATCTGTTCCACAGAAGCTTCATTCTTGAATGCCCATAAGGAAGAAACAGACCTCGTGGAATGAGCCGTAACTCTCTCTGGAGGATGCTGTCCAGCAGTTTCATAGGCAAAATGTATGATACTATTCAGCCAAAAAGAAAGAGAAGTAGCCGTAGCTTTCTGTCCCTTACGTTTTCCCGAGAAAACCACAAACAAAGCAGAAGACTGATGAAAATCCTTAGTCGCCTGTAAGTAAAACTTTAGAGCACGTACCACGTCTAAATTGTGCAGAAGTCGTTCCTGCTGAGAAGAAGGATTAGGACACAAGGAAGGAACAACAATCTCCTGATTAATGTTCCGGTCAGAAACTACTTTAGGGAGAAACCCTAATCTTGTACGTAAAACTACCTTATCCGAATGAAAAATAAGGTAAGGTGACTCATACTGTAATGCTAAGAGCTCTGATACTCTACGAGCAGAAGAAATAGCAACAAGAAACAAAACTTTCCAAGATAACAACTTAATATCTAAGGAATGCATAGGCTCAAACGGAGCCCCTTGAAGAACCTTACAAACTAAATTTAGACTCCAGGGAGGAGTAACTAGTTTGAACACAGGCCTGATCCTAACCAAGGCCTGACAAAACAACTGCACATCTGCAACGTCTGCCAGACGTTTATGTAACAAAATAGATAAGGCAGATATTTTACCCTTTAGGGAACTTGCCAATAATCCTTTCTCCAAACCTTCTTGGAGAAATGACAGAATTCTAGGAATCCTAACTCTACTCCAAGAGTAGCCCTTGGGTTCACACCAATATAGATATTTACGCCATATCTTGTGGTAAATCTTTCTAGTCACAGGTTTACGAGCCTGAATCATGGTTTCTATGACCGATTCTGAAAAGCCCCGCTTGGAAAAAAATTAAGCGTTCAATCTCCAAGCAGTCAGCTTCAGAGAAACTAGATTTGGATGAAGAAAGGGCCCTTGCATTAGAAGGTCCTTCCTCAACGGAATTCTCCAAAGTGGAAGAGACGACATGGCCACCAGATCTGCATACCAAATCCTGCGAGGCAAAGCCGGTACAATGAGGATCACCAACGCCCTCTCCTGCTTGATTCGAGCAATGACCTGAGAAAGAAGAGCGAAAGGAGGAAATAGGTATGCAAGACTGAAATTCCAAGGTACCGCCAGGGCGTCTATCAGTACCGCCTAAAGGTCCCTTGAACTCGATCCGTACCTCGGAAGCTTGGCATTCTGCCGAGATGCCATGAGATCCAATTCCGGCTGACCCCATTTGAGAATCAGGCTGGAAAACACTTCCGGATGGAGTTCCCACTCCCCCGGGTGAAAGGTCTGTCTGCTCAGGAAGTCCGCCTCCTAGTTGTCAACCCCTGGGATGTGGATCGCCAACAGACAGCAATTGTTGGTCTCCGCCCACTGAATTATCTTGGCTACCTCTGTCAAGGCTAAGGAACTCCTCGTTCCTCCCTAATGGTTGATATAAGCCACAGAAGTTATGTTGTCTGACTGGAACCTGATGAACCGGGCCAAGGCTAAATGGGGCCAGGCCAGAAGAGCATTGAAGATTGCTCTCAGCTCCAGAATGTTTATGGGCAGAATAGACTCTGACTGAGTCCAAGTTCCCTGAGCCTTTAGAGAGTCCCAGACTGCTCCCCATCCTAGAACGCTGGAGTCTGTTGTCACAATCACCCAAGAGGGTCTGCGAAAGCAGGTTCCCTGGGAAAGATGATCCTGAGACAACCACCAAAGAAGAGAATTCCTTGTCTCCTGCTCCAGCTGTATTCGTGGAGACAAAGCTGCATAATCTCTATTCCATTGACTGAGCATGTTTAACTGCAGAGGTCTGAGGTGGAAACGAGCAAACGGGATGATGTCCATTGCCACCACCATCAGCCCGATTACCTCCATGCACTGAGTCACTGATGGCCAAGGAGCGGACTGAAGCGCTAGGCAAGAATTGAAAATTTTTGATTTCCTGACTTCTGTCAGAAAAATCTTCATTGATAGGGAATATATTATGGTTCCCAAGAAAGTTACCCTTGTATTTGTAACTAAGGAGCTCTTTTCCAAATTTACCTTCCATCGGTGAGATTGTAGGAAAGATAACAATATTTCCGTGTGGGACCTTGTTTGTTGAAAGGATGGTGCCTGGACCAGGGATCCCAGAACCTTTCAGAAAATTCTGGGAGCTGTGGCAAGGCCGAAAGGAATAGCCACAAATCGGAAGTGTTTGTCTACAAATGCAAACTTAGAAACTTGTGATGATCTCTGTGAATGGGAACATGCAGGTACGCGTCCTTTAAATGCACCATTGTCATAAATTTACCCTCTTGGACCAAAGGAAGAATCCCTCTTGAAGGAGACTCTTGAGATCTAAAATTGGTCTGAAGGTTCCCTCCTTTTAGGGAACCACAAAAAGATTAAAATAAAACCCCAGACCCCGTTCCTGCATCGGAATAGGAACTATCAATCCCAGGTCGGAGAGGTCCCGTACACAGTGTAAGAACGCCTCTCTTTTTGTCTGTTCTACAGATAATCTTGAAAGCAGAAACCTGCCTCTGGGAGGAAAATTCTTGAACTCTAGTTTGTATCCCTGGGACACTATGTCCACTGCCCAGGGATCCTGAACATCTCGAACCCAAGCCTGAGCGAAGAAGTAAAGCCTGCCCCCCACAAGATCCGGTCCCGGATGGGGGGCAGGCCCTTCATGCTGTCTTTGATTCAATAGCAGGCTTTTTGGATTGTTTTCCCTTGTTCCAAGACTGATTGGGTCTCCAGGAAGGTTTAGACTGTTCTTGCTTGGAAGAGGAAGCGGAAGAATTTCCCTTGAAATTTAGAAAGGAACGAAAATTACTCTAACGTCCCTTTTGTTTGTTTCTCTTATCCTGAGGGAGAAGATGACCCTTTCTTCCCGTAATATCAGAGATTATTTCCGTCAAACCCGATCCAAACAAGGTCTTTCCCTTGTACGGAATTGCTAAAAGTTTAGACTTAGATGACACATCCGCAGACCAAGGTTTTAACCATAAAGCTCTGCGGGCTAGAATGGCAAAACCTGAAATCTTTACTCCCAGTTTGATAACCTGTAGTGAAGCATCAGTAATAAAGGAATTAGCCAACTTAAGGGCTTTTATCCTATCCTGGATCTCATCAAGGGTAGTGTCTGCCCTAATAGCATCAGACAACGCATCAAACCAATATGCCGCCGCACTAGTGACGGTAGCAATGCACACTGCAGGTTGCCATTGTAAACCCTGGTGTAAATACATCTTCTTGAGTAACTCCTCTAATTTTTTTGTCCATAGGATCCTTAAAGGCACAACTTTTTAAATATAGGAGATGGAGAAAAAGGGATACCTGGTCCCTCCCATTCCTTAGCAATGATCTCAGAAGCTTGGTCTGGTACTGGATAAACCTCTACCGAGGAAGGTACATCAAAATATTTGTTTAGCTTACTGGATTTCTTAGGATTAACTACGACGATAGTGTTGCTGTCATCCAATGTAGCTAAGACCTTCTTAAATAACAGACGGAGGTGTTCTAGCTTAAACCTGAAGGATACAACTTCAGTATCAGCAGGAGGAATTACACTGTCAGAATCTGAGATTTCCTCCTCAGATGCTACAGAAAAATCCTCCTCCTCAGGCTTCTGGAAGGGGGCATCCGAAAATGCAACAACTGCATCAGTAACCTCTACTGAATGTTTACTTTTCCTCTTGCGCTTTCACTGCAGCATGGGAAAAGCAGACAACGCATCAGAAACCGCAGAGGACATGAGAGAAGCGATGTCTTGCAACGTAACTCCAGGAGGAGTTAGAGAGGAAGCACAGGGCACTGCATGTGTGGGCGATACAATTTGGGACGCTTGAGGAGAAAGCTGTGGCATGAATTGAACATTGTCATTAGAGTCCTGAACAGCATTCGCATTGGAAAATGTTGGTTCAGAATAAAGTCTATCCCTATAATTTAAGGTTCTCTCAATACATATGGAACAGGAAGGGATTGGTGGTTCTACATTGGCATCAAAACACAAAGAACAAGTGAGATTTTGCAAAGCCTCTTGGTCCATTCAGACTCACAATGGTTCAAATTATCAAATTATAACCTTGATTTTTTAATAAAAAAATAAAAATATAAAACGTTACTATCCCTTTAAATTTAAACCGTAACTTTTTTACTTTAGACTGCAGAATGAGAACATTTTCCAAATAATAATAAAATAACACCTCTACACCTCAGCTACTTTGCTGAGGTGCCTACTTGATCTGCCACACCGGAACTTGTTAATCCCACTAGATAAACGATCCCGGAACCCAGCAGCAGACAAAGTGAGCCATTCTTTGGTCCTAGAAACACATGCTTTCAGACACTCATACATTTCTAGCCAGACCCTGAAAATACTCTTCCTCCGCACTCTGAAGTGAAGTAAAAGTGGCGCGCAACACAGATTGCCGCCTCACATAGCTCCGCCCATCGTGGGCGTCTCCAAAACAAAAATCTCCCGGTCGGCATTTTGTAATAAAGTTTAACCGCTGGGAGTAGTGGAACCACCAGAGCCTAAAAGTCATCCTCAGCCCCAGTGCCTGCATAAACGGCTGTCATATCAATCCTCTCCAGTATAGGAGAGTTTAAGTGTCCCCTCATATATAAAGTGACTTCATATTAAAATGGCCCTCTTGTCATTTATGTCTTAGAAATAAAGTGCCCACTTTTTCTGAGTGTCTTCTTTCTTCCCAGAAATAATAAAGTCACCACTTACCTCAAAAATCTGCCCGACAGCAGGCAGCTCACCAGGTTTGCGAGGTCCTCTCCCTCACATAGCCCTGTGGAAAGAAAAAAGACTAAATAATTTTACTCAGGCTTTCAGAGTTAGGGCAGCATAAATTACATGGGAGGCGCAGTAAGAATTATGTCCCACAAGTTCCCAGTGCTCTAAAGCCACCACTGCCCTACTGAAGAGACTGATGTGGACTACGGCTACACCCTAGAACAAAGCAGCACAATCTTGCATTACCTAAAAAATTGGCTGTTCCAATCAGCCAATAGAATGCAAGCTCAATCCTATTGGCTGATTGGATTTTTCCTACCTTAATTCCAATTGGCTGATAGAATCCTATTAGCCAATTGGAATTCAAGGGACGCCATCTTGGATGACGTAATTTAAAGGAACCTTCATTCTTCATTTGGATGTCGTTGGAAGAGGATGCTCCACGTCGGCTGGCGTGAAGATGGACCCGCTCGGCTACGGATGAAGATAGAAGATGCCGTCTGGATGAAGACTTCTGGCCGTTTGGAGGTCCTCTTCTGCCCAGATCGGATGAAGACTTCTGGAAAACTGGAGGTCCACTTCTGCCGGTTGGGTGAAGACGTCTCAAGGTAGGGTGATCTTCAAGGGGTTAGTGTTAGGTTTTATTAAGGGGGGATTGGGTGGGTTTTAGAGTAGGTTTGGGTGTGTGGGTGGTGGGTTGTAATGTTGGGGGGGTATTGTAATTTTTTTTACAGGTAAAAGAGCTGATTACTTTGGGGCAATGCCCCGCAAAAGGCCCTTTTAAGGGCTATTTGTAATTTAGTATAGGGTAGGGCTTTTTTTTTATTTTGGGGGGCTTTTTTATTTTATTAGGGGGATTAGAGTAGGTGTAATTAGTTTAAAATTCTTGTAATTATTTTATTATTTTCTGTAATTTAGTGTTTGTTTGTTTTTTGTACTTTATTTTATTTAATTGTAATTAGTTTCATTTAATTTAGGTAATTAATGTATTTATAGTGTAGTGTTAGGTGTAATTGTAACTTAGGTTAGGGTTTATTTTAAAGGTAAATTTGTACTTATTTTAGCTAGGTAGTTATTAAATAGTTAATAACTATTTAATAACTATTCTACCTAGTTAAAATAAATACAAAGTTGCCTGTAAAATAAAAATAAATCCTAAAATAGCTACAATGTAATTATTAGTTATATTGTAGCTATCTTATGGTTTATTTTATAGGTAAGTATTTAGTTTTAAATAGGAATAATTTAGTTAATTGTAGTTATTTTATTTTGATTTATTTAAATTATATTTAAGTTAGGGGGGTTAGGTTTAGGGTTAGACTTAGATTTAGGGGTTAATACATTTAATATAGTGGTGGCAACGTTGTGGGCGGCAGATTAGGGGTTAATAAATGTAGGTAGGTGTTGGCGATGTTAGGGATGGCAGATTAGGGGTTAATAAAATGTAACTAGTGTTTGCGAGGCGGGAGTGCGGCGGTTTAGGGGTTAATATATTTATTACAGTGGTGGCGATGTCCGGTCGGCAGATTAGGGGTTAAAAAATTAATTTAAGTGTTTGCTATGTGCGGGAGGGGGGGGGGGGCTCGGGTTAGGGGTTAATAGGTAGTTTATGGGTGTCAGTGTACTTTTTAGAACTTTAGTTAAGAGTTTTATGTTATGGCTTTAGCCCATAAAACTCTTAACTACTGACCTTTAAATGCAGTATCAGTCTTAACAGGAGAGGGTGTACCGCTCACTTTTTCCAAGACTCGTAATACCGGCATTAGGAAAATCCCATTAAAAAGATAGGATACGCAATTGATGTAAGGGGATTTGCGGTATGCTCGAGTCGCGGAAAAAAAGTGAGTGGTATACCTGTACCTGCCAGACTCGTAATACCAGCGGGCGTTAAAAAGCAGTATTTGGACCTCTCAACGCTGCTTTTTAAGCCTAACGCAAGACTCGTAAATCTAGGCGATAGTTTTTTCCTAGATAAAACTATATTTTATACAGCAGCAATACCATTACATCTCTCCAAAATACACAAACATTTGGTAAAAGTTCACCATGTTAAAGATCTTGCAAAAATAAAGATCAAATTATACTTAAAATAAAGTGATAATAAAATGCACTATTTTATCTGAAGAAGTGAAAAACTCTGGGTTAAAAAATCCCAGAATTCAGATGGATTCTCCTTAGCCTATCGCAAGTTTGGGAAAAAAAATTAAACATTTTGATTTCCTTTATTGCTGACTTTAACATTGGTTAAATGATTCTGTTTAATTACACAGATGTTGGTAGATCCTCTGGGTAAGGATGCTATGTTTATTGTTGCACCACAACAGATATGGATATGCAGCTGGGAATCTTCTCATGGACTCTATTCAAGTCTGTAAGAAATTACCCTTTAATGGCTTTTGCAAAATCACATTGAATTGCTTTGAATTGACAGTCCTCACTCATCATTTATATAAATATTTTCCTTATTCAGCATTCCAACCTTTATGAATACCTATTTTGGCCTGTTTCATGCAGTGAGTTTTCATGATGCTTTCATGCAGTGAGTTTTCATGCTGCTGCTTTTTTTTTGAGACAGAATGGGACACTAAAGTCTTTGTTAAACTTTTATGATTTAGACAGAGCATGTAGTTTTAAGAGACTTTAAAATCTATTTACATTATCAAATTGTGTGCAGTGTTTTTATATGCACACATTCAGAGGCACTAGCTACTACTGAGCATGTTCAAGAGTTCACAGTGTATACGTATATGAGTTGGTGATTGGCTGAAAGCTGTCACATGATACTGGGGACTGGCAAATTAAAGGAAATTTTGAAATTTGAAAAAAAAAAAAATCAACCCATTTAAAATTCAGAGTAAGTCTATTGCATTGTCTTTTTATTATGTACCTAGTGTTTATGCAATTCTACTCAGTTTAATGGTCCTTTAATCTCACTGAAGCTCATTTCAAATTTTAACAAACACAATCATTTCCTGGTTGTATAAAATTGTTAAAATAGTGCTTCAATTACATCCTAAATTATAAATCACGTTCAAAATAATATATAGAAATCATTTTTTTTTAATTAAAACAGAATATTAGGAAAGGGTTAAATACACAAATGTCAGTAATTGAGCTTGTACTGCTACTAGTGAATAGATCACCGCTCGTCTCCACTCTGGACCAGCAGTCCTCTGCAGCTCCTAAGCAACACTTTAACTATGTGTTTAGCTCCTTAATTCTAATGAGTTTAAGGCATGCAATGTTTGCACTTTAATGGACTTTCACTACCTTAATACATGGGAACACTAGAGTTTCCAAAATGGGGCATATTTATAAAGCTCCGTATGGAGCTTGATGCCCCCCTTGTATGTCTAAAGACCGCTGTTCCATAACGGACAGAAAGATTGACACCCCCTGCTAGCGGCCGATTGGCCGCGAATCTGCAGGGGGCGGCATTGCACCAGCAGTTCACAAGACCTGTTGGTGCAATGATAAATGCTGACATTGATAAATATGCCACAATAGGTTAAGTCAATTTAACAAATTCTAATTCTATGACTTGTTTATGATCTCCATATGTTCCAAACTGTGTGATAAACTCAGATGTTACAAGTACACATAAGGGTTTAAGGTTATTATAGGGAAACCACAAAGGGCAAAGTAAAGTGAGTATGTTAAACAGGGTTCTATTCCACTCACAGTAGCTGTGTGAAGTGCATTGCATGGGTATTCGTAGGGTTTTCAAATTCTGTTATTACAATCCATAAACTCGGCTTTTTGCATAGATTTATTTTTTCTTTCTCTAGTATTTTCCTGCTTGTGGCAATACTTTAACTTTTATAAAGTGATATTAAAATATGTTTATCATATCATCAATTCCCTAGCACATTAGTCAGTATATCTCATTATAAGTATGCTAATTTAGCCACATGCACAATAAAGTATTTTGTGTATTTTTTTAACCAATGACTTATAATTTAGCCCAGTGTTTTTAATACTTTATTACGCTTTTATTTGTTTTTATAAAATGTTTTTTTCTGTGCTGAAATAAAAGAAATCATTATTTTATATATTAACGGCTAGATTTAGAGTTTTGTGGCCAAAGGGGTGCGTTAGCTACGCGTGTTTTTTCCCCCCCGCACCTTTTAAATAACGCTGGTATTTAGAGTTCTCTGAAGGGCTGCGTTAGGCTCCAAAAAGGGAGCGTAGAGGCATATTTACCGCCACTTCAACTCTCAATACCAGCGTTGCTTACGGTAGCGGCTAGCTGGAAAAACGTGCTTGTGCACGATTCCCCCATAGGAAACAATGGGGCAGTTTGGGATGAAAAAAAACCTAACACCTGCAAAAAAGCAGCGTTAAGCTCCCAACGCAGCCCCATTGTTTCCTATGGGGAAGCACTACCTAAGTCTGCACCTAACACCCTAACATGTACCCCGAGTCTAAACACCCCTAATCTTACACTTATTAACCCCTAATCTGCCGCCCCCGCTATCGCTGACCCCTGCATTTTATTATTAACCCCTAATCTGCCGCTCCGGACACCGCCGTAACCTACATTATACCTATGTACCCCTAATCTGCTGCCCACAACACCGCCAACACCTATAGTATATTTATTAACCCCTAATCTGCCCCCCCAACGTCGCCGCTACCTTACATATACTTATTAACACCTAATCTGCCGACTGGACCTCGCCGCCACTATAATAAATGTATTAACCCCTAAACCGCCGCACTCCCGCCTCGCAAACACTAGAATAAATAGTATTAACCCCTAATCTGCCCTCCCTAACATCGCCGACACCTAACTTCAATTACTAACACCTAATCTGCCGACCGGACCTCGCCGCTACTCTAATAAATGTACAGGGAGTGAAGAATTATTAGGCAAGTTGTATTTTTGAGGATTAATTTTATTATTGAACAACAACCATGTTCTCAATGAACCCAAAAAACTCATTAATATCAAAGCTGAATAGTTTTGGAAGTAGTTTTTAGTTTGTTTTTAGTTATAGCTATTTTAGGGGGATATCTGTGTGTGCAGGTGACTATTACTGTGCATAATTATTAGGCAACTTAACAAAAAACAAATATATACCCATTTCAATTATTTATTTTTACCAGTGAAACCAATATAACATCTCAACATTCACAAATATACATTTCTGACATTCAAAAACAAAACAAAAACAAATCAGTGACCAATATAGCCACCTTTCTTTGCAAGGACACTCAAAAGCCTGCCATCCATGGATTCTGTCAGTGTTTTGATCTGTTCACCATCAACATTGCGTGCAGCAGCAACCACAGCCTCCCAGACACTGTTCAGAGAGGTGTACATTTGATGATGGACCACAGGTTCTCAATGGGGTTCAGATTAGGTGAACAAGGAGGCCATGTCATTAGATTTTCTTCTTTTATACCCTTTCTTGCCAGCCACGCTGTGGAGTACTTGGACGCGTGTGATGGAGCATTGTCCTGCATGAAAATCATGTTTTTCTTGAAGGATGCAGACTTCTTCCTGTACCACTGCTTGAAGAAGGTGTCTTCCAGAAACTGGCAGTAGGACTGGGAGTTGAGCTTGACTCCATCCTCAACCCGAAAAGGCCCCAGAAGCTCATCTTTGATGATACCAGCCCAAACCAGTACTCCACCTCCACCTTGCTGGCATCTGAGTCGGACTGGAGCTCTCTGCCCTTTACCAATCCAGCCGCGGGCCCATCCATCTGGCCCATCAAGACTCACTCTCATTTCATCAGTCCATAAAACCTTAGAAAAATCAGTCTTGAGATATTTCTTGGCCCAGTCTTGACGTTTCAGCTTGTGTGTCTTGTTCAGTGGTGGTCGTCTTTCAGCCTTTCTTACCTTGGCCATGTCTCTGAGTATTGCACACCTTGTGCTTTTGGGCACTCCAGTGATGTTGCAGCTCTGAAATATGGCCAAACTGGTGGCAAGTGGCATCTTGGCAGCTGCACGCTTGACTTTCCTCAGTTCATGGGCAGTTACCCTGTTGACTATTTTGAATGAAACGCTTGATTGTTCGATGATCACGCTTCAGAAGCTTTGCAATTTTAAGAGTGCTGCATCCCTCTGCAAGATATCTCACTATTTTTGACTTTTCTGAGCCTGTCAAGTCCTTCTTTTGACCCATTTTGCCAAAGGAAAGGAAGTTGCCTAATAATTATGCACACCTGATATAGAGTGTTGATGTCATTAGACCACACCCCTTCTCATTACAGAGATGCACATCACCTAATATGCTTAATTGGTAGTAGGCTTTCGAGCCTATACAGCTTGGAGTAAGACAACATGCATAAAGAGGATGATGTGGTCAAAATACTCATTTGTCTAATAATTCTGCACTCCCTGTATTAACCCCTAAAGCTAAGTCTAACCCTAACCCTAACACCCCCCTAAGTTAAATATAATTTTAATCTAACGAAATAAATTAAATATTATTAACTAAAGTCTTCCTATTTAAAACTAAAAACTTACCTGTAAAAAAACCCCTAATATAGCTACAATATAACGAATAATTATATTGTAGCTATTTTAGGATTTATATTTATTTTACAGGCAACTTTGTATTTATTTTAACTAGGTACAATAGCTATTAAATAGTTATTAACTATTTAATAGCTACCTAGTTAAAATAATTACAAAATTACCTGTAAAATAAATCCTAACCTAAGTTACAATTAAACCTAACACTACACGATCAATAAATAAATTAAATCAATTAACTACAAGTACCTACAATTAAATAAACTAAACTAAATTACAAAAAACAAACAAACACTAAATTACAAAAAATAAAAAAAGATTACAAGAATTTTAAGCTAATTATACCTACTCTAAGCCCCCTAATAAAATAACAAAGCCCCCCAAAATAAAAAAAAATCCCTACCCTAATCTAAATTAAAATAGTTAACAGCTTTATTACCTTACCAGCCCTTAAAAGGGCTTTTTGCGGGGCATGCCCCAAAGAAATCAGCTCTTTTGCCTGTAAAAAAAACACAATACCACCCCCCAACATTACAACCCACCACCCACATACCCCTACTCTAACCCAAACCCCCCTTAAATAAACCTAACACTACCCCCCTGAAGATCAAATTTATCTTAGAATGTATACAATTCATCCTGGAAAACAATTATTCTAATTTTAATAATACATTCTATTTACAACTTAAAGGAACTGCTATGGGCACGAGGTTTGCACTCAGTTATGCAAATCTGTTCATGGGCAGGTTTGAAGAAGAACATATCTTACACTCCCCATGGGGTGCAAACCTCATGCTCTATAATTTACGACGTGTTCCTTATCTGGAAAGGGGATTTGGAATTACTAAATTTATTCCTTGAAGATTTAAATTCTAACAGTTGGGGAATAAATTTCACCTACGAATAAAGTAAAGAAAACATACATTTTTTAGATGTCCAAATTAATATCAGCAATAACACCATCACCACTGAGACTTATTTTAAACCCACTGATACCAACAGTTATATACATCCGGACAGCTGCCATTTTGAAAAATGGATCAATAACATACCCAAGGGTCAATTCTACAGAATAAAGAAAAATCGCTCAGAAGATAATACATTTCACCAACAAGCTAATTTATTAGAAAAGAAATTTCAGGATAAAGGATATAAAGAAACTATAATAAAGGAAGCAAAAATACAAGCTATACAAAAAGATAGAACTGAATTCTTGAAATATAATAAGAAAGATGTCAGTAAGAACGCACATAAACAAATATCATTCATAACAGAATATAATGAAGATCACAAAATCATAAAAAACAGAATTTATGCTTACCTGATAAATTACTTTCTCTTACGGTGTATCCAGTCCAAGGATTCATCCTTACTTGTGGGATATTCTCATTCCCTACAGGAAGTGGCAAAGAGAGCACACAGCAGAGCTGTCCATATAGCTCCCCCTCAGGCTCCGCCCCCCAGTCATTCGACCAACGGTTAGGAGAAAAAGGAGAAACCATAGGGTGCAGTGGTGACTGTAGTTTTACAAAAATAAATTTGAACCTGACTTAATTGCCAGGGCGGGCCGTGGACTGGATACACCGTAAGAGAAAGTAATTTATCAGGTAAGCATAAATTCTGTTTTCTCTTACTTGGTGTATCCAGTCCACGGATTCATCCTTACTTGTGGGATACCAATACCAAAGCTTTAGGACACGGATGAAGGGAGGGAACAAGTCAGGTAACCTAAACGGAAGGCACCACTGCTTGCAAAACCTTTCGCCCAAAAATAGCCTCCGAAGAAGCAACAGTATCAAATTTGTAAAATTTGGCAAAAGTATGCAGTGAAGACCAAGTCGCTGCCTTACAAATCTGTTCAACAGAAGCCTCATTCTTGAAGGCCCATGTGAAAGCCACCGCTCGGGTGGAATGAGCTGTAATTCGTTCAGGAGGCTGCTGTCCAGCAGTCTCATAAGCCAATCGGATGATGCTTTTCAGCCAGAAGGAAAGAGAGGTAGCAGTCGCTTTCTGACCTCTCCTCTCACCAGAATAGACAACAAACAAGGATGATGTTTGTCTGAAATCTTTAGTTGCTTTTAAATAGAATTTTAAAGCCCGAACCACATCAAGATTGTGTAATAGTTGTTCTTTCTTCGAAACTGGATTAGAACACAGAGAAGGAACAATGATTTCCTGGTTAATATTCTTATTAGAAAAAACTTTCGGAAGAAAACCAGGTTTGGTACGCAAAACAACCTTATCTGCATGGAACACCAGATAGGGTGAATCACACTGCAAAGCAGACAATTCTGAAGCTCTCCGAGCGGAAGAAATAGCTACCAAAAACAAAACCTTCCAAGATAATAACTTAATATCTATGGAATGTAAAGGTTCAAACGGAACCCCTTGAAGAACTGAAAGAACTAAATTAAGACTCCATGGAGGAGCCACAGGTTTATAGACAGGCTTGATTCTAACTAAAGCCTGTGCAAACGCCTGAACGTCTGGTACTGCTACCAGCCGCTTGTGTAACAGGATAGACAGAGCAGATATCTGTCCCTTTAAGGAAATAGCTGACAATCCTTTCTCCAATCCTTCTTGGAGAAAATACAAAATCCTGGGAATCCTAACTTTACTCCACGAGTAACCCTTGGATTCACACCAACAAAGATATTTCCGCCATATCTTATGGTAAATTTTCCTGGTGACAGGCTTTCTGGCCTGGATTAAAGTATCAATAACTGATTCAGAGAACCCACGCTTAGCTAGAATTAAGCGTTCAATCTCCAAGCAGTCAGATGCAGAGAAACTAGATTTGGATGCTTGAATGGACCCTGTATTAGAAGATCCTGCCTCGATGGCAGTTTCCATGGTGGAACCGATGACATGTCCACTAGGTCTGCATACCAAGTCCTGCGTGGCCACGCAGGCGCTATCAGAATTACCGAAGCCTTCTCCTGTTTGATTCTGGCTACTAGCCGAGGGAGAAGAGGAAACGGTGGAAAGACATAAGCTAGACTGAAGGACCAAGGCGTTACTAGAGCATCTATCAATGCCGCCTTGGGATCCCTGGACCTGGATCCGTAAAGGGGAAGTTTGGTGTTCTGACAGGACGCCATCAGATCCAATGCCGGAATGCCCCATAGCTGGGTCAGCTGAGCAAAAACCTCCGGGTTGTCTACTCCTGGGATGTGAATAGCAGATAGGTGGCAGGAGTGATCCTCCGCCCATTTGATGAATTTGGCCTCCGCTAGTTGAGGCCATGCCTGGAGCGTATTGAATATCGCTCTCAGTTCCAAAATGTTTATCGGGAGAAGAGATTCTTCCCGAGACCATAGGCCCTGAGCTTTCAGGGAGTCCCAGACCGCACCCCAGCCTAACAGACTGGCATCGGTCGTGACAATGATCCACTCCGGTCTGCGGAAGCACATTCCCTGAGACAGGTGATCCTGAGAGAACCACCAGAGAAGAGAGTCTCTGGTTTTCTGGTCCATTTGTATTTGAGGAGACAAATCTGCATAATCTCCATTCCACTGTTTGAGCATGCACGGTTGTAGTGGTCTGAGATGAATTCGGGCAAAAGGGACAACGTCCATTGCCGCAACCATTAATCCGATTACCTCCATGCACTGAGCCACAGAAGGCCGAGGAATAGAATGAAGAACTCGGCAAGTAGTTAAAAGCTTTGACTTCCTGACCTCTGTCAGAAATATTTTCATTTCTACCGAGTCTATTAGTGTTCCCAGGAAGGGAACCCTTGTGAGCAGGGACAGAGAACTCTTTTCTACGTTCACCTTCCACCCGTGAGACCTTAGAAAGGCCAGAACAATGTCCATATGAGCCTTGGCTCTGTGAAAAGACGACGCCTGTATTAAGATGTTGTCTAGGTAAGGTGCTACTGCAATGCCCCGCGGTCTTAGTACCGCTAGAAGGGACCCTAGCACCTTTGTGAAAATTCTGGGAGCGGTGGCCAACCCGAAAGGAAGGGCCACGAACTGGTAATGCATGTCCAGAAAGGCGAACCTTAGGAACTGATGATGATCTTTGTGGATAGGAATATGTAGGTACGCATCCTTTAGATCCACGGTAGTCATATATTGACCTTCCTGGATCATCGGTAAGATTGTCCGAATGGTTTCCATTTTGAAAGATGGAACTCTGAGGAATTTGTTTAGAATTTTTAGATCCAGGATTGGCCTGAAAGTTCCTTCCTTTTTGGGAACTACAAACAGGTTTGAGTAAAAACCCAGTCCTTGTTCTGCAATTGGAACTGGGTGTATCACTCCCATTTTTAGAATATCTTCTACACAGCGTAAGAACGCCTGTTTCTTTGTTTGGTCTGAAGACAAACGAGAAATGTGGAACCTTCCCCTTGGAGGAGAGTCCTTGAATTCTAGAAGATACCCCTGAGCAACAATTTCTAATGCCCAGGGATCTGGAACATCTCTTGCCCAAGCCTGAGCAAAGAGAGAAAGTCTGCCCCCTACCAGATCCGGTCCCGGATCGGGGGCTACCCCTTCATGCTGTCTTGGTAGCAGCCGCAGGCTTCTTGGCCTGCTTACCCTTGTTCCAGCCCTGCAAAGGCTTCCAGGTTGCTTTGGGCTGGGAAGCGTTACCCTCCTGCTTTGCGGTTGCAGAGGTTGAAGCAGGTCCGCTCCTGAAGTTGCGAAAGGAGCGAAAATTAGCCTTGTTTTTGGCCTTAAACGGTCTATCTTGTGGAAGAGCATGGCCCTTTCCCCCAGTGATATCCGAAATAATTTCTTTCAATTCTGGTCCGAATAGGGTCTTTCCCTTGAAAGGAATATTTAATAGTTTTGTTTTGGACGACACGTCAGCCGACCACGATTTGAGCCAAAGCGCTCTCCGCGCCATAATGGCAAAACCAGAATTTTTCACCGCTAACTTAGCTAATTGGAAAGCGGCATCTGTGATAAAGGAATTAGCCAGCTTTAGAGCATGAATTCTATCCGTGACTTCGTCATATGAAGTCTCTCTCTGGAGCGACTCCTCCAGTGCCTCAAACCAGAAAGCCGCTGCAGTAGTTACAGGAATAATACAGGCAATCGGTTGAAGAAGGAAACCTTGTTGAACAAATATTTTCTTTAGTAAACCCTCTAATTTTTTATCCATAGGATCTTTGAAAGCACAACTGTCTTCTATTGGTATGGTTGTGCGCTTGGCTAGTGTTGAAACCGCTCCCTCTACCTTAGGGACCGTCTGCCACGCGTCCCGCCTGGGGTCATTTATGGGGAACATTTTCTTAAAGATAGAGGGGGGAACAAAAAGGTACACCTGGTCTCTCCCACTCCTTAGTCACAATATCCGCCACCCTCTTCGGGATCGGAAACGCATCAGTGTATACAGGGACTTCTAGAAACTTGTCCATTTTACACAATTTTTCTGGGACCACCATGGGGTCGCAATCATCCAGCGTAGCTAAAACCTCCTTAAGCAGTACGCGGAGGTGTTCCAGCTTAAATTTAAACGCTAAGGAATCTGATTCTGCCCGCTGAGAAACCTTTCCTGCGTCAGAAATTTCTCCCTCAGACAGCACATCCCTCACTGCCACTTCAGAGTGTTGTGAGGGTACAACGGATAAATCATCCAAAGCTTCTGATTGCTCATCCTCTGTTCTTTAAAACTGAGCTATCACGCTTTTTAGGAAAAACTGGCAGTTTGGATAGAAATACCGCAAGGGAATTATCCATGACTGCTGCTAATTGTTGTAAGGTAATAGGGGCCAATGCGCTAGAGGTACTAGGCATCGCTTGCGCAGGCGTAACTGGTGTCGACACATGGGGAGAGGAAGGAGGACTATCCTCGTTACCTTCCGTTAAAGAATCATCTTGGGCTACATTTTTAAGCGTCACTTCATGGTCTATAAAATGTTTAGATACCTTAGCACACTTTAAACACAAATGTAAAGGGGGTACCGCCATGGCTTTTAAACACATAGAACAAGGTCTATCAGTAGGCTCAGACATGTTAAACAGACTTAGACAGCACTCAAATACAGTAAAATACAATTTTTGAAAAAACGGTACTGTGCCTTTAAATAATAAAAAGCACACACTTTTTTACTAAATCTCCAAAAATCATCCTATCTTTATGCAATTTTCACCATATGATCCTAATGCTTTGAAATGATTGCACAGCAAATTTCAAGTCAATTAACCCCTTACTGCCCAAACCGGAGCAAATTAAAGCTAAGCACCATGCCACAGCCTCTGCTGTGGTCTTACCTTCCTTGGGGATTAGTTTTAATCGAAAATAAGCCTCTCTGAAGTCCTCAAGTAATCTCTGGACTCTTCACATGGAGCTGCATGAAGCTGTCTGTAAAATCAACTGCGCTACTGAGGTGCGAATTTCAGGCCCTCTCCCTCTTCACTCTGGGGATGTGGGGCCTTCCCAAGCCAAAATAGGTGTCTAAATAGATGCCATGCGGAATAAACCCCAAAAAAGTGTTTCAAATGTAATATAAACTTGTATAAATATCAGATTTTTGTTAAAAAATAATCGATTGCCCCTTAACAGTGTCCACCAGTGTTTGAGCCCTTTCAAATAAGCCTTCCTTCTATACTAAGTCTCAGAATATGGCTTACCTTTCCCACATGGGGATTCTTGTCAGTCTTCTAGCATTACTAAGTCTTGACTAGAAAAAATGACTGAAACATACCTCAAAGCAGTTAAGCCTGCAAACTGTTCCCCCCAACTGAAGTTTTCTGATGCTCAACAGTCCTGTGAGGGAACAGCAGTGGATTTTAGTTACAACATGCTAAAATCATTTTCCTCTCAGCAGAAATCTTCATCACTTTCTGCCACAGAGTAAATAGTACAAACCGGCACTATTTTAAAATAACAAACTTTTGATTGAAGAAATAAAAACTACAAATCTAACACCACATTCACTTTACCCTCCCGTGGAGATGCTACTTGTTAGAGCGGCAAAGAGAATGACTGGGGGGGGGAGCCTGAGGGGGAGCTATATGGACAGCTCTGCTGTGTGCTCTCTTTGCCACTTCCTGTAGGGAATGAGAATATCCCACAAGTAAGGATGAATCCGTGGCCTGGATACACCAAGTAAGAGAAAAGATCTTAGACAAGCATTGGCATATAATTAGAAAAGATCCACTCCTATCAGACATTATAGATCAACATCCGAAAGTAATATATAGGAAAACTAAAAATCTAAAAAGTATACTAGCAACTAGTCAGTTCAATAAAACCATACAATCGAGAGAACAAGACCTATTAGGTAATAAATTACATGTTTTTTTTCCATGTAATAGCTGCAAAGCGTGCAAATTCGGTAAAAAAGATAAAGAAGTCACAGCCTCTAATAACAACTTTAAACACCACATAAGAGAGACAATTAGATGCTCAGATACTAACATAATTTATCTAATCCAATGCCAATGCAAATTACAATATTTAGGACAAACTAGTAGGCCATTACATGACAGAATAAGAGAACATCTCTCAAACATAAAACGCGGTAACTGTAAACATCTACTTTCCAAACACTTTACAGAAATACACCATAAGAAACCAATAGGATTTCAATATTGGGGAGTAAAAAAAATATTGAACAATAGAGGAGGAGATATGGAAACAATGCTACTGCTTAAAGAAGCAGAACTAATATTCAAATTTAATACACTGGCACCCAATGGCCTAAATGCTGAACTTAATCTTAATCCATTTGTCTAACTAGTTTTGAGATAGCAGGTATTTGATATAAGTAAAACAGGTGTTTATCACAGGTCCCCCACCGATAGGTCTCCTATGAGTCATTATTAAGATATCACAGAGTCATATATATATATATATGAGTCATTACCAAGATATTACATAAAGTCATATACTCTTGCCTATTTCCTGTATCCCATTTCTCTCCTTTAATAGTTATTACATATGAATATATATAGATATAACACGAGTATACATAGGGAGACCCACATAGAAGTACCTTGACAGCACTGTCCCTTTTAATACATTCCACCACATCTTTTAGATTATGTTATCATCGTTTTTATAGTAGTTATATATGAATATATAAGAATAGTCATACACAACATCTTTTTTAAGGGTGCACATAAATTTTATGTGCGTGTAATCATAATATAAGATATGATATCCCTCTTTGTATAGTAACTATTTAGATATGCAATATGACGAATTATAATATACGCTTATCAGCTATCTGTTTATATCAGCATTAACAATATTTCGAATGTATTTCTTCCTTTCTATTAACATCACAATGGATTACTATAATGCAACTTAGTCCTTAATCATCACAGTTATTTTACATAGACATTTAGCAATTTAGGAAGTTCAGTCTAAATAATTTGCATTTATTTGGGGAGGAGTCCCCCACGCCCACGGAACTATAAAAGAGCCATAGGAACACACAGAAGTATACAGTCTTGATAAAGGCGCATATACAGCGCTGAAACACGTAGATTTTGACTATCCAGTGTGACTAACATTGGCTCCAGCAAAAGGACGGCAGAACCACAAAAGAATCACTCCCCCACGACCCGGCTATCCGAATGGACCTCCGAGGACCACGTGTATCAAACTACACACATGCCAGGGTAGGAAGGATTTGCCGGGAAGCTCAAACGGCGAGGCGCCGACTGGAGAGGTGAACTACATCCCGCTACAACAGATCACAGAGGCAGCCTTCCCATAACCTAAGAGAATCCAGAGGAGGTAAGGGATATCGGTAGTCCGGTAAGGGGGAGCACCGCTTCGTTTTTGTTTCACAGATCAAGTTGAAATCGCTCTGTCTAATTGAGCATTTTTAACAGCAGCACATATTCTTTTGGGAAAATTATAAATAGTTGTGACCACAACTTCGTTTATAACTCTGTTTACAACTAATCGTTATAGAACGATTCATAACGCATAACCACCACTGTTTGGTTTCGACCAGGAACTTTTAACACAAACTGAAACCTATATGGTCAATAATAATCCTTTTTAACAATTGTTTTTACCAGCCGCTATCTGTTACTATTTGTTGCTATTTTGTGTCTATGTATGAATTGTTGCAACTTCATGTTTATATATGAATTGGAACTAACTATAAGTATAGTACAATTGTTTCGATAAACCACCATTTTTAATGCACTTTTTATAGTAAAATTAATATAAATTCAATTTGCTTTTGTTTTTCATTATACTGGATGAATATATTATATCATAGAGTATACGACATACAAATATTGCTACGATCACCATTCCAATACTAAATATAGAAAAATCACCATTCCACGAGTAGTTTTTTTCTCACATTTATCCAACGGATCACACAAAAATATTTTATATTAATTTAATACACGCCACTTAGGAATATTACATTAACATATATGTGATTATAAATACACATGTGATTCTGATATCCAACAATAGAACACTAAAATAAACACGATCACGGTTTGCGTATAACCATTATATCTCACATCAACAATCTAATCCTATATGAATAGAATACAATAAAGAAGAAGGCGCCAACATAGTGTGAATCTGTATTGAAAGTTGTTCACTCCCCACACATATATGGTACTTACGAGAAGTAAAGCACTTGAGAAGTGCTACAACGACTTTCTGGAGCATTAACAGCTGTCCAGGTAGCTGATCTCTCGTCCTCAAAGTGAGCTCCTAGTACTGTGTACGGTCTGCAGCAATTTGCAGCTTGAACCCTTTCACCTGCTCCTTTCTCTCGCTGTGTAATATGAGAGATGCCCAAGCCAGGTGGGCTGGTAGCTATGATCGGATTTCAAGTGTTTGTTAAAATAACGATTCCTAAAACATATATCACTCAGCCGTGATCAGATATGGTTAAAAACAAATGTTTGATTATTTACACATAACCATTCGCTCACATTTGTTTTATTTATGTTTAAGGGAACATATCTGATCTTTGTTGTTTTTGGGCGCTGCTGATTTATCACACTTTTTGTATCTAATCCTATATGAGTAGTCACTTCTAGATAGAATAGTTCTAATATTGAACTATCATTGAAATTGCCCCTGCATTAACTTTATAGATAGTCCAACTCACAGCTCTCTTTTGAGCGCACCCCACCCCCTCTTGTTTGTTTTCCACAAATTTTCTGATCTTGGGAGTATATCAGATTCAGGGGAAGCACAGTTGAGTCTGGTTTTAGTATCACCTTACACACCTCTAGCCCCCTGAAGATATCCCTACCTTGAGTCGTCTTCACTCAGCCGAGCAGCGATGGACCAAAAGAAGACATCCGGAGCAGCAGAAGTCTTCATCCTATCCGGGCAGAAGAGGACATCCGGACCAGCAAACATCTTCATCCAAGCGGCATCTTCTATCTTCATCCATCCGACGAGGAGCGGCTCCATCTTCGAGACCTCCGGCGCGGAACATCCTCTTCTACCGACAACTACCGACGAATGAAGGTTCCTTTAAGTGATGTCATCCAAGATGGCGTCCCTCGAATTCCGATTGGCTGATAGGATTCTATCAGCCAATCGGAATTAAGGTAGGACATTTTTATTATTTTGGGGGGCTTTGTTATTTTATTAGGGGGCTTAGAGTAGGTGTAATTAGCTTAAAATTCTTGTAATCTTTTTTTATTTTTTGTAATTTAGTGTTTGTTTTTGTAATTTAGTTTAGTTTATTTAATTGTAGGTACTTGTAGTTAATTGATTTAATTTATTTATTGATAGTGTAGTGTTAGGTTTAATTGTAACTTAGGTTAGGATTTATTTTACAGGTAATTTTGTAATTATTTTAACTAGGTAGCTATTAACTAGTTAATAACTATTTAATAGCTATTGTACCTAGTTAAAATAAATACAAAGTTGCCTGTAAAATAAATATAAATCCTAAAATAGCTACAATATAATTATTAGTTATATTGTAGCTATATTAGGGTTTATTTTACAGGTAAGTATTTAGCTTTAAATAGGATTAATTTATTTAATAAGAGTTAATTTATTTTGTTAGATAAAAATTATATTTAACTTAGGGGGGTGTTAGTGTTAGACTTAGCTTTAAGGGTTAATACATTTTTTTAGAGTAGTGGCGAGGTCCGGTCAGCAGATTAGGGGTTAATACTTGAAGTTAGGTGTCGGCGATGTTAGGGAGGGAAGATTAGGGGTTAATACTATTTATTATAGGGTTTGCGAGGCGGGAGTGAAGTGGTTTAGGGGTTAATACATTTATTAGAGTAGTGGCGAGGTCCGGTAGGCAGATTAGGGGTTAATAAGTGTAGGTAAGGTAGCGGCGACGTTGTGGGGGGGGCAGGTTAGGGGTTAATAAATAATATTATGTAGGTGTCAGTGATGTTAGGGGCAGCAGATTAGGGGTACATAGAGATAATGTAGGTGGCCACGGTGGTTGAAGCAGGTCCGCTCCTGAAGTTGCGAAAGGAGCGAAAATTAGCCTTGTTTTTGGCCTTAAACGGTCTATCTTGTGGAAGAGCATGGCCCTTTCCCCCAGTGATATCCGAAATAATTTCTTTCAATTCTGGTCCGAATAGGGTCTTTCCCTTGAAAGGAATATTTAATAGTTTTGTTTTGGACGACACGTCAGCCGACCACGATTTGAGCCAAAGCGCTCTCCGCGCCATAATGGCAAAACCAGAATTTTTCACCGCTAACTTAGCTAATTGGAAAGCGGCATCTGTGATAAAGGAATTAGCCAGCTTTAGAGCATGAATTCTATCCGTGACTTCGTCATATGAAGTCTCTCTCTGGAGCGACTCCTCCAGTGCCTCAAACCAGAAAGCCGCTGCAGTAGTTACAGGAATAATACAGGCAATCGGTTGAAGAAGGAAACCTTGTTGAACAAATATTTTCTTTAGTAAACCCTCTAATTTTTTATCCATAGGATCTTTGAAAGCACAACTGTCTTCTATTGGTATGGTTGTGCGCTTGGCTAGTGTTGAAACCGCTCCCTCTACCTTAGGGACCGTCTGCCACGCGTCCCGCCTGGGGTCATTTATGGGGAACATTTTCTTAAAGATAGAGGGGGGAACAAAAGGTACACCTGGTCTCTCCCACTCCTTAGTCACAATATCCGCCACCCTCTTCGGGATCGGAAACGCATCAGTGTATACAGGGACTTCTAGAAACTTGTCCATTTTACACAATTTTTCTGGGACCACCATGGGGTCGCAATCATCCAGCGTAGCTAAAACCTCCTTAAGCAGTACGCGGAGGTGTTCCAGCTTAAATTTAAACGCTAAGGAATCTGATTCTGCCCGCTGAGAAACCTTTCCTGCGTCAGAAATTTCTCCCTCGGACAGCACATCCCTCACTGCCACTTCAGAGTGTTGTGAGGGTACAACGGATAAATCATCCAAAGCTTCTGATTGCTCATCCTCTGTTCTTTAAAACTGAGCTATCACGCTTTTTAGGAAAAACTGGCAGTTTGGATAGAAATACCGCAAGGGAATTATCCATGACTGCTGCTAATTGTTGTAAGGTAATAGGGGCCAATGCGCTAGAGGTACTAGGCATCGCTTGCGCAGGCGTAACTGGTGTCGACACATGGGGAGAGGAAGGAGGACTATCCTCGTTACCTTCCGTTAAAGAATCATCTTGGGCTACATTTTTAAGCGTCACTTCATGGTCTATAAAATGTTTAGATACCTTAGCACACTTTAAACACAAATGTAAAGGGGGTACCGCCATGGCTTTTAAACACATAGAACAAGGTCTATCAGTAGGCTCAGACATGTTAAACAGACTTAGACAGCACTCAAATACAGTAAAATACAATTTTTGAAAAAACGGTACTGTGCCTTTAAATAATAAAAAGCACACAATTTTTTACTAAATCTCCAAAAATCATCCAATCTTTATGAAATTTTCACCATATGATCCTAATGCTTTGAAATGATTGCACAGCAAATTTCAAGTCAATTAACCCCTTACTGCCCAAACCGGAGCAAATTAAAGCTAAGCACCATGCCACAGCCTCTGCTGTGGTCTTACCTTCCTTGGGGATTACCGGCGTTAGGAAGATCCCATTGAAAAGATAGGATACGCAAATGGCTTTAGAGGATATGCCGTATGGAAAAGTCGCGGCTTGGAAGTGAGCGTTAGACCCTTTCCTGACTGACTCTAAATACCAGCGGGCGGTAAAAAGCAGCGTTAGGACCCCTTAACGCTGCTTTTGACGGCTAACGCAGAACTCTAAATCTAGGCGTTAGTTTTTATACATGTGTAAGTGTGCCCTACTAAACAAAAGATTTAAGGCAGTTGTCCTTGTCAACCAGCAAGCAACAAATACTATAGTCTGAGTTACACAAAAGCATGCACTTTATACTATTTTTCTAATAGTTTTAATATTAGTAAATAAATAGTTTTATTCAGATCCTTTTGTAAGGCTAATATATGTTAACACTTTTATTTGATGATCCTTTACATGCATGATTAAATATTATTTATTGTAATGTCCCTTTAAAAGGACATGAAACCCAAATATTTTCTTTCATGATTCAGATCAAACGTGATTCTAAACAACTTTCCAATTTACTTCTAGTATCTAATTTGTTTTGTTCCTTTGGTATCCTTTGTTGAAGGAGCAGCAATGCACTACTTGTTTTTAACTGAACACATGGGTGAGCCAATGACAATCGGTATATATATACAGCCACCAATCAGCAGCTAGAACCTAGGTTATTTGCTGCTCCAGAGCTTACCTAGATAAACCTTTCAGCAAAGGATAACAAGAGAAGGAAGCAAATGAAATAATAGAAGTAAATTGGAAAGTTGTTTAAAATTGTATGCTCTGTCTAAATCATGAATACCTAATTATGACTTTACTGTCCCTTTAAGTTTCCTTTGCAAATCTAAAAAAAAGGAGTGGCTTATTAATTCCATCAAGTTTTTTCTTTTCTTTTCTTTTCTTTTACTTAAGCTAAAAAGTATGATTTATTTTTCATGCATAACACGACCAGATACTAGATGCAATTCTGAACAGTGCCTTGGTTTTACTCTTTTGAATAATATCCTAATAGTTAAGAAGCATTTTTATGTTGTTGTTTTTTTTTAAATAAAACCATTTGACTTTTTACTATTGTATTTACTAGTATGCCAGGAAGCCTTCACACCAATAACTCTAAATAGGTCATAGCATAATGGCCTTGACGTGCTGAGAAAAAATGTATGCGCAACTTAGCACGTAGTCATTCTGTAAAAAGCTTTTGCTCCTTTACAAAACAATGATATGATGCAATAACATTCTGTTCATAAAAAATATATCTGTTTCAGACATCCAATCTTTAAATGCTACACAAGTTCTTTTTTAATTATTTATTTTTCATTGAACATAGGGCTTGATTATGAGTGGAGCACTATAATTTGCGCTCATCGGGGCTTATCACTCTTATTACAAATTAAGCATAATTTGCGATCGTGTGAACGCAATTGGGATTTACTTGAATCATTACCACAATCTCAGAGCCGTGGTTAACTTTTTCGCGAAAATAAAAAGTTGCACAAAACACATAAAAAAAACATTACAAGGTACACTTACACTCATAATAACACTATGTAATAAAAAATATATATTTAAAAAATTATAGCACGCAAAAGTTATAAGGGCTCAAAGATATGAGATCTCAGGTGCAGGAAAAAAAACAAAACCCGGCAAAGGGTTTTAACATACATACATATTCATGTCTAAAGATGTACATATATATATATATATATATATATATATATATATACAGGTGAACCTCGGTTAACGCCGGTTCAATTTGCGCCGTTTCAGAATAACAACCTTTTTTTTTTTTCCAGTCATGTGACTGCTATAGAAAAGCATTGAAAAGCAGTGCACTAATTAAAATAGCCAGTAGGTGGAGCTATCCGCTTGTGATGCAGCAAAGTTTTGCAACTTAGCAGACTGAAATTGATCTGTGTACACAGAGCAGACCAGACCTATCGAGGAACAAGATCTAGCAGCTACTTCCCTATTATCTTCCTGTCCAGCTGCTTGAGGTGAGGGTGCCTAACTGCCTATTAATCACTGCAGATTGAAATGCATAGAATAGGTGAAGACACAATATTATCTAACATGCTAACAATGCAGAGAACTGTTTGCAGAAAAATGCAAGTAAAAAAATGTTTTTGTTAATTAAACTTAGTTTGATGATACAGTCTGTTGTGTGATTATTTAATTAGGTTTATAATGCTGTTTAGCATTTAAAGTCTTCATTTCAAAGCTTTAAAAAAATGCATAAGGTGTTACTTATGATAATTTTAAGAGGGGCCTGGAATCTAACTCCCTCACATCCCATTGACTTACATTATAAACTGGGTTTCAATTTACAACGGTTTAGATTTACAACCATTCCTTCTGGAACCTAACCCTCAGCGTAAACTGAGGGCTACCTGTATATGTTTGTGCATTTGTATTTATATGTGTATATATGTATTTACAGACATATATACACATAAACATATGTGTACACATATAAAGATATACAGTATATAGAAGTGTGTTAAAGGTTTCCAAAAGTTTCATTTTTTTACTCTAATTACCTTATCAAAAACCAGTCTACATAGCTTAACAATAAAAACTTACCTATTTTCAAGTCAAAATGAGCATTATCAGCGTAATAAAACTATATATTTTATTTGCGAAAAAACGTCATCCAAGCCAAGCCCCTTTCTAGTGTGCCTTCATTGCAAAATCGTGTGTCCAATCACAATGCGTTATCGTGCATATGATTAACGCATTGTTTCGTCACCCGGCGCATGCTCAATTCAATCCAGCGTTTTGCGCATGCGCATATTGCCGCTTTGAATCCACATGTAACCTAATGCATGTACTGGCACAATGCATGCGCTATACAAAAAACGATCGATTGGATCTGTATTCCATCACACACAGGATACGGCTTGTCTACGAGCAAAGCCGGCTAATGCACTTACAAATTGTTATCTGAACTTATAATTTATGGCTGTTAGGAGCAATATATAAGGAACAGAGTGCAATATAAAAAGTTACGGTATTGGGAATTATTAAAATTATGCTCACTTCAATTAATATTTAACTTAATCGTAAAAGTAAAAATGCATATCCAAAAAATCATATATATTAAATTAATAGGGGTTTTAATTCATAATTAGTCGTACATTGAAATAATTAATTACATTTACTGCTCATTATTGCAAGGGGAATTCTCGCAGCGCAGCTTTACGATCTTACCTGTTCTAGACCGCTGTCACATCTGTTTTTGCGAGTTATCGATTCAGGCGGTCTGATGCTTCAGAGGACGGTGACGTAAATTATGACGCGTTACATAGATCGCGCATGCGCAGTACGGACAAAAACTGCCATATTGATAACTCAGGTTATCGAGAATGATTCGTTATACAGAATACAGCTTCTAACGGTGGGTTTGGAAAACAATTAATTTTAGCAAATTAATATTCGGAGAACGATAATAAGATAAGTAAAGCCTATTAGAAACGTAATTATTAAAGATGGATATAGCTATTTAAAACAAGTCTTTACAAACGTTGTGTCCCTTTAAGTAGTTGAAAACATGTAAAGACATATTTATACAATATTAATTTTTAATAAAGGTTTTAACTATGTATTTACTGTAAATATTTCACATTCCAATGTTCTGCACATAGCAGAATAGGTTCTAAATATTTCTAAATAGATATTTCTATTTTTATCTGTATATATATGTATATATATATATATATATATATATACCTATATATAATTCTCTATAAATAGGTATAAATATATATTTTACCAAAATACCATCAGATATATGTAGAAATATGTATTTATGAATAAATAGAACATATTCTGCTATGTAAAGAACATTAGAATATGAAATATTAATGTTTTCATGTCGGGTTAGCACAAATGAGAATTTGCAATCATGTCTGCGCAAGAGTGAGGTGCTTTATGAGGGAATACGTGAACGCGCACGCAATATTTTAATTTTGGATTTTTGCATTTTGAATGTTTTGAAAACATTTTAATTTCAACTCATAATACAAGCGCAACCCGTCTAGCGCAAAAATCTAAATTCTAGCACAATTAACGCTCTAGCGGAAGTGCAAAATACTGTTCCACTTGTAATCTGGCCCATCATTTTTACACTTTTTTGTGTTTTCTATGTATTTCTGAGGTACCCACAATTCTAAAAACAAAAAATGTTTAAATACCAGATTCATAATTTTATTGCATGATAGAGCAGCCCCAGCTTACAGGGTCCAAAAACTACCTATGTTAATAAGTATATTAAAGGGCAATGACTTCTATGCATAAGAGGTACTTACCGTCGCAGGGTAGTGAGCTTTTTTTTTCTTTATTCATATATGCAATTTAGATTGGCTGAAAGTGAGCATCTTGCTTTAAACTATTATTTTTAAATAAAATATCTTTTCAGTTAAATCAACCTGATTTAGGTCAAACTCACTAGTGACCTCACCCGTGACAGTATATATGGAAAAGAATGTAAAACTTTGTGCAGAAATGTATTTCACAGCTTCTAAAAAAACAACACAGAGGTACATTGTGTAATGTTTTAGGTGAGGTCCCTAGTGATGAAATTGTTGAAGTTATATGTCTTAGCCACAAAACCAAGTGTTTTTTTTTTATGTGCTAACCGAGGTGCGGACAAGTTTCTCAACTTAAGAAGTTATCCGCACGCCTTTGCAAACAGATCCTATGGCCTGTATGCATCATTACACAGTCTAATGAGTGTGTAATGCTCGCCCATTCTCTTGCGCAACCAATCGCACGAGAAAAGGGTCGGTCAATCACCCTGAGCGAGTGAGTTCAGGTTGATTTCTCTTTACCAACTTAGAGGTAGCGAAGAGTGTGAGAAGCAGTCTAATGACCGCTGCTTCTTACATTGTGGGAAGCAGGCTCACATGTGCAAACCTGCCCCGAAAGGGCTCCAGAGTAGCTTATGCTGCTTCGTACATGGAGCCCTTATGTATCTCCCTTTAAGGCATCAAGAAAGGATGTTCATGTAGAAGAGGACTCAATGGAACCATAATTCCTACATTCCTTCTAGACTCCAAATGGCATAACAAGAGTGATATTGGGATATGTGTATTTTATAATGGATAACTTGAGAAATATTAATGATGCCTTAAATGGTACTAGTGATACTTTTACTAATGAAATTGGCCTAGATAACAAGTGGAACGTTATTCTGTGCGCAATTTCTTACGTAAATTGACTCAAGTTAAATTCATACCTTGAATATAGTAAAAGCATCTGTGAGCTCGTATTACAAGATAAAAGTAACGCGTTTTTTTTACAGGTTCAAGCACGTTACCAAAGTTGAAAGTAAACAGTGATTTCCATTGTGAAGTTACTAGAAATCTGCCAGTATCCCGTTAAACAAATGTAAATCACTGATACAACAGCCATTCAGCAGAAAAATCCCTTACTAAACAGGTGTTTACATCGATACCGTTGTACAATGTGAAAGGGCAATAGCAATTTACATGTGTGAAATTAAGATTTTCACTTCAAAAATAATAGAAAAACTTGTAAATGAATTCTTTATATATTTGAGCTGGGGCATTATGGGTATACAGTACATGTGTGTATGATGTATTATTTATGCATCATACTGTAAAATTGTTCATTATACATTTTCTCTAACTTTGTTTATTGTATGGGATACTGCTATTGTAAAGGGTAAAGGTTGTGGCAAGATATTAATATCCTGTACAGTTAAACTTGATTCCAGACTAAAACCTTGCAGATTTAATATATGTATATATATATTCAATAAACAAAGTAAGAAAACATGTTTAATGAACAATGCCCCAACTCAAATGGATTAAACAGTATTTGTTATTTTTACCACATACCACAGTTTACCTATACATTCAAAATGGCATCTATTACTTACCCATATCTTGATATTTTTGAAAACTCATACAATGGATCTTGAAAGTGAACAAACACCCCATCAGCACAAAACTGTGACATGCTTTTTGCATATGGAGTATGCATATGGAAAATTGTATATGGAATAATAAGAATAGTGTAAATAAAATTACACTAATGCAAATATTAAATACATACTGGAATTACATTAACTAGATTGCACAACGGTTTTCATAATGCTGCAATTATGATTTATGTATTCTTGAGTTTCTATTGTGTCGTATACTGTAAGATGTTACATATAACTGGCCAATTAATAAAAGTCTAATATTTAAATTTGAGGAACAGCCCAAAACAAATGACTATAAAACAGATACGAACATAGCCTTAATTAATCTAGACATGGCATCGGTGTGTTTTGCCTAAGAACAAAAGCAATGTTCCTTTGCAAAAATAAGTCTTGAAACAGTGTGAACATAAAACTTAAGAGGCCAGTTTTGAGGTTTATGAAGTCTTGTATAAGCACAATGACTTTACCAGAGCTTTTCATGATGGTTAATATTTCGAGCGTTGATGTTATTATCACTCAAGTACAAGGGTTAACCATAAACCTGTAGTACGAACGTGAGATTCCAATTTGTGCTCTTCATTGAAAGTCTGTCTGCCTATTTACATACATAAAATCTACACACATACAATGATAAATCAGTTAGTCACAATCCAAGCGTACAGATGCAGGATTTCAAGTGTCTGATGTTTATCTTTTCTTATTTACAGGAAATTTTGTGTGATTTGTTAAGAGATCTGAATAAAATTGAAAAAAATGAATATTGTGCAATTATCAGTGAGAGCTTGTAATATTTTTCACTATAATGGCCTTTTAAAGAAAGCAGTCTTAAAGGGACATTATAGTTAAAAAATGGCATGCTCTAATTTGTATTGACATTACACTTGCCAGTAAATCTACGTGTATTGCTTTAATACCCATCTGGCAAATATACTTTTACAATAATATTTTTACTATTTGCTTTATGGAACTGAACAAAGGCTTCTGCTACTTGAAGAAGAATGACAAACTAAAATAGTAAGAGATCATGTTAACATAAAGTAACCAGGTGATAATTTAACAAAACAAACATAAGGAAGGCAGATAAAAATAATTTCACCTGACAGGCATCACTATCTCTAACCTACCTAGCTTTATTACTTCCTGACAAAACATACATATCGGCAGTCTCAGGAAGTGGGCTAAAAGCACAAATAATGTGGTTATTTTTCCAAACATGATAAAACCGATAACCAGCAAATTCTCATTTGAGAACTTGTACCTATATATGTGCTTATATGATAATATTTACATATTTGACTCAATTAAAACATAAATATTTTGTTTTCAAGCATTTGACAAAATTAAGAAAAAAAAATATTTTTGTGTTTTAATTACATATTTTGACTACAGTGACTGAACATAGTGTTCTACTTCTAGAAAATAATTCTACATGCAACATCACATGTGGATTAATCCCCAGTCCACTATGAGGAAGCAAAAACACCCCTACATTTCACATCTTAAATCTCTCCCACTTTCCCACGATCCCAGAGTCATACATATGGCCAAGTAGATGGAGGTAAACAGAAAAGCAAAAGGCACAGCGGAGCAAATGAAGTGCAAAACAAGTAATGCAACAAACTATGTAAAGAAAGGGTGGGGCTTATGGATGCTCACCATCATAAAATTAATTTGTCAGGTAAGCATACATTTTTTTTTCTTTCATAATATGGTGAGCGTCCACGAGATATTACATGTTGGACCCTATTGCCTAAGCGGTGAGACTGCCATGACATAGGGCAGGACAACTGTTAAGGCATGTATGTTAATAATCAGGCACTGAGGCCTGAAGGACTTTCTTGCCAAAAGCAGCCAGTGAAGAGGCATATATGTCAGAGTGGTAGCATTTAATGAAAATCAATTAGCACCCTAACATATCTAGTCAAATGGAAGCCTCATCCTGAAGGCCCATGAAGTGGCAACAGCTCATGTGGAATGAGCAGAAAGGCGCTCAGTGGGAGTCTTTCTGCTACCACGTACAAAGAAAGCCTAAAATCATTTTGTGGCTTCAACATAGAATACTAATGCTATAACAACATTTAGGATGTGATGAAGTCGCTCATAAGAATTCTAAAGAGGGAACCACAATCTCATGGATGATAGTATCCGTAGATACTGATGGTCTGATCCTTATTAACACCTGCGTAGGTCTGGATATCCTGGGAATTTCCCAATGATACAAGACAGATCAGGTCAAAATCTGACCTTTAAGAAAACTGCCATAAGATCTATCTCTGGCAAGCCCAAGCTTCCCTTTATTTGATCGAACACTTCCTAGTTCAAAGATCATTCACCCAGGTAAAGGTATTGTTCAGTTGTTCACTACAGAGATGTTAATGGCTGAGATCATGCAATGAAGGCATCCTGACGACATAAGAATGTATGACATTTTTTTCACAGCACGAGAGCTGCCCTGGCTATGCCCTGGGGATTAATGTAAGCCACTGCTGTGACATTGACTTATTGGAAGTGAAGAAAATATTCTTGCCCGAGGATTTGGTCAACTCAGAATGGCCATGAAAATTGTGGTGAGTTCCAAAATGTTTATTGTTAACCTCACCTCGTGAAGATACCAGACTCCCTGCACTCTCTGAAACTCTCTTGGCTGCACCCCAACCCTTCAGGCTGTCCATCTGTGGTTATCATAACGCATGATGGCCAAAGAAAGGAGGACTGCTGAATAAGGGGTTTGGTAAATGTAAATCATGTCAAAGATTGGCTCATCTTGTGGTTCAACAGGATCTGCTGAGATAGATCATCATAATCCCTGTTCCACTGCTGCAAAATCTTTAGTTAGAGAGGCTGCAGATGAAATCTGGCAAATGGAACTTCATCTGAGGCAGAACAGCTATATCAGTGCTTTTTGCATTAATGTGTATAACTTCCACAGCTGCATCACATATAAAGCTGTTTGTGGTTCTGATTAAATTTAAACAGCCTTGAATCTCTCCCAGAGAAGCTTCCCCAGAAATGACTTCTAACAGGTTATCACACCAGACCGCTGAAGGTTCAGCAACAAAAGCTACACTAACATCTAGCCTATGCATAAAGCCAGCAAGTTAGAAGGATCACATGTGAAAGTCTTCAAACATTTTGTCCATTGGATCCCTGAAGGAGATGCTATCATTCAAAGAAATTGTAGCCCGCTGAGCCAGAGTGGATATTGCTCTATCCACCTTAGGAAAAGGGTCCCAGATTTCCAAGATTTCATTCGTAATAGGGAACATATTTTTAAATTTGACGGGTAGAATAAAATGAACACCTGTTGTATTCCATTCCTTAGTAAACTCCTGAACACTATGAACCCTGATTTAAAGCCCACACTGCTAGACCCTGTCTAGTATTAGACATAGACTCAGCCCATGAGGTACACAACTGAGCAAAGGGACACAGCAGAACATCTTTACATAGTAAACATAGCTATGAAGGGGTTAAATTATCAATGGATCAACCTTCCATAGGGTTAGCATAATGTCACTGGAACTGAGCTGCACAAGTTTGCGCCATAATTAATTATAGTGGAAACAATAAGGATAGATGCTGAATATCTGAAACAGATAGGAGCACATAAACAGTATAAAAGTGCACAAATAATTAATCCCAGATGGGTTTAACAATACAGTAATGGCACAATGTACAACTGATATCCCAGTAAGGGTTATAACAATTGTGTACTGTCACTTTAAGTCCTAAGGGATTTTATTATTCAAGCCCTGCAATAAGTTGTTAAAATAATGAAATTATTATTATTATTATTATTATTATTATTAAGCCTGAGTGTCTAACTGACCTTTGCTCCTGAGAGCTCCTTCTCTGCTTGTGAAGATGGCTCCGCACTACAGAGCACTTAAAGGAACAGTAAACTCCAAAAATATTATTGTTTAGAAAGATAGATAATCCCTATATTTAACATTCCCCAGTTTTTCATAACCAACACTGTTATATTAATATACTTTGTACCTCTTTGACTACCTTGTATCTAAGACTCTGTAGACTGCCTCCTTATCTCAGATCTTTTGACAGACTTGCATTTCAGGCAATTAGTGCAGACTCTTAAATAACTCCCTGGGAGAGAGCACAATGTTATTTATATGGCACACATGAACAACAGTATATGTTATTAGCTATTAACATGAAAAGAAACACAGCGCATCCCGATCTAAGGGTAAAACTGTTTTAATATATGGGCAAAATGCGCACAATAAAAACACACTTACAAGCTGTAAGGTAAAAGCAGGCAAAATAAGAGGCGCTCCATGTCTATGTTAGTCCAGAGAGATCTGTCCCAATGGGTGGTCACAAATTATATTGTTGCCACAGAGTATATGGTGTATAATTCTCAAGTTAAGGGAACGCGATATAAAGTTAAATAACACAGTACCGATTGTAAAAGGGGGTATCACATCAAGGAAGAAGGTATACTGGAATCCCAGATAGTTGAATGGTAATCCTTCCTCCTTTGGGGTATGGTAAACAGCAGTCAAAGAATGCTGGTGAGAGATCTTAATGGACAATGCTGTTATCGTGCCTTTCAAGGAGTAGGGTGTATCAGAGCAGGGAGCTGCTGTTCGTTTGAGAAAACTTCCGTCTGTGGAGTCCTTGGTAGAATCAAGCTGAAAAGAAAGAAACACATCGATCTAAGGGTAAAACTGTTTTAATACATGGGCAAAATGTGCACAATAAAAACACACTTACAAGCTGTAAACTAAAAGCAGGCAAAATAAGAGACGCTCCATGTGTACGTTAGTCCAGAGAGAACCAGGAGTAGATGAAAGAAATACTGTAGCTGTGTCCATGGTGTGCGCAGCACCAGAAGGGTGACAGAGCTTCTTGGAGTAGATGGACGTCCGTGACATAGCGTGATGACCTCAACGCGTTTCGTCCTATAACGTTAGGACTTTCTCAAGAGGATGATAATGAGTGGCTGATAGGACTGCTGAATATACGTTGTTCAGGTCTCTGATAGGTCAAAATCTACTGTTGTTAAAATACATGTGCTAATACATACAATGTGAATTATGCATAATTCACTTTTGAGAAGGTACTATTTAGAAAGTGCTTATTATGACGAGGATAGTTAATTTGTGATACATAAAAATCGTCTAGAGAATGAGATGAAATGAACGGAATATGCGTGTGGAAGATTCACGTACTAAATACTAACAAAAAAGAACAAATCGATATAGGTGTTAGCCTCTACAATACGAGTATGCTTAATAGATACTAAAAAACATAAGATGCATCTATGAACAGAATGTGGCCTGTATATATACTTAAAACATATTCCAAAGATTGATATATGGAAAGTGCCTATTATAAAAAAAACAAAAACAAAAATGAGGTGTATTAATTAATATAATATCTAAACAAGTTCCTACAATCAAAGACAGGACCCTCAACAATAAGTTGAAACGTAGTCAAAAGATAATGACATACATGTTAGATAGGCAACGATGAGGGTATGATGAAAAAGGGACGTGATGTGTGTGATAGGAATTTATACAATTGATATTGAATGGCATGAAAGTGTTAGAACACTATAATACATGGAGGGGGAAAGTACAGCCAAAAGGGCATGCACAAATCTGGCATGAAGAAGGGAATTACTAAATAAAAATAAACTGAACAAATAGAAACATTCAGCTAGATTACGAGTTATGCGTGCTATAAGGGAAATAACGAACGCAACAAAAGTTGCGTTATTTCACCCTCTATAGCGCAGCCATTACAAGTTTTCAAACAGCCGGCTTGTGCGTGCCATATGGTTGCGTTGAGCTCCATACCACACAAAATACAAGCGCTGTTTTGACATGCTCGTGCACGCTTTCCCCATAGTCATCAATGGAGAGAGCGGGTCAGAAAAAAACCTAACACCTGCAATCGCGGAATGAAAAGCTCAGTAACGCAGCCCCATTGATGTCTATGGGGAAAAAAACACCCTAACATAAACCCCACGTCTAAACACCCCTAATCTGCTGCTCCCGACATTGCCGCCACCTACATAATGTTATTAACCTCTAATCTGCTGCTCTCGATATCGCCGCCACCTAAATAAATCTATTAACCCCTAATCTGCCTTCCCGATATCGCCACCACTATACTAAAGTTATTAAACCCTATTCCCCTGCACCCCAACATCGCCCACACTATTATAAATCTATTAACCCCAATTCCGCTGCTCCCCGACATCACCGCCACTAAATAAAGCTATTAACCCCTAAACCTCTGGCCTCCCACATCACTACCACTAAATAAATCTATTAACCCCTAAACCGCCAGCCCCCCACATCGCAACAACCTAAATTAAACTATATTAACCCCTAAACCTAACCTTAACCGTAACCCTAACACCCCCTAACTTTAACATAATTAAAATAGAGCTAAATTAAAGTTACCATTATTAACTAAATAATACCTATTTAGAACTAAATGCATACTTACCTGTGAAATAAAACCTATGCTAGCTACAATATAACTAATAGTTATATTGTAGTTAGCTTCGGTTTTATTTTTATTTCACAGGTAAATTTACATTTATTTTAACTAGGTATACTAGTTAGTAAATAGTTATTAACTATTTACTAACTACCTAGTTAAAATAAATACAAATGTACCTGTGAAATAATACCTAAGCTGTCTTACACTAAAACCTAACATTACAAAAATAAAAACCTAATATTACAAAAAATAAAAAACATTAAAATTACAAAAAATAAAAAACCTACCATTACAAAAAATAACAAACGAAATTATCCAAAACAATAAAAATGATTCCTATTATAATACCTTTTTTTTATCTATAATAAACTGCAAAGGCATTACCCTAAAGATATCAGCTCTTTTTCTAAAAACGAAAAAACAAACACATTAAAAATAAAAAAATGGCTATTCTAAAAAGAAAAACCCACCCCAAAACGAAAAAAAAAAACATTACACAAAATAACAAACAAATTATCCAAAATAATAACAATTATTCATATTCTAATACCTATTTAAAAAACAAAACAAAAAACCTAATAAACTACCAATATCCCTTAAAAGGGCCTTTTTGCAAACATTTATAGGGGCTCTTTCGAACACCAATACATCTGGCACAATAATCCAAATATAGGGAATCTCATACACTACTTCTGTTACATTGATGATGTTATTATCATCTGGAAAGGGGATGAGCCCAAAATTTGTGATTTTATTAAACATATTAATAACAATAACATGAATCTCAAATTCACACAAAGAACATACAGACTTTTTAGACCTTACCCTATTCATTGCCACAAATCAAGTAGCAGTCAGAAACTTTAGAAAAGCCACAGATAGAAACGGGCTGCTTAACGCTAGAAGCGGCCATCTTCCTAGATGGAAGAGAAAAATCCCATTGGGACAATACCAGCGCATCAAAAGAAATTGCACCCTTCCACCTGACTATGAAAAAACAGAATTTATGCTTACCTGATAAATTACTTTCTCCAACGGTGTGTCCGGTCCACGGCGTCATCCTTACTTGTGGGATATTCTCTTCCCCAACAGGAAATGGCAAAGAGCCCAGCAAAGCTGGTCACATGATCCCTCCACAGATAGAAACGGGCTGCTTAACGCTAGAAGCGGCCATCTTCCTAGATGGAAGAGAAAAATCCCATTGGGACAATACCAGCGCATCAAAAGAAATTGCACCCTTCCACCTGACTATGAAAAAACAGAATTTATGCTTACCTGATAAATTACTTTCTCCAACGGTGTGTCCGGTCCACGGCGTCATCCTTACTTGTGGGATATTCTCTTCCCCAACAGGAAATGGCAAAGAGCCCAGCAAAGCTGGTCACATGATCCCTCCTAGGCTCCGCCTACCCCAGTCATTCGACCGACGTAAAGGAGGAATATGCATAGGAGAAATCATATGATACCATGGTGACTGTAGTTAGAGAAAATAATTCATCAGACCTGATTAAAAAAACCAGGGCGGGCCGTGGACCGGACACACCGTTGGAGAAAGTAATTTATCAGGTAAGCATAAATTCTGTTTTCTCCAACATAGGTGTGTCCGGTCCACGGCGTCATCCTTACTTGTGGGAACCAATACCAAAGCTTTAGGACACGGATGATGGGAGGGAGCAAATCAGGTCACCTAGATGGAAGGCACCACGGCTTGCAAAACCTTTCTCCCAAAAATAGCCTCAGAAGAAGCAAAAGTATCAAATTTGTAAAATTTGGTAAAAGTGTGCAGTGAAGACCAAGTCGCTGCCTTACATATCTGATCAACAGAAGCCTCGTTCTTGAAGGCCCATGTGGAAGCCACAGCCCTAGTGGAGTGAGCTGTGATTCTTTCAGGAGGCTGCCGTCCGGCAGTCTCATAAGCCAATCGGATGATGCTTTTAAGCCAAAAAGAGAGAGAGGTAGAAGTTGCTTTTTGACCTCTCCTTTTACCAGAATAAACAACAAACAAAGAAGATGTTTGTCTGAAATCCTTTGTAGCCTCTAAATATAATTTTAGAGCACGAACTACATCCAAATTGTGTAACAAACGTTCCTTCTTTGAAACTGGATTCGGACACAAAGAATGCACAACTATCTCCTGGTTAATGTTTTTGTTAGAAACAACTTTCGGAAGAAAACCAGGTTTAGTACGCAAAACCACCTTATCTGCATGGAACACCAGATAAGGAGGAGAACACTGCAGAGCAGATAACTCTGAAACTCTTCTAGCAGAAGAAATTGCAACCAAAAACAAAACTTTCCAAGATAGTAACTTAATATCTACGGAATGTAAGGGTTCAAACGGAACCCCTTGAAGAACTGAAAGAACTAAATTGAGACTCCAAGGAGGAGTCAAAGGTTTGTAAACAGGCTTGATTCTAACCAGAGCCTGAACAAAAGCTTGAACATCTGGCACAGCCGCCAGTTTTTTGTGAAGTAAAACAGATAAAGCAGAAATCTGTCCCTTCAAAGAACTTGCAGATAATCCTTTCTCCAAACCCTCTTGTAGAAAGGATAGAATCTTAGGAATTTTTATCTTGTTCCATGGGAATCCTTTAGATTCACACCAACAGATATATTTTTTCCATATTTTATGGTAAATTTTCCTAGTTACAGGCTTTCTAGCCTGGACAAGAGTATCAATGACAGAATCTGAAAACCCACGCTTTGATAAAATCAAGCGTTCAATCTCCAAGCAGTCAGTTGGAGTGAAGCCAGATTCGGATGTTCGAATGGACCTTGAACAAGAAGGTCCTGTCTCAAAGGTAGCTTCCATGGTGGAGCCGATGACATATTCACCAGGTCTGCATACCAAGTTCTGCGTGGCCACGCAGGAGCTATCAAGATCACCCTAGCCCTCTCCTGATTGATCCTGGCTACCAGCCTGGGAATGAGAGGAAACGGTGGGAATACATAAGCTAGGTTGAAGGTCCAAGGCGCTATCAGTGCATCTACTAGAGTCGCCTTGGGATCCCTGGATCTGGACCCGTAGCAAGGAACCTTGAAGTTCTGACGAGACGCCATCAGGTCCATGTCTGGAATGCCCCATAATTGAGTTATTTGGGCAAAGATTTCCGGATGGAGTTCCCACTCCCCCGGATGGAAAGTCTGACGACTCAGAAAATCCGCTTCCCAATTTTCCACTCCTGGGATGTGGATTGCAGACAAGTGGCAGGAGTGATTCTCCGCCCATTTAATTATTTTGGTCACTTCCTCCATCGCCAGGGAACTCCTTGTTCCCCCCTGATGGTTGATATATGCAACAGTCGTCATGTTGTCTGATTGAAACCTTATGAATTTGGCCTTTGCTAGTTGAGGCCAAGCTTTGAGAGCATTGAATATCGCTCGCAGTTCCAGAATGTTTATCGGGAGAAGAGATTCTTCCCGAGACCATAGACCCTGAGCTTTCAGGGGTTCCCAGACCGCGCCCCAGCCCACCAGACTGGCGTCGGTCGTGACAATGACCCACTCTGGTCTGCGGAAGCTCATTCCCTGTGACAGGTTGTCCAGGTTCAGCCACCAACGGAGTGAATCTCTGGTTCTTTGATCTACTTGGATCGTCGGAGACAAGTCTGTATAATCCCCATTCCACTGTCTGAGCATGCACAGTTGTAATGGTCTTAGATGAATTCGTGCAAAAGGAACTATGTCCATTGCCGCAACCATCAAACCTATTATTTCCATGCACTGCGCTATGGAAGGAAGAAGAACAGAATGAAGTACTTGACAAGAGCTTAGAAGTTTTGATTTTCTGGCCTCTGTCAGAAAAATCTTCATTTCTAAGGAGTCTATTATTGTTCCCAAGAAGGGAACTCTTGTTGACGGGGACAGAGAACTTTTTTCTATGTTCACTTTCCACCCGTGAGATTTGAGAAAGGCTAGGACAATGTCCGTATGAGCCTTTGCTTTTGACAGAGACGACGCTTGAATCAGTATGTCGTCCAAGTAAGGTACGACTGCAATGCCCCTTGGTCTTAGCACCGCTAGAAGGGACCCTAGTACCTTTGTGAAAATCCTTGGAGCAGTGGCTAATGCGAATGGAAGTGCCACAAACTGGTAATGCTTGTCCAGAAAGGCGAACCTTAGGAACCGATGATGTTCCTTGTGGATAGGAATATGTAGATACGCATCCTTTAAATCCACCGTGGTCATGAATTGACCTTCCTGGATGGTAGGAAGAATTGTTCGAATGGTTTCCATTTTGAACGATGGAACCCTGAGAAATTTGTTTAGAATCTTGAGATCTAAAATTGGTCTGAATGTTCCTTCTTTTTTGGGAACTATGAACAGATTGGAGTAAAACCCCATCCCTTGTTCTCCTAATGGAACAGGATGAATCACTCCCATTCTTAACAGGTCTTCTACACAATGTAAGAATGCCTGTCTTTTTATTTGGTTTGAAGACAATTGAGACCTGTGGAACCTCCCCCTTGGGGGTAGTTCCTTGAATTCCAGGAGATAACCTTGAGAAACTATTTCTAGCGCCCAAGGATCCTGAACATCTCTTGCCCAAGCCTGAGCAAAGAGAGAGAGTCTGCCCCCCACCAGATCCGGTCCCGGATCGGGGGCCAACACTTCATGCTGTTTTAGTAGCAGTGGCAGGTTTCTTGGCCTGCTTACCCTTGTTCCAGCCTTGCATCGGTCTCCAGGCTGGTTTGGTTTGAGAACTATTACCCTCTTGCTTAGAGGGTGTAGAATTTGAGGCTGGTCCGTTTCTGCGAAAGGGACGAAAATTTGGCTTATTTTTAGCCTTAAAAGACCTATCCTGAGGAAGGGCGTGGCCCTTTCCCCCAGTGATGTCTGAAATAATCTCTTTCAAGTCAGGGCCAAACAGCGTTTTACCCTTGAAAGGGATGTTAAGCAATTTGTTCTTGGAGGACACATCCGCTGACCAAGACTTTAGCCAAAGCGCTCTGCGCGCCACAATAGCAAAACCTGAATTTTTCGCCGCTAATCTAGCTAATTGCAAAGTGGCGTCTAAGATAAAAGAGTTAGCCAATTTAAGTGCTTGAACTCTGTCCATAACCTCCTCATACGAAGATTCTTTATTGAGCGACTTTTCTAGTTCTTCGAACCAGAAACACGCTGCTGTAGTGACAGGAACAATGCATGAAATTGGTTGTAGAAGGTAACCTTGCTGAACAAACATCTTTTTAAGCAAACCCTCTAATTTTTTATCCATAGGATCTTTGAAAGCACAACTATCTTCTATAGGGATAGTAGTGCGTTTGTTTAGAGTAGAAACCGCCCCCCTCGACCTTGGGGACTGTCTGCCATAAGTCCTTTCTGGGGTCGACCATAGGAAATAATTTCTTAAATATAGGGGGAGGAACAAAAGGTATGCCGGGCCTTTCCCATTCCTTATTTACAATGTCCGCCACCCGCTTGGGTATAGGAAAAGCATCGGGGGGCACCGGGACCTCTAGGAACTTGTCCATCTTACATAATTTCTCTGGAATGACCAAATTGTCACAATCATCCAGAGTAGATAACACCTCCTTAAGCAGAGCGCAGAGATGTTCTAATTTAAATTTAAAAGTAATAACATCAGGTTCAGCTTTTTGAGAAATTTTTCCTGAATCTGAAATTTCTCCCTCAGACAAAACCTCCCTCCTGGCCCCTTCAGATTGGTGTGAGGGTATGTCAGAACCATTATCATCAGCGTCCTCATGCTCTTCAGTATCTAAAACAGAGCAATCGCGCTTTCTCTGATAAGTGGGCATTTTGGACAAAATGTTTTTAATAGAATTATCCATTACAGCCGTTAATTGTTGCATAGTAAGAAGGATTGGCGCACTAGATGTACTAGGGGCCTCTTGTGTGGGCAAGACTGGTGTAGACACAGAAGGGGATGATGCAGTACCATGCTTACTCCCCTCGCTTGAGGAATCATCTTGGGCAACATCATTATCAGTGGCATCATTGTCCCTACTTTGTTTGGACACTATGTCACATTCATAACATATATTTAAATGGGGAGGAACCTTGGCTTTCAAACATACAGAACATCGTTTTAAAATAAAACCGTTACTGTCACTTTAAATTTTAAACTGAACACACTTTATTACTGAATATGTGAAAAAGTATGAAGGAATTGTTCAAAATTCACCAAAATTTCACCACAGTGTCTTAAAGCCTTAAAAGTATTGCACACCAAATTTGAAAGCTTTAACTCTTAAAATAACAGAACCGGAGCCGTTTTTACATTTAACCCCTATACAGTCCCTGGTATCTGCTTTGCTGAGACCCAACCAAGCCCAGAGGGGAATACGATACCAAATGACGCCTTCAATAAGCTCCTCACACATGCATCTGCATGCCCTGCTTTCCAAAAACAACTGCGCATTAGTGGCGCGAAAATGAGGCTCTGCCTATGACTAGAAAAGGCCCCCAGTGAAAAAGGTGTCCAATACAGTGCCTGCCGTTTTTTTAATACATCCCCAAGATTAAAAGAACTATTTATAGTTATAATCCACTAAATATACTTATAAAGTAATCGTTTTAGCCCAGAAAAATGTCTACCAGTCTTTAAAGCCCTTGTGAAGCCCTTTATTCTTATACTAAACTAAGAAAATGGCTTACCGGTTCCCATAGGGAAAATGACAGCTTCCAGCATTACCAAGTCTTGTTAGAAATGTGTCATACCTCAAGCAGCAAAAGTCTGCCCACTGTTTCCCCCAACTGAAGTTAATTCATCTCAACAGTCCTGTGTGGAAACAGCCATCGATTTTAGTAACGGTTGCTAAAATCATTTTCCTCTTACAAACAGAAATCTTCATCTCTTTTCTGTTTCAGAGTAAATAGTACATACCAGCACTATTTTAAAATAACAAACTCTTGATTGAAGAATAAAAACTACATTTAAACACCAAAAAACTCTTAACCATCTCCGTGGAGATGTTGCCTGTGCAACGGCAAAGAGAATGACTGGGGTAGGCGGAGCCTAGGCGGGATCATGTGACCAGCTTTGCTGGGCTCTTTGCCATTTCCTGTTGGGGAAGAGAATATCCCACAAGTAAGGATGACGCCGTGGACCGGACACACCTATGTTGGAGAAAGAGTTTTTAGAGAAGGGCTATGACACAGCCTTCCTGAAAAAAAGTTAAACATCAAGTTCAACACATGGACAGACAAGATATGCTGAAACCATTATCCAAAGGGAAAAACACAGAGGACAACATCAGATTTATTACCACTTTCAGTCAGGGGAGTAAATCCATAGAACATATACTAAATTCCCATTGGGGCATACTAAAAGCAGATCTGGTACTGGGGTGCATATTACTAGATAAACCAATCATCACCTATAAAAAGAATAAACTCAGACCTATTCCTCAATATCCTACTCCTAATAACAGTGCCAAAAACTGGCTAGGTACATTGAAAGGAACTAAGAGATGTTGAGTCCCTCAATGTGGAATGTGTTCTCACATCTGTCACCTAGAGAAGTATACTAACTCTCATAATAGTAAAGAGTATAACATTCAGAAACGCTTCTCGTGTAGCTCCACATATGTAGTCTATCTGTTAAGTTGCAGTTGTAATTTGATCTACATAGGGCGCACCAAAAGAACTATGAGAAAAAGATTTAGTGAACACAAGTACAACATTGTTCACAAACTAGACACACACAGTGTATCTTATCATTTCAGAAAAAACATGGTTTCAATCCTGATTGCCTAAAAGTAAAAATCATTGAGGGCATTCCACTCAATAATTATTCTAACAGACTCAGAACCCTACGTCAAAGAGAGACTTTTTGGATTCCTGAACTTGAATCCCTTTCCCCTAATGGTCTCAACATAGATCTCAATAGTAATGCCTTTATGTAAATACATCTATGAACCACATATATCTCCCAATGTTTTTATTTGTTCAGTTTGTTTTTATTTAGTAATTCCCTTCTTCATGCAGAATTTGAGCATGCCCTTTTGGGTGTACTTGCCCCCTCCATGTATTATAGTGTTCTAACACTTTCATGCCATTCAATATCAATTGTATAAATTCCTATCACACACATCACGTACCTTTTTCATCATACCCTCATCGTTGTCTATCTAACATGTATGTCATTATCATCTTTCCACTACGTTTCAACTTATTGTTGAGGGTCCTGTCTTTGATTGTAGGAACTTGTTTAAATATTATGTTTAGACTGTTTATTAATACACCTTGTTTTTTATTTTTTTTCTAATAGACACTTTCCATACATCAATCCTTGGAATATGTTTTAAGTATATATACAGGCCACATTCTGTTCATAGATGCATCTTATGTTTTTTAGTATCTATTGGGCATATTCATTGTATTTTAGAGGCTAACACCAAAATTGATTTGTTCTTTTTTGTTAGTATTTATTACGTGAATCTTCCACAAGCATATTCTGTGTATTTTATTTCATTCTCTAGACAATTTTTATGTAACACAAATGAACTATCCTCGTCATAATAAGCACTTTCCATATAGTACCTTCTCGAAAATATTTGCTTGAATTATGCATAATTCCCATTGTATGTATTAGCACATGTATTTTAACAACAGTAGATTTAACCTATCAGAGACCTGGACAGCGTATATACAGCAGTCCCATCAGCCACTCACTATCATCCTCTTGAGAAAGTCCTAACGTTATAGGACAAAACGTGTTGAGGTCATCACGCTACCTACGTCACAGTCGTCCATTGACTCCAAGAAGCTCTGTCACCACTCTGGTGCTGCACACACCACGGACACGGCTATGGTATTTCAATCATCTACCCCTGATTCTCTCTGGACTAATGTACGCATGGAGCGTCTCTTATTTTGCCTGCTTTTACCTTACAGCTTGTGTGTTTTTATTGTGCACATTTTGCCCATGTATTAAAACAGTTTTACCCTTAGATTGGGATGCGCTGTGTTTCTTTCTTTTCAGCTTGATTCTACCAAGGACTCCACAGACAGAAGTTTCCTCAAACGAACAGCAGCTCCCTGCTCTGATACACTCTACTGCGAGGAAGGCACGATTACAGTATTGTCCATTAAGAACTCTCACTACCAGCATTCTCTGACTGCTGTTTACCATACCCCAAAGGAGGAAGGATTACCATTCAACTATCTGGGATTCCAGTATACCTGCTTCCTTGATGTGATACCCCCTTTTACAGTCGGTACTGTGTTATTTAACTTTATATCAAGTTCCCTTAACTTGAGGGAATTATACAACATATACTCTGCGGCAACAATATAATTTGTGACCACCCATTGGGACACATTTTCTTCATGTACTCTTCTATACCCACTATATACCAATAACTTTAAATTATTATTTTATCTTGAGCCATCTGAATACTCATTTTAACATTGGTTTCATTTTTATATTTTATTATTATTATTTTTTTATTTATTTATTTTATTTTTTGTACTAAATAGGGAGCGCAGCATATTTTCTTTCTTATTAGCTATTAACAGCCAGACTGTGAGATAAAAGGTAAACTGCAGAGTCTTAGAAATCATCCTATAAGCCTACCTAGGTTAAGCTTTTAACATAATATACCATGAGAAAAAAGCAAATTTGATGATAAAAATAAATTGGAAAGTTGTTTAAAATGACATGCTGAATCTGAATGATTAAAGTTTAATTTGGACTACACTCAAGTCAAAATTAAACTTTCATTATTCAGATAGAGCACACCATTTTAGACAACTTTCCAATTAACTTCTATTATCTAAATGTGCACAATCTTTTTATATACACACTTTCTGAGGCACCAGCTCCTACTGAGCATGTGCAAGATTCACAGAATATACGTAGATGCATTTTATTATTGACTTATTGCTGTCACATGATGCAGTAGGAGAGAAAATATAACTAACTTTAAAATTTGTCAGAAAGAAATCTACTACTCATTTGATTTTGTATTGTCTTTTTATAATGCATTTAGTAATTATGCTATTCCACTGTGTTTAGTGGTCCTTTAACTGCACCTTTAAATTTAAACCGTTAATATAAAATTACAGTAACCCATTTTTAGGTATTTATTTTCTTTTTTAAAAGTGCCCAAATTGCCTGAAATTCTCATTGAAGTTGTGTGGTGTATGTGTCTATGTTCTGAGGTTATTTAAATTATGTGTACATGTTCGTAATAATATTCGGCTTATTAAGGTTCATGGTACTTACCTGTCAGCAACTTTGTCTACAGCTGCAGATTACTGCTTCCAGTAGATGGGTCTAATCTGAGGCAGTGCAAGAACAGTGCTAAGGATCACACAAGGAACAGCATCTACCTTGGCAAATATATCCGCATTTCACCAGGGGAGGACTGTGGATCACACAAGGAGCAGCGCACTGTAAACCAAGGGATTGGCAGAGAAATTTGCATTTCACCTGGGAGGCCTGTGACATGTCCACAATGGGAAAAGATATTTCACTGCCTGGCTGAAACTCCTGTCTACTGGGCTGTTCTGTTTGAAGGCATTCTGAGTAGGAATTGGGTCTCGGATTGTTAAGAAAACTGCTCTCAATGAAATGTAGTATCTTCTTCTTGAAGCACAAGAATAATTTTTATCAGATAAAGTATATATGAGTGTAACACTTTATTTTATTGTATTTATGTTGTGTTTGGTGCACATTGCTTTTTTACTCCTTACACTATGGGATAAATTTATCAAAAGTCAGGCGGACATGATTCACTGTAGCCCGGCATACGCTGACGGCGTTTATCATTGCACAAGCATTTCGTGTGAAATGCTTGTGCAATGCCGCCCCCTGCTCATTCGCATCTTATGACCGCTGCTTCTTAACTTAGGTTTCAGGTGGACCTGAAACCTCGGATGGACACAGCAGCATCCACTGGTTGTTAAATCCGTCCCCAAGTCTTCTGTCAAGCAAACCCCACATTCACTAATTTAGTTTGTGCTCGAACATTTACTTTCAACATGTAATATGTGCGCAAGTTAGTGTGGTTGCGATATTGGTTATTGTGACCCACGCTAACAACATTGTCAGATAGTAAAGAAATATATAAAACAACACTGAAATAGCAATAACAGAGAATGCTAAATTTTGCGCATTACACGTCTAAATATGCATTTTCTTTTCTACATTAAAATAAGTGTAACGTTTTAGTGTCCATAATTCAATAAGCGCCACCATGTTGTAACCTAGGTTTAATTAAGGGACATGATACCAAAATGTTGAAACATTTTAAATTGATGCATCATTTTTTTATTAATTTTGTTAAATATTTCAAAATTGAACAGACAATATTTTCATCATTCTCTTCACAACTCCTCATTATTGCCTGGATATGCATTTTGTTCAGGTTTTGGTTTGAATGTGACACATTTGTACTAGTATAATACCAACATGTTCAATCTCTTGAGACATTTATATATATATATAGAGAAAGAGAGAGAGAAAGAGAGAGAGAGAGAGATGATTTTCATGTCATCTTTTTACAGTTATGCTGTATCACTTTCAAGTGATTTATCATATGAGTATTGTGTCCCTTTAAGGCTGGATTCTGAACTTCCACATTTTACAAGAACTGGAAAGCCCACAATATTCAGAATAACAACAGGGAAATGGCACAAAATAAATAATGACAGTATATTGCAAAGTTGTTTTACTACTTCATAAAATTAAACATTTTATATTAAAATATCAAGTTATTTAAAGTTCCTTTAATAATTACAGCCTTCTCTGAGAACTAAGAGTAAGTGATATTCCTGTCAGTACCAGGGAGTTGATGAGGAGTAAAGCGGAGTGTAAATAGTATGACGAATGATCTGCAAGTTTCTAAACATGCTCAACCAAGTAAAACTAGTAGTTCACTCATTTAAAGGGACACAAAACCCACAATGTTTATTGCATGATTTAGACAGAGCATACTTTTTTAAATAACTTTCCAATTTACTTCCATTATCCAATATGCTTTATTTTCTAGGTATTTAGTTAAAAGAGCAGCAATGCACTACTGGGAGCTAGCTGAATAGCTCAATGTCACCAATCACCAGATAGCTCCCAGTAGTGCATTGCTGCTCTTTAGCCTACCTAGGTATGTTTTTCAAACAAAGGGTACCAAGAGATTTAAACAAATTATAAAGTAGAAGTAAATTGGAAAGTTGTTTAAAATGGCATGCTCTATATGAGTCATGAAAGAAAGAAAATGAGTTTCATGTCCCTTTAAGTCATACTTTTACTGCTGTTCGTTTTCTTTTGTGAATTTTTCTGGTACAAAATAATTAAAACTATAATGGTAAAATAGTCAGCATCATCATTTTTTCAAGTGTACCTTGTATTCTTCATAATCTTTTTCATCTAGAAGAACCTGTTTCTCCACTTCTATGAGCTCTTCTGGAGTTGGCTTGGAACCCAATGTATTCACAGATGTTTTTTCATAAAGTGGATAGCCTGAGAAAAATAGTTCTTTCCATTCATTCATTAACTTTTTGGGTATTAGCCTAAAGGAACACAAAAATATAGTATCTGAATAATAAATAATAGTAGAAATGATATACAGGTAGCCCTCAGTTTACCCCGGGGTTAGGTTCCAGAAGGAATGGTTGTAAATTGAAACCGTTGTAAATCGAAACCCAGTTTATAATGTAAGTCAATGGAAGTGTGGGAGATAGGTTCCAGGCCCCTCTCAAAATTGTCATAAGTAACACCTAATACATTATTTTTAAAGCTTTAAAATTAAGACTTTAAATGCTAAACAGCATTATAAACCTAATAAAATAATCACACAACACAGAATATATAATTAAACTAAGTTAAATGAACAAAAACATTTGCTAAACAGCATTATAAACCTAATAAAATAATCACACAACACAGACTTCACTTGCATTTTTCTGCAAACAGTTCTTTCTATGCATTCCAATCTGGACTGATTTATAGACAGGAAGATCTTGTTCCTTTGAAATCTGCTCGATAGCTCAGGTCTGGTTAAACTGATTAATTCCAGCTTGCTTGGCTTTGCTGCAACACAAGCGGACAGCTCCAACTACTGGCTATTTTAATAAATGCACTGCTTCTCAATGCTTTTCAATAGCAGTCACATGACTGGAAAAAAGGTTGTTATTCTGAAACGGTGTAAATTGGACCGTTGTAAAACGAGGGCCACCTGTATAAGTATTTAACTTCTTCATTATCCAATGCAAAAGTAAACTTTATTGGAATTAGCCAATATCATTTTCCCATACCAAAATATGCAACTTGCTCCTCTTCAAATACATTTAAAAGATAATTGCAGGCACATTGAATTAAAAAGATCTTAAATAGAAAACCTATTTTTGATACAGCATTACCAGATTGACATACATAGCTCTCAAACACATTTGGGCTTTTAGCCATTTATGTGGTATATCTGATTGAGAATTTGTCACAGTAGTTTAATTTAGCAGCATTATAGACAGTTTGGAAAAGCTATCCTTTGAAATCAAGAAAAATTGTTGAAAATGCTTTAAACTGTGACAATGTTGACATTAAAAGCTATGAAACTTACTGCGTACTAATTATAGCTTATATTAATACTATATGGTGGGAACCACTCTTTTCCTTTATTGGCCCAGATTACAAGCGTAGCACTAATATTAGAGCAGGGTGTGATATCAATATCACAGGATCACCCTAAAAGTAGTGTAAACTTGATTTTACAAGTCCATGGTAAAACAGATATACCAGAGAAGCTTTAGCGAAGTCAACATCCCATTAAACGTCCTATAGTTTCAATGGAAATGGCAACACTAAACATTTCTCATATTACAAGTTGAAAGCTATGTTTTGAGCTTGAGCGAAAGTTAAAATAGCACTAGAACGATGTTTTAAAAGTAAACATGTGCAGAGTTTTGTCCAAAAGATCTGTTTAGGAATTTTGAAAACGTTCGGTCAGGCTGAATTTCGGCCATGCAGACATTCAGTTTGGACGAATATTGGATTGGTATTTGTTACTGTTATTTCCAACAGGAACAGCTAATGTAGACAATTAATATTAACAAAAAGCTTACATTAAAAATGTATCGCTCCAATTGTAATCTAGGCCATAGCGTGGCATTTTTAATCCTTCTGCACATCACCAGATGCTATTGTAAAGCACCAGTGGCAAAATGTAAGCACTGCTACCCCCTTGACACCAAACATAACCACAACACTAAATAGCCATTATATATACACACATATACACAAAAGATCCCCCTTATTTTTCCTTTATATCTTATAAGAGAGGCAGGTATACAAATTGATAAGGCAAATATAAACAAATAATAATTAAATATGATCAGAATCGTACAGTTTGAGTTGAAATAACACTTTCTTCGAATAGCTGGTAAAAAAATCCCAGAGCGCTACCACATTTTTGAAAGGGTGTTACCTGTTTGTTAGCTCTCGGTATTCCCCTGTTTTAGTAGCAAGATCAACAATTTGGTTTATTATTTCCTGACATATGAAATAGTGTTTTTTATAGTGAGCCTCTGCACGTTCAGCTGCAATTTGGTCATGAAGCTCTTGAACTTTACGAATTTGCTCTTCACAATCAAGTTTTGTTTGTTTTTGTAAAGCCTGTAAACAGCAAACAAATAGTCAGTGAAAACAAATCAGAAGACAGAAGAGGATTAAAAAGATCTAATATTTCAAAAAGAAAATGTTGCAGGATGTTTCTCTATGGGGTTGAATACAATTATTCCCTTGTTTCTGGCAGAAAACTATTTCTGAACCTCAGCTGGTATTGTCAGTGTGTTTTTTTTCAGTGATCACAATCCAAAAAAATATTCTGCCTATAATATCCCTAAAGCTTGAAATTGTTACCTTACAAACACAACACAAAACCATTATCTGGAATATTAATCTCATGTTTGTTAACACAATTGAAACTTTGATAGATTAATCAAGTAGTGTTTGTATAATCTGCTTTCAAATTTAATTTTATCATCAAATTTGCTTTTTTCACTTGGTATTCTTTGTTGAAAGCTAAACGTAGGTAGGCTAAACGTAAGTAGGCTCAAACTGATTTCTAAATTCTTTTTCAGAGTTAGACAGTCCTAGTTCATGTGTGTCAAATAGATAACATTGTGCTCACTCCCGTGGAGATAGCATTGATTGGCTAAAATGCAAGTCTGTCAAAAGAACTGAAATAAGGGGGCAGTATGCAGAGGCTTAGATACAAGGTAATCACAGAGGTAAAAAGTATATTAATATAACAGTGTTGGCTATGCAAAACTGGGGAATGGGTAATAAAGGGATGTATCTATCTTTTTAAACAATAAACATTTTCAAGGAGACTGTTCCTTTAAGTACTGAGAATCTGAATTGTGATCAGAAAAACAGGACTAGCGCATGTTAAGTATAAGGTTATTTTTTTCATCAAACTGATAATGTAACTGCCAATAAACTATGAAAATAGCTGACTGTGATCATGTTAACATTGAAATATGTGTGTATCAGCCAATCACCAGGTAGCTTCCCATAGTGCATTTCTGCTCCTAAGCCTACCTAGGTATACTTTTAAGCAAAGGATACGAAGAGAACAGAGTAAATTTGTTAAAAGAAGTATAAGGAAAAAAAAACTCTTAAAAGTGCATGTTCTATCGGAACATGGAAAGTTTAATTTTGACTTTTATGTTCCTTTTTGTATTAACAGAATCTTCCTTTAAAAAATCTAAGATGATCTGAAATATTTATTTTAATGAGTATTGTTTATTCCTAAAACCACTGATTTTCTTTTTACTTGAATTGACTTATTTTTCTTTAGCCAGTGAAAATCAATAAAATATGACGTACCGCTTCTCTGTCAAGAGCTTCTTGGAATTCTTGCTTTCGCCTTTCCTCATATTGTTTTTCCCGGAACATTCTGTTTTGTTTTAGAACTTCTTTTTCATGACGCACGTGCATCAGCTGCACTGCAATCCTACGTTCTTGTTGAGATTGTCTCATTAAGCGGTTTATAAGTTGCTCTTCTCTGAAAGCTTCCTGTAAAGTAAGTAATAAAAAAAACATTTTAGAATATTACCTCATACAACATATATATTCAAGTTTTAGTATCTGAAATCAATTTGAAAAAATGTATATTTTTTACTTAAACATCTAAAAAAATATTATATTTGCTCTAGGTCAGTGATGATCAACTGCTTTGCATGTAGGGGCGACACATGAACATTTTATAAGTCTTAAAGGGATAGTAAAGTCATAGTAAGACATTCATGATTTAGACCACTGGTTTTCAAACCTGTCCTCAGACCTCCCCAACAGGCCAGGTTTTTAGGATTATCTTGGATGAAAGCAGGTAAAATAACCACGTTTACAAATGAGCTGATTATTTCACCTGTGCCCCCAGTTCAGATATCCTCAAAATATGGCCTGTTCGGGAGGCCTGAGGACAGGTTGGAAAACCAGTGATTTAGACAGAGCATACAATTTTAAACAACTTTCCAATTTACTTCTATTATTTAATTTGCTTCCTTCTCTTGTTATCATTTGCTGAAAGGTTTATCTAAGTGAGCTCAGGAGCAGCAAAGAATACCAATTGTCATTGGCTCAACCATGTGATCAGTTAGAAACCAGTAGTGCATTGCTGCTCTTACAACAAATGATACCAAGAGAATGAAACAAATTTGATAACGGAAGTAAACTGGAAAGTTGTTTAAAATTGTATGTTCTACCTAAATCATGAAATAATTTTTTTGGGTTTCATGTCCCTTTAAAGACCACATATAAATATATATATATATACTGAATCCAAATTAGTGCACTCTCACTTGCCAACCCTAACATAGACCAGGGTGCTTAACAAAATATTCAATCGGGACAAGTAATAAGCACTCACTGGATTTAAGCACAGCAAACTATTTATTAGGCAGTGACGTTTCGGGGCATTCACCCCTTCTTCAGACGGTGGGTCTGAAGAAGGGGTGAATGCCCCAAAACGTCACTGCCTAATAAATAGTTTGCTGTGCTTAAATCCAGTGAGTGCTTATTACTTGTCCCGATTATATATATATATATATATATATATATATATATATATATATATATATATATATATATATATATAGTGGCTACACCGGTGTGGATGGAGTGCTGGTCCACCGGCTATGTATTATATATATATATTTCCCAAAAATGTTCAGTGGACAGATTTAGTTAAACTTGTCTATATCCTCTTCTCCCCTAAAAATGACCTTTAGGCTATGGACACCTTGTTCGATCATGGGCAATCCCTGCTCTAGATGATTACAATATTAAAACACTAGAACCTCAATTTTCCCATAGCCATAAAATGATTTATATTAAATAAGAGAAAATGACGTGGTGACAAAAGGTTACATTTATGTTTGTAGTGTTTATGGGCACAAATTATTTAAGGATACACATGTACTCAGTAATATCTACATTAACAGCTATAAAGATTTGTTTAATATGATCAGATGTACTGGGCTGCCAACTGTAAACAGTCTGTGTAAGATCATAGGGAGTGTGTTGCTAAAGGGACAGTAAACAGATTGTAATTACAAGACATTTATGTTGTGTTGCTATAGAATAACATATCAGACAAATCTAAACACTTCCATACAAATCTTGTTTGCTGTATTTGTTTTTCAATAGCCAAGCTCCACCCACCATTTGCCTTATTTGTAGGAGCCAATCCGGGCATGAGTCTGCAGCCAACACGGCTCCCCAAAGTGATAATGTTAGTATAAAATGCATTGTTTTGCAGTTGTTATCTGATAAATCCAATTAGGTACAGATATGTAGCATAGTTAGCTTTGAGAAGTCGGCAGGTGTATTTCAAGCTCTGAATTAGAAAATCTTTTTTCATTTTTCAGAGCTAAATTACACGAAAAGGGGGCAGAAGAAATAACAAAAGTATGTTGCAAAGTTGTTGCATTACTGTCCCTTTAAATCACCTGTCCATATAGCTGACTCGGTAAGAAAAGAAAAGCAGATCAGATCAGATACATTAGAGCAGTGATGAGATTGTAAAAACACAAGTAAATGAATATGTCAGCTGCTCAGAATAACATTTTAATTAGACTTGTGCATTCAGATCCTATGTTAGGATCCAAATGTGGAAGAAGTCAGCTGCTTGTGGCATTTGGGTCTTTTCTGAGCTATTCTTGAGAAAGTGCAACACACTAAGAAGGATCCGAACGCACACGTCTAATTTTAATACACTTATAAACAACATGAAGGAAAAAAGGTGCCTAAATGGTGTGATAAATATAACCAAGGATCACAATACAGAGTATGACATACTCATCTTAATGTGAGCTTCATTTCCACAGATATTCTAATGACTCAGTAGAAACTCATCTTTGTTTAGGGTAGAATCCATCTGCTACCTCAACCCCTTTGAACCCGCACACCCGCCTATGATCGTTTGAGAATCATTTCGGACACTAAGCCTGAGAGCCATAAGTCTGCTGGCCGACTTCTAACTGTCTAGTCTGCTCCCCCTGCACTGTTGAAGTGCTCGGAAATTTGTCAGTACGTTTCTAGCCTTGTTGTACCGTAATCCTTGGTTGAAGTTATCACACCATTTGGGCGCCCGTTTTCCTTCTCATTGTTTTTCAGTTCAGGACTCATGTTTGCACAGGAGTTCGTTTAAAGAAGAAGCAACCACCCACTCTTTCTAATCATCACTTGGTTATTTAAGTGGACTTTTTATTGTATCACATTATATCAGATCGTATATTTAGGTCTGTCATATGGTATTTAAATGCTGTTTTATATATTGTTTTAGTCTCGCTATTGTTTGGCGCATCCAGCATTTATGTATTATTTAATACACTTATGACTGCACAGAAATGAATAAAAAAGTGCACTCATGCACCCAGATCACCATATACAAGGCCACCATAAAAGAAAATTGTGCTATAATGTTACACCAAACTCTAAATATTTCTAATTGTTAACATTTTTATATTACTGGGATCAATATAAAATATATGTTCTCTTAGCATGTTATAGAACCTGAGCAATAAAAATAAATGCACCATGTTTATCCCAACAGCTCTACTTTTTCACACTGCATTATCAGTCTGTAAATTTTTTAGATACTTATTTTTAACAGATTACAGGTAATTTGTATTGTGACATGAGTAAGGACATTATAATACACTCTGCATGTGATGAAATACTGCCATCTAGTGCTAAATCAGCAAAACCTTTTTGTATCAAAATTACAAAAACTTCAACGTATCGAACAGTAACATCCAATCCTTCAACTAGTTAAAAATTCCTACCTCCCTATAAGGAAAAGGGGGGATAAAAAGGTGATAAGTATAATAAGCAATCAAAAGAATTTCATAGAAAAACAGGTCGCATTAAAATCTGCTGTAGCTATTCTGTACCATCTTGACAATATGTTCATTCAGATTCGAAAATGAGAATAACATTTTTTTATATTTTCTGTATTTGTCCATAAAAGATAAAAAAATGGTCTTTTAAAAACAACAACAAAATGACTGAATGTGACATAAAATATAATTTATTCAATTATACAGTTAAAACAATGGCCTCTAGTTATCAAGCCGTCAACCTCAAATACGCTGGAATTCCGCAGCGTATTTGTGGCGAGGCTGATTCGCCTAAGTTATCAAGCCCTACACACCGGTAAAAGTAGAATTTTGTGACGTAAGCTTCGATCCGCCGGACTCAGTCTGACAAAGATTGATGCTTACGTCACTCCAGATGTTCCGAACGCAAGTTCGGCACAATCTGACTACTTTTGGTAGTTATCAAACTACTACCAGGTATGCTCGCCACTATTCCGGGCCAGCGTACCTGGATTTCAATCCGCCGCCCTGGAGGCAGCGGATCCCATAGGAATCAATGGGAGTCTGACCATAGCGAAAGCTCATGTTCACTGCTGCCCGATTTCCCATTGATTTCTATGGGAGATGTCTGCACCTAACACCCTAACAAGTACCCCGAGTCTAAACACCCGTAATCTGCCCCCCCTACACCGCCGCAACTAAATAAAGTGTTTAACCCCTAAACCGCCGCTCCCGGAGCCCACCGTCACCTACATTATACTTATTAACCCCTAATCTGCCCCCCCTACACCGCCGCAACTAAATAAAGTTATTACCCCCTAAACCGCCGCTCCCGGACCCCTCCGCCAACTACATAATACCTATTAACCCCTATCCTGCCCCCCCTATACCGCCGCCACCTATAATAAATTTATTAACCCCTATCCTGCGGATCAGTACCCCGCCACAACTAAATAAATTGTTTAACCCCCTAAACCGCCGCCCGGACCCCGCCGCCACCTATATTAAACTTAGTAACCCCTAATCTGCCCCCCTACACCGTTGCCACCTATAATAAGTTTATTAACCCCTATCCTGCCCCCCCTATACCGCCACCATCTATATTAAACTAATTAACCCCTAAACCTAAGTCTAACACTAACCCCTAACACTCCCCTAACTTAAATATTATTTTAATAAATCTAAATAAAAATTACTCTTATTAACTAAATTAATCCTATTTAAAACTATATACTTACCTATAAAATAAATCCTAATATAGCTACAATATAACTAATAATGATATTGTAGCTATTTTTGGATTTATTTTTATTTTACAGGCAAATTTAAATTTATTTTAACTAGGTACAATAGCTATTAAATAGTTATTAACTATTTAATAGCTACCTAGATAAAATAAAGACAAATTTACCTGTAAAATAAAAACTAACCTAAGTTACAATTACACCTAACACTACACTATCATTAAATAAACTATTCCTATTTAAAACTAAATACTTACCTGTAAAATAAACCCTAAGATAGCTACAATGTAATTAATAATTACATTGTAGCTATTTTAGGATTTATATTTATTTTACAGGCAACTTTGTATTTATTTTAACTAGGTACAATAGTTATTAAATAGTTATTAACTATTTAATAACTACCTAGCTAAAAGAAATACAAAATTACCTGTAAAATAAATCCTAACCTAAGTTACAATTAAACCTAACACTACACTATCATTAAATTAATTAAATAAATTAATAGCCAATACCTACAAATAAATACAATTAAATAAACTAAACTAAATTACAGAAAATAAAAAAATATTACAAGAATTTTAAACTAATTACACCTAATCTAAGCCCCTAATAAAATAAAAAAATAAAAAATAATAAAAGTCCCTACCCTATTCTACATTAAAAAGTAATCAGCTCTTTTACCAGCCCTTAAAAGGGCTTTTTGCGGGGCATGCCCCAAAGTAATCAGCTCTTTTGCCTGTAAAAAAAAATACAACCCCCCCAACATTAAAACCCACCACCCACATACCCCTACTCTAACCCACCCAAACCCCCCTTAAATAAACCTAACACTACCCCCCTGAAGATCTCCCTACCTTGAGTCGTCTTCACCCCTGCCGGGCCGAAGTCTTCATCCGATGGGGCAGAAGAGGACATCCAGACCGGCAGAAGTCTTCATCCTATCCGGGCAGAAGAGGACATCCGGATCGGCAGACATCTTCATCCAAGCGGCATCTTCTTTCTTCATCCATCCGATGAGGAGCGGCTCCATCTTCAAGACATCCGGCGCGGAACATCCTTCTTCACCGACGACTACCTGACGAATGAAGGTTCCTTTAAGTGACGTCATCCAAGATGGCATTCCGCGAATTCCAATTGGCTGATAGGATTCTATCAGCCAATCGGAATTAAGGTAGGAAAAATCTGATTGGCTGATGCAATCAGCCAATCAGATTGAAGTTCAATCCGATTGGCTGATCCAATCAGCCAATCGGATTGAACTTCAATCTGATTGGCTGATTGCATCAGCCAATCATATTTTTCCTACCTTAATTCCGATTGGCTGGTAGAATCCTATCAGCCTATCGGAATTCGAGGGACGCCATCTTGGATGATGTCACTTAAAGGAACCTTCATTCATCGGGTAGTCATCTGTGAAGAAGGATGTTCCGTGCCGGAGGTCTTGAAGATGGAGCCGCTCCTCGTCGGATGGATGAAGATAGAAGATGCCGCTTGGATGAAGATGTCTGCCGGTCCGGATGTCCTCTTCTGCCCGGATAGGATGAAGACTTCTGCCGGTCTGGATGTCCTCTTCTGCCCCATCGGATGAAGACTTCGGCCCAGCTGGGTGAAGACGACTCAAGGTAGGGAGATCTTCAGGGGGTAGTGTTAGGTTTATTTAAGGGGGGTTTGGGTGGGTTAGAGTAGGGGTATGTGGGTGGTGGGTTTTAATGTTGGGGGGGTTGTATTTTTTTTTACAGGCAAAAGAGCTGATTACTTTGGGGCATGCCCCGCAAAAAGCCCTTTTAAGGGCTGGTAAAAGAGCCGATTACTTTTTAATGTAGAATAGGGTAGGGGCTTTTATTATTTTTTTTTTATTTTATTTTATTAGGGGGCTTAGATTAGGTGTAATTAGTTTAAAATTCTTGTAATATTTTTTTATTTTCTGTAATTTAGTGTTTGGTTTTTTTTGTAATTTAGTTTAGTTTATTTAATTGTATTTATTTGTAGGTATTGGCTAGTAATTTATTTAATTAATTTAATGATAGTGTAGTGTTAGGTTTAATTGTAACTTAGGTTAGGATTTATTTTACAGGTAATTTTGTATTTCTTTTAGCTAGGTAGTTATTAAATAGTTAATAACTATTTAATAACTATTGTACCTAGTTAAAATAAATACAAAGTTGCCTGTAAAATAAATATAAATCCTAAAATAGCTACAATGTAATTATTAATTACATTGTAGCTATCCAACGGCTAGATTTAGAGTTGGGCGGTAGCCGTGAAAACCAGCGTTAGAGGCTCCTAACGCTGGTTTTAGGCTACCTCCGGTATTTGGAGTCACTCAAAAAAGGGTCTAACGCTCACTTTTCAGCCGCGACTTTTCCATACCGCAGATCCCCTTACGTCAATTGCGTATCCTATCTTTTCAATGGGATTTTTCTAACTCCGGTATTTAGAGTCGTGTCTGAAGTGAGCGTTAGAATTCTAACGACAAAACTCCAGCCGCAGAAAAAAGTCAGTAGTTAAGAGCTTTCTGGGCTAACGCCGGTTCATAAAGCTCTTAACTACTGTACTCTAAAGTACACTAACACCCATAAACTACCTATGTACCCCTAAACCGAGGCCCCCCCCACATCGCCGCAACTCGATTAAATTTTTTTAACCCCTAATCTGCCAACCACCACCTACGTTATCCTTATGTACCCCTAATCTGCTGCCCCTAACACCGCCGACCCCTATATTATATTTATTAACCCCTAATCTGCCCCCCACAACGTCGCCGCCAGCTACCTACACTTATTAACCCCTAATCTGCCGTCCGCATGCCGCCGCCAGCTACATTATCCCTATGTACCCCTAATCTGCTGCCCTAACATCACCGACCCCTATATTATATTTATTAACCCCTAACCTGCCCTCCCTAACATCGCCGACACCTAACTTCAATTATTAACCCCTAATCTGCCGACCGAATCTCGCCGCTATTCTAATAAATGTATTAACCCCTAAAGCTAAGTCTAACCCTAACACTAACACCCCCTAAATTAAATATAATTTTAATCTAACGAAAATAATTAACTCTTATTAAATAAATTATTCCTATTTAAAGCTAAATATTTACCTGTAAAATAAATCCTAATATAGCTACAATATAAATTATAATTATATTATAGCTATTTTAGGATTAATATTTATTTTACAGGTAACTTTGTAATTATTTTAACCAGGTACAATAGCTATTAAATAGTTAAGAACTATTTAATAGTTACCTAGTTAAAATAATAACAAAATTACCTGTAAAATAAATCCTAACCTAAGTTACAATTAAACCTAACAATACACTATCAATAAATTAATTAAATACAATACCTACAATTACCTACAATTAAACCTAACACTACACTATCAATAAATAAATTAAATACAATACCTACAAATAACTACAATGAAATAAACTAACTAAAGTACAAAAAATAAAAAAAAACTAAGTTACAAAAAATAATAAAATATTTACAAACATAAGAAAAATATTACAACAATTTTAAACTAATTACACCTACTCTAAGCCCCCTAATAAAATAACAAAGCCCCCCAAAATAAAAAAATGCCCTACCCTATTCTAAATTACTAAAGTTCAAAGCTCTTTTACCTTACCAGCCCTGAACAGGGCCCTTTGCGGGGCATGCCCCAAGAAGTTCAGCTCTTTTGCCTGTAAAAAAAAACATACAATACCCCCCCCAACATTACAACCCACCACCCACATACCCCTAATCAAACCCAAACCCCCCTTAAATAAACCTAACACTAAGCCCCTGAAGATCATCCTACCTTGTCTTCACCTCACCGGGTATCACACCGATCCGTCCTGGCTCCGATATCTTCATCCAACCCAAGCGGGGGCTAGACATCCACTGAAGAAGTCCAGAATAGGGTCCAAAGCCTTCATCCTATCCGGGAAGAAGAGTAGATCCGGACCGGCAACCATCATCTTCCAAGCGGCATCTTCTATCTTCATCCGATGAGGACCGGCTCCATCCTGAAGACCTCCACCGCGGACCCATATTCATCCGGCGACGTCCAACTGAAGAATGACGGTTCCTTTAAGGGACGTCATTCAAGATGGCGTCCCTCGAATTCCGATTGGCTGATAGGATTCTATCAGCCAATCGGAATTAAGGTAGGAATATTCTGATTGGCTGATGGAATCAGCCAATCAGAATCAAGATCAATCCGATTGGCTGATCCGATCAGCCAATCAGATTGAGCTCGCATTCTATTGGCTGATCGGAACAGCCAATAGAATGCGAGCTCAATCTGATTGGCTGATTGGATCAGCCAATCGGATTGAACTTGATTCTGATTGGCTGATTCCATCAGCCAATCAGAATATTCCTACCTTAATTCCGATTGGCTGATAGAATCCTATCAGCCAATCGGAATTCGAGGGACGCCATCTTGGATGACGTCCCTTAAAGGAACCGTCATTCTTCAGTTGGACGTCGCCGGATGAAGATGGGTCCGCGGTGGAGGTCTTCAGGATGGAGTAGTTATTTGTAGGTATTGTATTTAATTTATTTATTGATAGTGTAGTGTTAGGTTTAATTGTAGGTAATTGTAGGTATTGTATTTAATTAATTTATTGATAGTGTAGTGTTAGGTTTAATTGTTACTTAGGTTAGGATTTATTTTACAGGTAATTTTGTTATTATTTTAACTAGGTAACTATTAAATAGTTCTTAACTATTTAATAGCTATTGTACCTGGTTAAAAGAATTACAAAGTTACCTGTAAAATAAATATTAATCCTAAAATAGCTATAATATAATTATAATTTATATTGTAGCTATATTAGGATTTATTTTACAGGTAAGTATTTAGCTTTAAATAGGAATAATTTATTTAATAAGAGATAATTAATTTTGTTAGATGTAAATTATATTTAATTTAGGGGGGTGTTAGTGTTAGGGTTAGACTTAGCTTTAGGGGTTAATACATTTATTAGAATAGCGGTGAGCTCCAGTCGGCAGATTAGGGGTTAATAATTGAAGTTAGGTGTCGGCGATGTTAGGGAGGGCAGATTAGGGGTTAATACTATTTATTATAGGGTTAGTGAGGCGGATTAGGGGTTAATAAGTGTAGGCAGGTGGAAGCGACGTTGTGGGGGGCAGATTAGGGGTTAATAAATATAATATAGGGGTCGGCGGTGTTAGGGGCAGCAGATTAGGGGTTAATAATAATATGCAGGGGTCAGCGATAGCGGGGGCGGCAGATTAGGGGTTAATAAGTGTAAGGTTAGGGGTGTTTAGACTCGGGGTACATGTTAGAGTGTTAGGTGCAGACGTAGGAAGTGTTTCCGCATAGCAAACAATGGGGCTGCGTTAGGAGCTGAACGCGGCTTTTTTGCAGGTGTTAGGTTTTTTTTCAGCTCAAACAGCCCCATTGTTTCCTATGGGGGAATCGTGCACGAGCACGTTTTTGAGGCTGGCCGCTTGCGTAAGCAACTCTGGTATCGAGAGTTGAAGCTGCGTTAAATATGCTCTACGCTCCTTTTTTGGAGCCTAACACAGCCTTTATGTGGACTCTCAATATCAGAGTTATTTTTATGGTGCAGCCAGAAAAAAGCCGGCGTTAGCTTTTCGGGTCGTTACCGACAAAACTCCAAATCTAGCCGCAAGGGTTTATTTTACAGGTATTTAGTTTTAAATAGGAATAATTTATTTAATGATAGTGTAGTGTTAGGTGTAATTGTAACTTAGGTTAGTTTTTATTTTACAGGTAAATTTGTCTTTATTTTATCTAGGTAGCTATTAAATAGTTAATAACTATTTGATAGCTATTGTACCTAGTTAAAATAAATTTAAATTTGCCTGTAAAATAAAAATAAATCCTAAAATAGCTACAATATCATTATTAGTTATATTGTAGCTATATTAGGGTTTATTTTATAGGTAAGTATTTAGTTTTAAATAGGATTAATTTAGTTAATAAGAGTTATTTTTATTTAGATTTATTAAAATAATATTTAAGTTAGGGGGGTGTTAGGGTTAGTGTTAGACTTAGGTTTAGGGGTTAATTAGTTTAATATAGATGGCGGCGGTATAGGGGGGTAGGATAGCGGTTAATAAATTTATTATAGGTGGCGACGGTGTAGGGGGGCAGATTAGGGGATAATAAGTTTAATATGGTTGGCGGCGGGGTCCGGGAGCGGCTGTTTAGGGGTTAAACAATTTATTTAGTTGCAGCGGGGTACGGGATCCGCAGGAAGGGGTTAATAAATTTATTATAGGTGGCAGCGGTATAGGGGGCAGGATAGGGGTTAATAGGTATTATGTAGGTGGCGGAGGGGTCCGGGAGCGGCGGTTTAGGGGTTAATACATTTATTATAGTTGCGGCGGGGTCCGGGAGCGGCGGTTTAGGGGTTTATACATTTATTATAGTTGCGGCGGGGTCTAGGAGCGGCAGTTTAGGGGTTAATAACTTTATTTAGTTGCGGGGGGCTCCGGGGGCGGCGGTATAGGGGGTGGAACAGTATAGTATAGTGTGAGTGCTTAGTGACAGCTTATCAATAAAGCTGTAGAAAAGCCGAAGAGCACTGAGATCGGATGAGTGATAACTATCACAGTCTGCTGCTCATCGCCACGTACTTGGTGCACGGCTTTTTCACAGCTTTTTTGATAACTTTTGTGAACGTATTCAGGTCCGCGGCGGTGATGTGAGGCGAGCTTAGGCGAGCGTATTGGGGCCGGCGAAGGCAGGTACGTACGGAGCTTCATAACTAGAGGCCAATGAGCCTAATTTGCAGGCAGGAAAGGTATGAAATTGACAGCAATATTCTTCACAATACTTATCCCATTTAGAAAAATGAAATAAAATTACTTTTAAATACAGACATATAATTTAGTAGACATATTTGTTACTCTGCCAAACTACTCCTCCCCTCAAATTTTATTTTGATTTTAAGGAACACTTAAAGGGATACTAAACCTAATTTTTTTCTTTCATGATTCAGATAGAGCATGAGATTTTAAGCACCTTTCTAATTTACCCCTATTATCAATTTTTTTTTGTTCTCATGCTATCTTGATTTGAAAAAGCAGTACTGTAAGCTTTAGAGCCGGACCATTTTTTGTTCAGCACCTGGGTTGCACTTGCTGATTTGTGGCTAAATGTAGCAAACCAATCAGCAAGCTCTACCAAGGTACTGAACTAAAAATGGGCCGGCTCCTAACCTTTTATTACTGCTTTTTCAAATCAAGATAACATGAGAACAAAGAAAAATTGATAATAGGAGTAAATTATAAAGTTGCATAAAATTGCATGCTCTATCTGAATCATGAAAGAAAAAATGTGGGTTAGTATCCCTTTAAGTAAAAAATAAGCTTTCATGATCCAGATAGAGCGCACAATTTTAAATAACAATATAGCGTTACTGATTTAGTTACGTGGGGCTAGCAAGTGGATCTTCTTCCCACCTATGGGACTACCACATTATCAGCCCTCTCCAAACCATAAAGGAGTTGGGCTAAAAGAATCTAGGTGGTAACTCACCATAGAACAAGCTACTGAGCTATTCATTCCTGGTAGAGTGCTTCTCTTTATTTATGCATTTGTATTATGACCCTGGGAAGGTTTCCCTAAGGGTGATGGGCAAAACCAGACCTGGATTCCTTGCTCAATGTGCTTAGAGAAATATGGCTGCACCTTAATGAGGGAAGGCTGAAAAAACGATAATCTGGGGTTGCCAGGTTTCTTGTTCAGAGGGTGATTGCCTGGTATTTAGAGGCTAGACTGACCTTGTTAAGCTGCTCCCAGGTGGTAATGAGCTGTACCAGTAGAGCGCTCCTATTTATGTATGTATGTATGTATAATCTTATATTATCATTTTATAACTGATGCTAATTTCCTATTACTTGGTATCTATGCAATTGATTTGAAGACTCAATTTTAAGGGTTTGACAATACGATTCCCCCTGCAGCCCAGTTATTCACCCTTTGTTCTATAGTGTACTCTAATAGATTACTTATTATGACACCGGTTCATTTTCCTCTTAAAAGGTGTAAGTTTGTATCAGATGTTGTTTATGTATGTCTTTGCTACCTCAATAAAAATTATTTTGAAGAAAAAAAAAAAAAAAAAGGTGTAAGTTTGTATTGTTATTAAAAAAGATAATTTATTATTGAGGCAGACAACTATACAGTTGATTAGCTCCCTAATTTTTAATACTATGATGCTATTAAAGAAACAAAAAAGTGGGAAGTTCACCAATTATGAGACACCCCTAATATTATTAACAATATATATATATATATATATATATATATATATATATAGTCTATCACACTGATCTGACAAGCAGGTCTAAATGTTAAACAATTTGATTGATAAGAAAATAGGGGGGTGCTAACTGTCTGGTAATTACAAGAAAAAGAGAGAGAATAGGTGACAGTATGCTAGCACTCTTGCAAGTATCAATTAGATCCTATAACCAGCCCTCCTCTGGCTATACCCATGTGCCAGTGTCACTACTGTGTCTTTGTATAGAGCTGGGTGTTATTATACTGATGCAGATACCACTGACCCTATAACCAGCCTTTGTCTGGCTATACCCATGTGCCAGTGTCACTACTGTGTCTTTGTATAGTGCTGGGTGTTATTATACTGATGCAGATACCACTGATCCTATAACCAGCCCTCCTCTGGCTATACCCATGTGCCAGTGCCCTTACTGTGTCTTTGTATAGTGCATGGTGTTATTATACTGATGCAGATACCACTGATCCTATAAGCAGCCCTCTTCTGGCTATACCCATGTGCCTGTGTCACTACTGTGTCTTTGTATAGTGCATGGTGTTATTATACTGATGCAGATACCACTGATCCGCCTATAACCAGCCTTTGTCTAGCTATACCCATGTGCCAGTGTCACTACTGTGTCTTTGTATAGTGCATGGTGTTATTATACTGATGCAGATACCACTGACCCTATAACCAGCCTTTGTCTAGCTATACCCATGTGCCAGTGTCACTACTGTGTCATTATATAGTGCTGGGTGCTATTATACTGATGCAGATACCACTGATCCTATAACCAGCCCTCCTCTGGCTATACCCATGAGCCAGTGTCATTACTGTGTCATTATATAGTGCTGGGTGTTATTATTCTAATGCAGATACCACTGACCCTATACCCAACCCTCCTCTGGCTATACCCAAGTGCCAGTGTCACTACTGTGTCTTTGTATAGTGCTAGGTGTTATTATACTGATGCAGATACCACTGATCCTATAACCAGCCCTCTTCTGGCTATACCCATGTGCCAGTGTTACTACTGTGTCTTTGTATAGTGCTAGGTGTTATTATACTATTATACTGATGCAGATACCACTGATCCTATAACCAGCCTTTGTCTGGCTATACCCATGTGCCAGTGTCACTACTGTGTCATTATATAGTGCTGGGTGTTATTATACTGATGCAGATACCACTGATTCTATAACCAGCCCTCCCCTGGCTATACCCATGAGCCAGTGTCACTACTGTGTCATTATATAGCGCTGGGTGTTATTATTCTAATGCAGATACCACTGATCCTATACCCAACCCTCCTCTGGCTATACCCATGTGCCAGTGTCACTACTGTGTCTTTGTATAGTGCTGGATGTTATTATACTGATGCAGATACCACTGATCCTATAATCAGCCCTCCTCTGGCTATACCTATGAGCCAGTGTCACTACTGTGTCATTATATAGCGCTGGGTGTTATTATACTGATGCAGATACCACTGACCCTATAACCAGCCCTTGTCTGGCTATACCCATGTGCCAGTATCACTACTGTGTCTTTGTATAGTGCTGGGTGTTATTATACTGATGCAGATACCACTGACCCTATAACCAGCCCTCCTCTGGCTATACCCATGTACCATTGTCACTACTGTGTCATTATATAGTGCTGTGTGTTATTATACTGATGCAGATACACATCCAGTATTTCACACAGGCTTATTTATTCCATAACTTATCACCCAATATCGCAAACAGTCTCTTGACAAGCCACTATCTTTATTCACACTACATATTTTTTATTCCTATTATTTAATCAGAAAGAAAAGAAATACTAAGGTTGTGGCGGACACTGCAAGGGATAGTCACGGACACCAGTGTCCGTTTACGAAAACCTTGCCTATCCCTGCTTATGCTTGCCTTTAGCTTGCACCTGATAATTCTAGGTAGCCCTGCACCTGCCACTAGACTTCAAAGGGACATAAAACCCACAATTTGTATTTCATGATTTAGAAAGAACATGCAATTTTAATCTCATTTGCTTCATTCGTTTGATATCCTTTGCAGAAAAGCATATCTAGATAGGTTTAGTAGCTGCTGATTGGTGGCTCCACATAGATGCCTCGTGTGATTGGCTCACCCTTGTTCATTGCTATTTCATCAACAAAGGATATCTAAAGAATGAAGCAAATTAAATAATTAAATAATAGAAGTAAATTGGAATGTTGCTTAAAATTGTATTCTCTAACTGAACCATGAAAGAAAATTTTTGGGTGTAGTGTCCTTTTAAGGAGTAGTCTACTTCAGAATTGTTATTGTTTAAAAAGATAGATAATCTCTTTATTAACCATTCCCCAGTTTTGCATAACCCAAAACTTTTTACCTCTGTGATTACCTAAATAACACCACAGGAGTGAGCACAATGTTATTTACAAGGAACACATGAACTAGCACTGTCTAACTGTGAAAAACTGTCAAAATACCCTGAGATAAGAGGCAGCCTTTAAGGGCTTAGAAATTAGCATACAAGCCTACCTAGGTTTAGATTTCAACAAAAAATACCAAGCGAACAAAGCTAATTTCATGAAAAAAGTAAATTGGAAATTTGTTTAAAATTGCATGCCCTATCTGAATCCTGAAAGTTTAATTTTGACTTAACTGTCCCTTTAAAGGGATAGTAAAGTCAAAATTAAACTTTCATGATCTGTATACAGAATGCTATTTTAAACAACTTTCCAATTTACTTCTATTATTTAATTTGCTTAATTTTCTTGGTATCCTTTGCTGAAAAGCATACCTTGAAAGGCTCAGGAGCAGCAGTGCACTACTGGGAGCTAGCTGCTGATTGGTGGCTGCACATATATGCCTCTTACCATTGGTTCTCCCAATGTGTTCAGCTAGCTCCCAGTAGTGCATTGCTGCTTCTTCGACAAAAGATACCAAGAGAATGAAAGTAAAGTGATAACAGAAGTAAATTAAAAATTGTTTAAAACTGTATGCTATAGCTAAATAACGAAATGAACATTTTGGGTTTCATATACCTCTAAGTAGAGATATTGCTGCAGTGGTTAAACCTATAATGAATTATAAAAATGTAGAAGCTTATAAAATAACTAACTTATTAGAACATGTAATTATTATAATAAATTACTCATTTAAAATTCCAAATGTGAATGCAAATCCCTTCTTGCATTCCTTTAGTTTGAATGATCTACATCTCATTTTGGCAAACTGATTTTTGCATATTCTGCTGTAAGAAGGGTGTCATTATGAAGTAGGGAGGACAATGTAATACTTTGCAATTGTATAACATTTTGTCTTATTAATAAAGGTTACCTAAGCTATCCAAAGCACACATTAATTGCATAATTTAAAATAAATTGATTTAAAGGGACCGTCTAAACCTTAGTCATCTTAAAGTCTTACTTTAGATTAAGATGCAAATAGCCTCCTGCACCCTTTCTATATCATGCAACAGGATTGGTAAGAAAGTAGTTATAAAATTAATTTTTGTTTCTGGCCACTATGAAATGGCTGCCAAGCTCCACTCACTAATGACTTCACAATCTGGGCTGCATGTGGTGTCCAATCACAAAAGGCTCACAAGTTGAATTCAACAGACTGTCAAAGCTATTCAGCAGAGTGCCTAGATGTAGCTCAGAGTCTGATGACATCAGTGGGTGGAGCTTGGCAGCCATTTCAAAGTGGCCAGAAACAATATTCAATTTAAAATAAATGTTTACCATTCCTACTGCATGATATAGAAAGGGTACAGGAGGACACTTGCAGCTTAATCTTAGGTAAGACTTTAAGATGACTAAGGTGTAGACTGTCCCTTTAATGATAACTTGTGCAACAAACATTGAAAATGTAATATTATCTCATTTTAGCTTAATATTAGCTTAATTTACCTAGGGTGCTGTTCCTGTTAAATACATCATGGAGATAACACAGATTCTTACCTCTTGTGCCTCATGAGTAACCAGCTGTTCCATTAGAATTTTACGTCTTCTTTTTTCCCGTTGCTCTCGTGCTGTGTTATCTTCTTCCAAACGTTTCTGTATTTTTCTGATGTAATCATCAGTAGGTTCCATCTTTAAAACAGCGGTGCCCACGTTAACTGTCGATCGTAACCTCTGTAAAGTTGGACTCCTACAAAATGGTTTAGTTATTCATTCAATAAAGTGATGTAGGAAAATACTAGTATGTTGATTGCATAGGATTTTTATTTAGCCTATGGAAAATATATGCATAAAGTACTAAAAAGTACAGCTTAACAATTTTCTGAGTAAGATTTTAAAGTAATCAGGAACAAAAACATGAAATACAACGCTTTTGGATTCCTAAACCTTGTTAGCGATTTACCATTTGTGTCTCCCATTGAAATCAATGGGAAGGGCTAAATGAACATTGACCAAAACTTTGATTCAAAAAAAGGAGTCGTTATGGCATAAGAGCAGACAAATTAGTGTGAAAGTATACTCAGAGCCAAATCCTTATACATAATTTGCATGCGTAAAAACATAAATTATGCTTACCTGATAATTTCCTTTTCTTCCGTGGGAAAGAGTTCACAGCCGCATTCATTACTTATGGGAAGCGTTCTTTGTGAAACGCGCGTTAGGGGTCCGACAGGAGCAGCTTTGTCTCTCCTTGTTGTTTATTTTAACTGCTTACCATGGTTAAAAACTAGCTAACCAATACACCATTACTATATATATCAGCCTTCTAGTTACATCTTAAATATAATTATAAGCTTAATTTAGCCCTCGGATTGTAAGGGCTTAGTTTATCTAACTTTATCGCTAACTGTCGGCTGATAGTCATTATTTGTAAGTACTTTAGCAGTAAATTTACATTCTAGACTAACCTGGATCAAGTGTTTTTAAAATTTAGCTTAAGCTATTGTGAGATTGATTATTCCTGGTTGTGATTGAGATTTTTCTAATAAAGATAACTATGTATGAATGTGATGGAACTACAATGGAATAATATCTTTCTACTGATTCCTATCAGTTCGCATTGAGTTAACAGATATATCATATTGTGGAGCTAATCCTTCTATACTTAATTGTATACTTTTTTTACAATTAGTTAAGCTAGTTGTCATGTTCTGTTTGTTTAGTCTCCACGACAGGTAATAATATTAGTGGTATTCTAAAGTTACAAATTTATTATACAAGCACAGTCATACCAAGATATTACCTCCCATTATATAACTCCGCTACCCCTGATTCCCTCTTTTTTGTGTCCTAAAGGAATACAGACCTCCCAGAACCCAACAAAAGGGCCAAGACTGAGAGCAACCACTCGAGCCCCCTTAAAGGGACATTAAACCCAAATTTTCTATTTCATGATTCAAATAGAGAATACAATTTTAAACAACTTTCTAATATACTTCTGTTATCTAATTTGCTTCTTTCTCTTGATATTCCTTCCTGAAAAGCATATGTAGATAGGCTCAGTAGATTCTGATTGGTGGCTGCACATATTTGCCTCATGTGATTGGCTCACCCATGTGCATTGCTATTTCTTTAACAAAGGATATCTAAATATTGAAGCAAATTAGATAATAGAAGTAAATTGGAATTTTGTTTAAAATTCTATTCTCTGTCTGAATCATGAAAGAAAAATGTTGGGTTTAATGTCCCTTTAACACAAGCAGCAAGGCGACCAACAAGCCCAACCCATGCGCCGTGACAAAGTCTGCAGAAGGCAGAGACAAAGGGGAAAAAGAGGTCAAATCGAGCTAGAGCTAGTCCTAGACACGAAAAAGGAATAAGAAAAGGGAACCCCTTAACAAAAAGGCCCAGAGAACATCCTCCACAAAGGTATCAAACCGAAAATACCCCAGACTCCCTAAAAGGGAGACAATAGGACCCATCCTGACCCAACCCCAAATCCCAGGAGCATAACGGGGACATAAAGATAGGATAAAGAGCTAGACTGCCAGAACCATAGACTCTCCGCCGAGATCCACGCCGGAATCATAAAGGAGGAAACCAGGCTTCCATAAGTCAGCGCCCAAGGCTATCTCAACGAGGAAAAAGAAACTTGGATCAAAATCCAAGAAGGACACAAGAGATACTGCGAAAAACACCCGCAGCATGAGTCTATTAGGGGGAAAAAAACCTAATCTGTAGCCCCGAGGCACAGGACTCCAAGAACAGAGCCCAGCACAGGCCCAACCACCCAAGGGGTGATAAAGACGACCAGGGCACCAGTGACAACACCGGAGAAGTCAATCCAAAATCCCATCAGAGCCTAAAAAGCTCCCAGGGGCGGAGGAAGAGGACATTGGCCAACTCCGCATGACAGCCTAAACTACAAGATGGCAAAGAATCTAGTAGAACCATCAACAGCAACTCAAAAGGACATAACCGCTCCACATGGTAAGGACCACACCCCTCGGATCAGGGATGCGAAAGGACGTGGTGAGATACCACTGGTCCCGACGCCGGGTGCGGACTGACACGGGCCACAGCCCAAGCGTTTCTGACATCCAGACCCGAAGGTCCAGAAGAATAGTGTATTTTTTTTTTCTTATTTTTTTTTTGTGTGTATAAAATCAAATAACTGAACAAGAGGTTAACAAGTAACAGGTCGCACACAAAACTTCAGAATAAATCCGGAAACAACTTCCATAGAAGAACTTAAATCAAGCCATCCCAGAATTCCCATAGGGAAAACAGAAAGAAAAATAATCCGGACCGGATAAAAGAGAAACAAGGGCACCCGCAGGCATCCGCCCAGAAGGAACTATGTCTCCACAGGACCTGCCAAACGGAAACCGTAACCTCCAGAAAAAAAGACTGGGAAGACTCACAGTAGATTGACCGGGGAGAGACACATCCCCACTAGCCTATCTTGAAGAACCTTGCAGGGGAACAAACACCCCCGGGGGAATTAAATTATAGTGCCGTTGACGGACTGAACACCCGGAAAAGGCAGGCAGGCAGGCACACAACTGCAAGGAAACTTCAGGGTCCTGCAAGCGAATCAGTGCCATTAAAATATTAAATCGAAAATGTCCCGCCATCTCCAGGGGGGAAACAATCCACCCTGCGAGGAGGGGACATTAACATTGGGGCTAACCTCAAAAGTAAAATGAGTATGCGATTGGGAAGGCGCCTCCTGAGGAGCAGAGCCCCCAGAGGCCTATGGCTCAGAAGGCCAAGGGTCCCCGAGCCAGAGGGACCCGGCAAACTATCCAGGCACGAGAGACAAGATTGGCAGACTAGCGATAACAGGGACAAATTACGGTCCTCATCCGAGGACGACTCAGAATCGGATATAAAACTAGTCCCGGCATTGGAATCCCCCATGGCTTAAGACTGCACAAGATAAACAGAGATTGGGGGGGGGGGAAACGACTGGCACCTGACACCCACAATGGCTGGGGGCACTCACCACCTCCTATGACCAGACCTCAGTGGAGCAGACGCTTTCCTCCGTCACCACTTAGTCAGGAATATGGAAGGGGAAGAAGACCCACCCAAGCGTAAAAACGTGGCCGGTCACCAGATGCCCAGCAAAATCCCAAAAAGCGTGCCACTAAAGGGCGGCAAAACTAGGCGCACAGAAAAAGTTAAGCAAGCCTGAATAAAATAGCCATAACCCGAAGGTATAGTTCTAGGCCTTGTAAACCACAACCGAAAGAACAAGCCAATATGTGCCACATAGGCACATGTCTCGGCCGCAGAGCTCCTATGCACATACACAAGAAGGTTGAATCACATAAGAAACATGATAAACAAAAAACCCTTCCCTGTTTACTAATCCAGCCTAAGGAGGAATTATCCCATGATTCCCAGATTGGAGCAGAAGGTGCCTCAGCGAGGCCGATACTTAACTGTCATAATAATCACATTACAAATAACGGAATAAAATTAAACGATCTTACTGGAATCTACACCATGGAACAGGAACACGGCCCTTCAAGTGTGACGAATAGTAGCATCGCCTCCGTCATGGACTTGAGAGAAGACAGCATGTAGCGAAACGAAGTTCGGCAAAGCCAAGTGCTGAAATGGAGCTGTGAATATGAGTCGGGATGGTGTCGCAGGGGAAGCTCCCACTGCATCTCCGGACTGTCACTTTCGTCCAGGCCCTCCACGAGAGACTGACAGGACCACTTAAAACTCCCGTCCCATGTCGAAGGGTAGCACCCTCCATAAGAGACATATGAAAAATAAATAAAAGTAAAAATTTTTTAAAAGAAAACTTCTGACACATCTCTACCAACCTCCTGGGACGAAAGGTAAAGAATGACTGGGGGATAGGGGAAGTGGGAAGAGTATTTATGCCTTTGACTGGTGGGTCTTTGCCTCCTCCTGGTGGCCAGGTTCTTATTTCCCATAAGTAATGAATGCAGCTGTGGACTCTTTCCCATTCGGAAGAAAATGAAAGTTTGCAATCCAAATCCATCCTGAGAAGGCTTAAAGTGATGATAAATCCTAACATTTGTGAAACACTAGGATTTTCCTTTGGAACAAATAAAAGGGGAATTTCGGTCATGGGGGTCTGTTTATCAAACCCTGGGTGGACATGATTCGCAATAGCTATAGCGAATCATGTCTGTCCTGCATCGTTAAATGCCGACAGCATACGCAGGGGGTGTCAATGATCCCGATCGTATCTGATCGGGATGATTGCAGTCCGCTGCCTCTTAACTACAGTTTCCAGCGAGCCAGAAACTATGCGGCGAGATAGCAGCAGGCGCTGCTTGGTAAATCTTCCCCAAGAAGTATAAAATACTTCATGCTGAAAGTTCCTTCATTTGTTCGCAGCGTTCGCAGCACTGAGCTTCTCCTATTTTTTCCACAGGTAAATCCTAGCGTTTCACAAATGCTAGGATTTACCATCACTTTAAGCAATCTAAATGCCATTTGTATATAGTTATAATAGCTATACTGGACATATTTGCAAATGAATTATATTTGTTAACTTTTCATATTTTTAAAAGTATTTTTTAATGTTTTATATCATTGTTTGAAAAAAATACTTTTCTCGTTTTGGTGACGTTTTCATAAACCAAGAAGAGCAGGTCTCATACTGTATATTGTAAAACCACTAAGTTTTGAGGTTTTAAACATGGTCCAAAGCTGCAGAACTCAATGCACAGACCACGATTTCAAAACCAAAATGTATAGACTGTGATGTCAAAACCTCACTCTAACTGTACAGAACAGGGTTTCTCTCCTATAATTGTGGCAAATACTTAAATCCTAATTAATACTTTGTGATTGCGAAGAGAAACCTCGTTCCTAAAGACAAGAATACTCTACTTTACAATTCCAAAAATTTGAGTAAAGAAAGATTTACTGTAAAAATGGGTTTGCTAAATTGCATTTCTCGATGTTGCAGTTGTGATTTCTTGCAGTAAATTAACATTCTAGATGAAAGTGAACATTTTCTAAACAATAGTTTTCTGCAACTGTCTTTCATTAGTCAAACATCACCCACCTCTTGCCAATTTTTCAGTTAAATTACAAGAAGAGTTAAATCCGGAAAAGGCTTCAAATTTACAATTTGACAGTAGTGTTTCAAAAATCTCCTTGTCAATGTATTGATTCCAATGTCAAACAATAAGTATATAACCCTGACCCATTAAAAAACAATTAAAAATTTAGATTACAATCTTTAATATTTAAGTATTGAATGTCCTTACTAGTTTTAGTCTTCTCTAAAGTCCTTATTTTCTGTTTAAAGGGACATTATACACTCGATTTTTCTTTTCATAAATGTTTTGTAGATTGTAGATGTATAGTTTTGCTTATTTTGAAATAACATTGTTCTGATTTTCAGACTCCTAACCAAGCCCCAAAGTTTTAGGAGAATACCGACGTATACCTACTCCAGCTTGCTTCTGTTTGAGTAAAGGGTCTTTTCATATGCAAAGGAAGGGGGAGGGCCTGCTTTTTCCAACTTGCAGTGGGTGTTCTAGCTATCGTTTTAACAGAGCTAAACTGGGAGCTTCTAAATAAGTTTTAAACGGTTTTATACTGGATTTTAAAATTAGGAATTGTGCATATTATTCTTTATAGTAGTGTCTATTACATGCAGTTATATGAAAATTGGTGTATACTGTCCCTTTTTAACTTTTTCACTGTTTTCAGAAATAATATTAAGAACAGCACTTAAAAGCACAGTAACCATATTTTGAGAGTGTGATGTTTGTTAAATGTGCAAAAACGGAGTTCAGTAGAGCGTTATTGCTGTCAAAGTAAACACATTTTTTCTTGACTTTAAAAGTAATCTGAAAAATACACATACAATAAATCTTACAAACTAACAAAGAGCTTCACCTGTTACTTGATAAATTACTGTTCGAACCATCCTTCCGCACTGTCTTTTCAAACCGTGTTATTTCTGTGTAAACATCCTATAAAATAATAACTTGTTAGTGATTTAGTGCACTGCTCATTTTTTTTCTGTATATTCAAGGGCCATTATGGTCGAAAAGTTACATGCTTTGCCAGAAGTAAACTTTTAACGCGCACGGTTTAGCACACGTATTAGAAGTTAACAGTAAAATGTGTTGGACTTCGGATATTGTGACTCCACTAACTTCTTCTCCCTATACACTTCAATGGATAGCGCAAACTAAAAAAAAACTAACACCTATTGCTCTCACGCCATCCCGACTATGTGCACTTTACCAGACACAAATTATGAATATTTTACAATCCAATGTTCTTTACATAGAAGAAAATATTCTATTTATTTTTAATATATATATATATATATATATATATATATATAAAAATACACATGTACACATACAGTGTGTGTAAATATATATATATATATACACATATATATTTAGACATGTACATGTATGTGTGTATGTTTTATTTATTTATATATATATATATATATATATATATATACATACACACACACACACATATATATATATATATATATATATATATATATATATATATATATATATATATATATATATATATATATATATATATAAAATATATATATACTGTATATATATTATAGTCCTTTTCAGGAAACACCTTGTCATATTCCATATACCTCTGAACCTTTATGACTTTTTAAAATGTATATATATATGTTTTATTAAATAGTGTATATATGAGTGTACATTTATATTTAAATGTATTATGTTTAGTGCCCTAACTCTTCACGCAAGTTCTTTAGTCATGCTAACCAGACGAGTTTCTGCTCAGAACCAGCAGTCTGTTGCGGGACTTGAGCAGTACTTTTATTAGGTGCAGGGCCACAAGTCTTAACAACATGCTCTATCGAGTAAGAGCATATATTTTTTTAACTATAATGGCCCATTAATATAGAAAACAAACAAAATGTACGGATTAATAACTGCTATTTGTATAAGCTAATGGCTGTATGTGAAAGTCATCTTAGACGAGATACAGAGTTTTCATAACCACAAAAAATCTCGTCAAAGATTTGTGATTTGGAGTGCACTGTACTTTTTTTTAACATTTTTTTCTTCATGTATCATCTAACAAACAATCTGACTTTTTTTTAGGACTAATAACCCTATCTATATAAAACTTTAGTCAAAAGCAAAAATAAATATAAAATTCAAACTATGAAACCGACCTCTGCTTCTTTTTTCTTTTTTAGCATCTTTTGTGCTTCCATGGCCTTTAAAGTGCGGTTTGGCGGTGGTTTAGGAATCTGTACTATTGCTGCTTGAATTCGTGCCATTATTTCATTTTGTCTCCTTCTTGCTTGTCGAAGCTGATGAAAAACAAGAAATAGAAAACGGAATAAAAGTGATACAATAGTAGAACATTGATATAATCAATTTACAGTGAATAAGTGAATTAAATAAAATATGGCACCTCAAAGCGTTCTTTCAAAGAAATCTACCTTGTAACTTGACCTTGAGATACGATATGAACAAAATTCTCATTAATTTCTCTTTAATGATAACAGGCTTCACCCTAATATTTTCTCCCACTTTTTTTTCTAACACTCTAATTTGGATTAGGGAGACAATGGTTAGTATCACACATCATATCAGGAATAAAATGGAACCATTTTGAGGTGTCAACCTTCTTTAGCGGTAGCTGAAAATGACTTGAGCAACGTCATCTAGTTACAGCACATAATTTAAGTTGTTCAGAAATACTTTTTGTTCGCAAAAAATATCTACTATTAAATGGACAAAAACAAATGGATTAAAAAAGCTATTTAGTGAAACAGTCAACAGTATCCAATTGTACATTGTTCATAAAAACTGAAATAAAGAGAAATTATTATTTATATCTTTATTTTTTATCATTTTGAAACAAAACTAGATGCTAGGTCTCTTGATACCTGAGAAGTAAACTTTCTTTTTATGCTTCAAAGTATTATGCTGTCTTCACAGCATAATAGTAAACTGTAAAATTGATACTCTAAAGCTTTTCAGTTTGCCCAGCACCTCCTTGATCCTGCTCCTCAATCCTCTACTAGTAAATACATACTAATCAAACAAATCAAATCCCATTGTTCAAAATCAGAGATTAAAACTGCATTTAGGTTAATTTTTTTACTGTAAAGTAAGATTTTGAAGCAAATATTTAGTATTTTTTAAAAGCTTGTAATGGTTTTATTTATGTTAATATGCTTCCTTTTAAATGCAAATAGAAACATGCAGTTGTTTTCACTGCATTACCTTTTTAATCCATATATTTATGGCCCCCATTCCAATCCATTAGATTAGCTGTACAAATTAAATTAGTTTTTTTTCTTACAGCTCCCTTTTATAAGGCATTCCAAACCCTTTTAAATTCTGCCATTTAAATAAATTAGGCTACCTGAATTATGAACTCATTAGCACTGGAAATTCAGATTTTTCTCCATTCAGATTGGGTAACTCGTAGAGACATTCTACACAGAAGTATTAAAAAATGGCCAGTGTAAAAGTAAAACATGGTGGCTAAGAGATTCATGATTGATTGATGTATTAATTGACAAATTTTTATGATTGATAGATTTTTCACTCAGCCAATTCATTCATTGATTCACGTATTCTATTTTTGACGATGGCAAACAATAGCAGCAATATCCTAATTTGAATATTTGTCTGAAAATGAATGCACATCTAACAGCAATCATAAATAATTAGTATAATTGTTATATTTTAGTTATTTGTTTCATAGTTTAAAAGTATATTTTGAGAAATATTTATAATTTGTACAAAACTAAACCTCAACTAAGTTTATTTTACATTGAACTTCTCATATGCTAAACCTGAATCATTGAAGAAAAGGAATATGAATGTACTAGATATGCTGTTTAAAAGAGGCTAGGCTGTAGACCTACTGTAGATAAATCCAAAAAGCAAACACATTCTGATTCACTTTGCATGGTTATACTAATGGATTGGAATGACACCCTATGCTCTTATGACGTAGTAATAACTTAAAGGGACATTAAACCCAAACATTTTCTTTTGTGATTCATATACGGAATACAATTTTAAACAACTTTCAAATTTACTTCTAATATCTAATTTGTTTCATTCTCTTTGTTTTATTTGTTGAAGGAGCAGCAATGCACTACTGGTTTCTAGCTGAACACACAGGTGAGCCAATGACTATCAGTATATATATGCAGCCACCAATCAGCAACTAGAACCTAGGTTTTTGCTGCGACTGAGCTTTCCTAGATAAACCTTTTAGCAAAGGATAATAAGAGAAGGAAGCAAATTAAATAATAGAAGTGAACTGGAAAGTTGTTTAAATTTGTATGCTCTGTCTGAATCATGAAAGAAAATGTTAGGGTTTCATGTCCCTTTAACACAAACCTTGTCTCTTGAACATTTTGTTAATGCAATGTATCCTAAACTCAACCTCCCGTTACTCTCACTTAACCTTTCACCTCCTCCTTGGCCTTCTTGGCAGATGTGTTTTCTTCTCTTACAGAAGCAAAACACTACAATAAGAAGCTGTAATGCTTTCTTCTATTGAGACTGACGGTTCACGCTGAGTTCCATCAGTCTCTGCACAATACTGGGTTCACAAGATCTGCAAGACCCTCCATGCTGTTTAGAGGCCAATAGAAAGCAGCTGAGTGTGTGCATTTAGAATCAACCAGCGGAGTGCTACAGCTTCTAACTGGCTTAGCGCTTAGCTTCTGGAAGAAGACAAAAACTGACTGCCAAGGACTAAATGTAAGGGAAGCGAGGGTAAAGGAGGGTTGATTTTAGGAAATAATTAATTTCATGATGTTTGTTTTTTATTTCAAGGGACCAGTTTTGTGTCCCTTTTAGCGGGATCTGAGAGCAATGTTAAGGAACCAGCTCACAACAAAGCTATATCAGATTTACTACTCACAAATGGTGATATACTGTCTGAGGTATCAGTGGGTGAGAACTTAGGGTCCTGTGATCAGTCAGTGAAGTTTAGTATTCGGGTAGAGGCAGCGTGTAACCACACAAAAACAAAACAGTTTTAGATTTCAGAATGGTTTATTTTCTTACATTAAAAATTCAAGGTATATGGAAATGTAAGAAAAAAACCTTCATTAAAAATAATCAAGATAACTGGATTAAACACATTTTTGAGCATGTAAGAACAACTTAAAAAGCCAATTTATTTAAATTAAATAAATAGAGCCTTCATATATTTGTCCTTTGTACTTTGAAATTTTAATTGGCTGGGTGATAGATGCCAGAGACCCTTTCTATCTTAAAGGGCCATGATACCCAAATGTTGAAACCCTTGAAAATGATGCAGCATAGCTGTAAAAAGCTAACTAGAAAATATCACTTGAACATCTTTATGTAAAAAAGAAAGATATTTTACCTCAGAAGTTCTTCAGTAGCCACATCCAATTGTAAAGGACTTCTAAGCAGCAAATCAGTGGGTCTGTCCCGGGACAGCTAAGGGAGTGAGCTTTCGTACACTCTCATCTTATTTCCCTATTGAGTTTAAGGAAGTTTACTATGAAATCTCATGAGAGTTAAGTGAAATCTCATGAGATCACAGTAAAAGAGTTCATGACCTCAGCACTGTTGATGCTGATTTACTGCTGTCCATTTCTTCTTTTTTTTTTTTTAACCTGCAGCTGGGCAGCAGCTGAAGTATAACTTTTTACACAGAACTTACTCTGCTGAGCTGAGGAGATTGTGAGGTAAAATATCTTCCTTTTTTACATAGAGATTCTCAGGTGATTTTTTCCTGTCAGCTTTTTACAGTTATACTGCATCAGTTTCAAGTGATTTAGCATATGAGTATTATGTCCCTTTAAGATAAGATTGTACTAATAAAGAAATAAAATGGAGTTGTTGAATTACTTTTTCTATATCCTGAAGTCTTAGTTCTTCTTGTATTTTTTGAATTTTTCTCAATTCTTCATTGTGTATCTGAGCTTCCTTTTCATCCATCTCTTTACTTTTTATTTCAAATTGTTCTGTTACTTTCTGCAGACTTATATCACTCTGTCGAGGAACAATGGTCTTTAAGCGCTAAAACAAGAAAAAAACACAGTAACGGATATATACATATGGTATTCATATACAAATAGAAACAAATGCATAAAATAACACACTAAGGGGCCGAATTATCAAGCTCTGACCTCTGCTCCATAACTTGTCCGCATGCTCTGAGGCAGCAGACAGAAATCAACCCAATCAAATAAGATTGGTTGATTGACACCCCCTGCTAGCGGCCAATTGGCCTCGAAATCTGCAGGGGGCGGTATTGCACAAAGATAAATGCTGACAGCGTATGCTGTCGGCATTTATCGATGTGCAGCAGACATGATATGCTATATCGCTCGCACTTTGATAAATATGCCCCAATGTATTAGTATTATGTATCATGTTAAATCAACATAACATATGTACACATTATAAACATCTCTAACAGTATTCCATAATTATTACTAAAAAAGGTTTTGAATTGAACATCTTTTTGAAAGAAAACTTTAACACAAGAAAGTGAGTCAAAGGGACATTAAACACTTTGATATTGTAAACTCAAATGTTTAACAGCTATTCTTCTGTTCAGAGAGCTACTTTGCGTTGTGGTCTTATTGTTTGCCCAACCACCAGAAGTCCCCAAAGCAAACATTTCTTTTCTATTTTAATCAATGCACTGCTTCTCAATGCTCTTCAATAGCAGTCACATGACTGAAAGAAAAGGTTGTTATTCTGAAACGGTGTAAATTGAACCATTGTAAACCGAGGGCCACCTGTATTTAGTTTAAAATAGGAATTATATAGGTATTAATAGTAAGTTTTATTTAGATTTATTTTAATTAATTTAAGTTAGGGGGTGTTAGGGTTAGGGGTTAATAAATTTAGTATAGTGGTGGCGACGTTGGGGGCAGCAGATTAGGGGTTAATAAATGTAGGTAGGTGGCGGCGATGTCCGGAGCAGCAGATTAGGGGTTAATAAATGTAGGTAGGTGGTGGCGACATTAGGGGCGGGAGATTAGGGGTTAATAAATATACTGTAGGTGTCGGCGATGCTGGGGGCAGCAGATTAGGGGTTCATAAGTATAATGTAGCTGGCGGCGATGTCCGGAGTGGCAGATTAGGGGTTAATAAGTATAATGTAGGTGTCAGCGATGTCGGGGGCGGCAGATTAGGGGTTAATAAGTGTAAGATTAGGGGTGTTTAGACTCTGGGTTCATGTTAGGAATCAATGGGGATGCGTTACTGAGCTTTACGCTGCTTTTTGGCAGGTGTTGGTGATGTCTATGGGGAAATTGTGCACGAGCACGTACAACTAAGTCACCGCTGACTTAAGCAGCGCTGGTATTGGAGTGCGGTATGAAGCAAAATTTTGCTCTATGAGGGGTTAACACCGCACCCCTCATAACGCAAAACTCATAATCTAGCCGTTTGTGTTTTGCAATGTGGGCGGGCGGCGGTCTAGGGGTTAATACTTTATTATAGTGTTGGCGATGTGGGGAGACGGCAGTTTAGGGGTTAATAGATTTATTCAGGTGTCGGCAATGTTGGGGAGCGGCGGATTAGGGGTTAATAACTTTTATTAGTGTCAGCGATGTAGGGGAGCGGTGGTTTAGGGGTTAATATATTTAAATAGTGTTGGAAGTGTTGGTGGCCGGCAGATTAGGGTTTAATAACTTTATTTAATAGTCGCGATGTGGGCGGCAGATTAGACATTAATAGGTTTAATATAGTGTTTGCGATGCGGGAGGGTGGCGGTTTAGGGGTTAATAGGTAGTTTATGGGTGTTAGTGTACTTTGTAACACTTTAGTTATGAGTTTTGTGAAACATTTTTATTACACAAAATCCATAACTTCTGCTCTCAGATGGCGATATGGATTGTGTTAGTATAGGCTGTAAGCAAGCATTTTAGCCGGACCACACAAACCTGTAATATCTGCGCTATGAAAATCCCACACATTTTTTGAGTGCAGAATGAACGTTGCGTTACAGGCTAAAATGCTTGCGTTACAGCTATACCGACACGACTCGTAATATGCGTTTTCATCGTTAAAAGCCGGACCGCACCGTAACGCAAAACTTGTAATCTAGGTGAATGTGACTAAAATAAAACGTTTCATAGATTTTCATTTTTGTACATTTAAAAATCATGTTATAAACAGTTCTTAAACAGTGGTTGTCCAGTGCATTTCAAAGCACTACATCGAAAATATACTTTTTAAACAAATTGCTATAAACATGTAAATATCATCACTACACACTGCAGAAATCAAACACTGCTTCAAGAAGCTATTAAGGGTCTTTAGTGAAGGAATTACACTTTTGATAAGGATAATGTATCATTATTCTGGATATATGGGTTTTACTAACTCTTACACTTTATAAAAATGCTTACCTCTCTATAAATTTCGGTCCCAATACTCTGTAGCTTTGCAGGGGCAGCTGGCCTCAGTGTTTCCATTGCTACCCCTGTTAATCCGGCCTTCTTTTTCTTTTGTAATGCAATATACATTTGATACAAAAGTCGTGTTGCAGCTCCATGTTGTTCTGAAATAATAGTCTGGGCCACATTCTGGTCAAAAGGAATACCCAAAAGTTGGAGGGTAGGCTCTATCCGAGAAAAGTTATTCAGCTTGGAGCTGGACACTCTATATCATAAAAATACATCATGTTAAAATTATAATTATGACAATATTGTAACTCAAATATAAATAATATCAAGAATGAATCAGCATATAACGCAGATGGGAACCTTTATATGGGATTTTTAAAATCTCAAGAGCAATGCTATAACTAAACTGAATTATTGAGAGTATAACATTCCAATAATAATTAAGCTGTAATGGATTACACAAAAGTACTGGGGTGAACACCAAAGGCCATTATCAAACCACATACTCTAGATAATTATGATTGCTTTATTTTTTAATAAAACAGAGTATATATGCATTAGAGTAGTATTTTTTATTGATTGATCTTGCTCTATGTCATCTACTGTTATGAAAGTACATGGGTTGGAATAATTAAATTATTTCTTGCTAATTAAAGGGAGTCCAGGGGTGTGTAAATTAAAAAAAAAACTACTTGTCCAAGGGACTAAAGTGGGAGCCCAATATACTTGTCTCTTGTGATAATCTACTTGTCCTGATTCACAAATTTAACCAAAACTGTATTTAAATAAGGTTTTTATTGATCTGTATGTAGGTCACAATACACAAAGCGCTGGAATAGAGGATATGCAACAAAGAGAAAACAATGCAACATGAAAAGTAGGAGTTTACTATATCAATGGCCAAATATGTTTAATGTACGTTGTGATAGTATCTGATTATTTATCTGACTGGTGTTTATAGCCAGCGTGGCACGTAATGGAGACCCTGCGCAACCAACCTCATGCAATCGCTACAAATATTTTTTGTTTTTTAACCTTTACCAACTTATTACCCTACCCAATTATGAAACCTAATTTAACTCCCCCTCCCTATTAAATACGTATAGAACCAAGGCGGAAAAGGTAGAAAAAACAGTAAACTGTTTAAAATAAAAACAAATTAAATCTAAAAATGGGATTATGTACTTAGGATAAACAGCACGACTGTTTATTGCACAACGAGGGTGTTTTTACTATTTAAGCAGGTTATGATACCTTGAAGGGAAAAGTTATGGTGTTCGGAACAAAAAAGTGAACCCGACAAAACAGCAAACCGCGTCACTTCCTGTGACGTGGTATCAGCTGTTTAAACATTCTTTATCTGAATGTGCATGCGTGCCGCTTCATACGTTCCTGCCTGCATGCGTCAGGGCTTCAGTGTCAACTTCCTAGACCGTGTTTAACATGCATGCGCGCAATTTTTTTAAGATTTATATACCGCACCCCGCTACACCGGGGCACTTGGAAATCACGCAACTTATTTTTTTTTCTCTGATTGGGATGCGAAGGGTGGACCTCTGGGCTTAGTGAAACAGCCCCTTCTGCTTGGTTTTACAATAGCCATGGCATTCCCTAAGTTACAAACAAGATACCTGGCATTTCTCGTCCATGGTTTTTATCATGTGGCGCTTTATTTGTTTTTTTAAAAATGTGACATGTTTCTTAAGCAATATAATATCACTCAGTTATTTAAGTCAGTATGGCACCACTCATTCATTTAAAGGGACAGTCTACCATAGAATTGTTATTGTTTTAAAAGATAGATAATCCCTTTATTACCCATTCCCCAGTTTTGCATAACTAACACAGTTATAATATATTTTTTACCTCTGTGATTACCTTGTATCTAGGAACCTTCTTCCAGCCCCCTGATCACATGACTGTGACTGTTTATTATCTATTGTCTTAAATTTAGCATTGTATTGTGCTAGATCTTAAAGGGATACTAACCCCACATTTTTTTCTTTCATGATTCAGATAGAGCATGCAATTTTAAGCAACTTTCTAATTTACTCCTATTATCAATTTTTCTTTGTTCTCATGTTATCTTGATTTGAAAAAAGCAGTAATAAAAGGTTAGGAGCCGGCCCATTTTTTTAGTTCAGCACCTTGGTAGAGCTGCTGATTGGTTTGCTACATTTAGCCACAAATCAGCAAGTGCTACCCATGTGCTGAACAAAAAATGGTCTGGCTCTAAAGCTTACAGTACTGCTTTTTCAAATCAAGATAGCATGAGAACAAAGAAAAATTGATAATAGGAGTAAATTAGAAAGGTGCTTAAAATCTCATGCTCTATCTGAATCATGAAAGAAAAAAATTGGGTTTAGTATCCATTTAAATAACCCCCTGTGTCTGAACAGTGTTATCTATATGGCCCATGTGTACTTTCTGTCTCTTTGTGTTGAAAAGAGATTTAAAAAGCATGTGATAAGAGGCAGCCCTCAAAGGCTTAGAAATTAGCATATGAGCCTACCTATGTTTAGTTTAAACTAAGAAAACCAAAAGAAAAAAGCAAATTTGATGATAAAAGTAAATTGGAAAGTTGATTAAAATTAAAAGTCCTATCTGAATAATGAAAGTTTAATTTATACTAGACTGTCCCTGTAAGTCAGTATGGAACCCATAATTCATTTATTAAAGGGACAGTCAACACCAGAATTTTTGTTGTTTAAAAAGATAGATCCCTTTATTACCAATTCCCCTGTTTTGCATAACCAACACAGTTATAATTATACACGTTTTACCTCTGTAATTACCTTGTATCTAAGCCTCAGCAAACTGCAACCTTATTTCAGTTCTTTTGACAGACTTGCATTTTAGCCAATCAGAGCTGTCTCCATGGTAAATTCACGTGCAAGAGCTCAATGTTATTAAACACATGAACTAACGCCCTCTAGTGGTGAAAAACTGTCAAAATGCATTTAGCTTAGAGGATGCCTTCAATGTCTAATAAATTAGCATATGAACCTCCTAGGTTTAGCTTTCAACTAAGAATACCAAGAGAACAAAGCAAAATTGGTGATAAAAGTAAATTGGAAAGTTGTTTAAAATTACATGCTCTATTTGAAACATGAAAGTTTTTTTTTTGGACTTAACTGTCCCTTTAAGTCAGTGTGACACCCCTCATTCATTTCTTAAGTCAGTATGAAACCCCTAATTCATTTAATTCAGTATGGCATCCCCTCATTGATTTAACAAACAATATAACACCCCTAATTAATTTCTTAATTATGACACTGCATTCATTTTTAAGGTAGTATGACAAACTTCATTATTTTTTTAAAAAAAATAATATTGACAACCCTCAATTTGTGCAATAAATATGACACTCCTCATTCATACTGACTTATTTATTGCTTAAAGGAACAGTCTAGTCAAAATTAAACTTTCATGATTCAAATAGGGCATGCAATTTTAAACAACTTTCCAATTTACTTCTATTATCTAATTTGCTCAATTCTTTAGATATCCTTTGTTGAAGAAATAGCAATGCATATGTGTGAGCCAATCACACAAGGCCTCTAGGTGCAGCAACCAATCAGCCGCTACTGAGCATATCTAGATATGCTTTTCAGCAAATGATATCAAGAGAATGAAGCAAATTAGATAATACAAGTAAATTAGAAAGTTGTTTAAAATTACATGCTAACATCATCATACATAACATGGCAAACATCATCATACATAACATGGCTAACATGGCAAACATCATCATACATAACATTGCAAACATCATACATTGCAAACATCATCATACATAACATTGCAAACATCATACATTGCAAACATCATCATACATGACATGGCAAACATCATCATACATAACATTGCAAACATCATACATTGCAAACATCATCATACATGACATGGCAAACATCATCATACATAACATTGCAAACATCATACATGACATGGCAAACATCATCATACATAACATTGCAAACATCATACATTGCAAACATCATACATGCCCTTCTGCTCCGCGAGAGGTTTCTGTCCTCCCTGAGCTCGCCTTAGGACACCTGCGTTACGGTTTGACAGGTGTATCGCCCCAGTCAAACTCCCAACCTGCCACTGTCCTCGGAGCTAACATCATCATACATGACATGGCTAACATCATCATACATAACATGCCTAACATCATCATACATAACATGGCTAACATCATCATACATGACATGGCTAACATCATCATACATAACATGGCTAACATCATCATACATAACATGGCTAACATCATCATACATAACATGCCTAACATCATCATACATAACATGGCAAACATCATCATACATGACATGGCTAACATCATCATACATAACATGGCAAACATCATCATACATGACATGGCTAACATCATCATACATAACATGGCTAACATCATCATATATAACATGGCTAACATCATCATACATGACATGGCTAACATCATCATACATGACATGGCTAACATCATCATACATAACATGGCTAACATCATCATACATAACATGGCTAACATCATCATACATGACATGGCTAACATCATCATACATAACATGCCTAACATCATCATACATAACATGCCTAACATCATCATACATAACATGGCTAACATCATCATACATAACATGGCTAACATCATCATACATAACATGGCTAACATCATCATACATAACATGGCTAACATCATCATACATGACATGGCTAACATCATCATACATAACATGGCTAACATCATCATACATAACATGGCTAACATCATCATACATAACATGGCTAACATCATCATACATGACATGGCTAACATCATCATACATAACATGCCTAACATCATCATACATAACATGCCTAACATCATCATACATAACATGGCTAACATCATCATACATAACATGCCTAACATCATCATACATGACATGCCTAACATCATCATACATAACATGGCAAACATCATCATACATAACATGGCTAACATCATCATACATGACATGCCTAACATCATACATAACATGCCTAACATCATCATACATAACATGGCTAACATCATCATACATAACATGGCAAACATCATCATACATAACATGGCTAACATCATCATACATAACATGCCTAACATCATCATACATAACATGCCTAACATCATCATACATAACATGGCTAACATCATCATACATAACATGCCTAACATCATCATACATAACATGGCTAACATCATCATACATAACATGGCTAACATCATCATACATAACATGCCTAACATCATCATACATGACATGCCTAACATCATCATACATAACATGCCTAACATCATCATACATGACATGCCTAACATCATCATACATAACATGGCAAACATCATCATACATGACATGGCTAACATCATCATACATAACATGGCTAACATCATCATACATAACATGGCAAACATCATCATACATAACATGGCTAACATCATCATACATAACATGCCTAACATCATCATACATAACATGGCTAACATCATCATACTTAGGCCTAGATTTGGAGTTCGGCGGTAGCCGTCAAAACCAGCGTTAGAGGCTCCTAACGCTGGTTTTGGCCGCCCGCTGGTATTTGGAGTCAGTGATTAAAGGGTCTAACGCTCACTTTTCAGCCGCGACTTTTCCATACCGCAGATCCCCCTACGCCATTTGCGTATCCTATCTTTTCAATGGGATCTTTCTAACGCCGGTATTTAGAGTCGTTTCTGAAGTGAGCGTTAGAGCTCTAACGACAAAATTCCAGCCGCCTGAAAATAGCAGGAGTTAAGAGCTTTCTGGCTAACGCCGGTTCATAAAGCTCTTAACTACTGTACCCTAAAGTACACTAACACCCATAAACTACCTATGTACCCCTAAACCGAGCTCCCCCCACATCGCCGCCACTCGATTAAAATTTTTAACCCCTAATCTGCCGACCGCCACCTACGTTATACTTATGTACCCCTAATCTGCTGCCCCTAACCCCGCCGAACCCTGTATTACATTTATTAACCCCTAACCTGCCCCCCACAACGTCGCCGCCAGCTACTTAAAATAATTAACCCCTAATCTTCCGACCGCAAAGCGCCGCCACCTACGTTATCCCTATGTACCCCTAATCTGCTACCCCTAACACCGCCGACCCCTATATTATATTTATTAACCCCTAATCTGCCCCCCTCAACGTCGCCGACACCTGCCTACACTTATTAACCCCTAATCTGCCGAGCGGACCTGAGCGCTACTATAATAAATTTATTAACCCCTAACCCGCCTCACTAACCCTATCATAAATAGTATTAACCCCTAATCTGCCCTCCCTAACATCGCCGACACCTACCTTCAATTATTAACCCCTAATCTGACGACCGGAGCTCACCGCTATTCTAATAAATTGATTAACCCCTAAAGCTAAGTCTAACCCTAACACTAACACCCCCCTAACTTAAATATAATTTACATCTAACGAAATTAATTAACTCTTATTAAATAAATGATTCCTATTTAAAGCTAAATACTTACCTGTAAAATAAATCCTAATATAGCTACAATATAAATTATAATTATATTATAGCTATTTTAGGATTAATATTTATTTTACAGGCAACTTGGTATTTATTTTAACTAGGTACAATAGCTATTAAATAGTTAAGAACTATTTAATAGCTACCTAGTTAAAATAATAACAAATTTACCTGTAAAATAAATCCTAACCTAAGATATAATTAAACCTAACACTACCCTATCAATAAAATAATTAAATAAACTACCTACAATTACCTACAATTAACCTAACACTACACTATCAATAAATTAATTAAACACAATTGCTACAAATAAATACAATTAAATAAACTAACTAAAGTACAAAAAATAAAAAAGAACTAAGTTACAAAAAATAAAAAAATATTTACAAACATAAGAAAAATATTACAACAATTTTAAACTAATTACACCTACTCTAAGCCCCCTAATAAAATAACAAAGCCCCCCAAAATAAAAAATTCCCTACCCTATTCTAAATTAAAAAAGTTACAAGCTCTTTTACCTTACCAGCCCTGAACAGGGCCCTTTGCGGGGCATGCCCCAAGAATTTCAGCTCTTTTGCCTGTAAAAGAATAAATACAATACCCCCCCCCCAACATTACAACCCACCACCCACATACCCCTAATCTAACCCAAACCCCCCTGATCGGAACAGCCAATAGAATGCGAGCTCAATCTGATTGGCTGATTGGATCAGCCAATCGGATTGAACTTGATTCTGATTGGCTGATTCCATCAGCCAATCAGAAAATTCCTACCTTAATTCCGATTGGCTGATAGAATCCTATCAGCCAATCGGAATTCGAGGGACGCCATCTTGGACGACGTCCCTTAAAGGAACCGTCATTAGTCGGGAGACAACGGAAGAAGAGGATGGATCCGCGTCGCCTGCTTCAAGATGGACCCGCTCCGCACCGGATGGAAGAAGATCGAAGATGCCGCTTGGAGAAGATGTTTGCCGGTCCGGATGTCCTCTTCTTGCCGGATAGGAGGAAGACTTTGGAGCCTCTTCTGGACCTCTTCAGCACCGGATGATGGATCGCCAACCCCCGCTTGGGTTGGATGAAGATGTTGGAGCCAGGACGGATCGGTGAACCTGGTATGGTGAAGACAAGGTAGGAAGATCTTCAGGGGCTTAGTGTTAGGTTTATTTAAGGGGGGTTTGGGTTAGATTAGGGGTATGTGGGTGGTGGGTTGTAATGTTGGGGGGGGGTATTGTATTTATTCTTTTACAGGCAAAAGAGATGAAATTCTTGGGGCATGCCCCGCAAAGGGCCCTGTTCAGGGCTGGTAAGGTAAAAGAGCTTGTAACTTTTTTAATTTAGAATAGGGTAGGGAATTTTTTATTTTGGGGGGCTTTGTTATTTTATTAGGGGGCTTAGAGTAGGTGTAATTAGTTTAAAATTGTTGTAATATTTTTCTTATGTTTGTAAATATTTTTTTATTTTTTGTAACTTAGTTCTTTTTTATTTTTTGTACTTTAGCTAGTTTATTTAATTGTATTTATTTGTAGCAATTGTGTTTAATTAATTTATTGATAGTGTAGTGTTAGGTTAATTGTAGGTAATTGTAGGTAGTTTATTTAATTATTTTATTGATAGGGTAGTGTTAGGTTTAATTATATCTTAGGTTAGGATTTATTTTACAGGTAAATTTGTTATTATTTTAACTAGGTAGCTATTAAATAGTTCTTAACTATTTAATAGCTATTGTACCTAGTTAAAATAAATACCAAGTTGCCTGTAAAATAAATATTAATCCTAAAATAGCTATAATATAATTATAATTTATATTGTAGCTATATTAGGATTTATTTTACAGGTAAGTATTTAGCTTTAAATAGGAATCATTTATTTAATAAGAGTTAATTAATTTCGTTAGATGTAAATTATATTTAAGTTAGGGGGGTGTTAGTGTTAGGGTTAGACTTAGCTTTAGGGGTTAATCAATTTATTAGAATAGCGGTGAGCTCCGGTCGTCAGATTAGGGGTTAATAATTGAAGGTAGGTGTCGGCGATGTTAGGGAGGGCAGATTAGGGGTTAATACTATTTATGATAGGGTTAGTGAGGCGGATTAGGGGTTAATAACTTTATTATAGTAGCGCTCAGGTCCGCTCGGCAGATTAGGGGTTAATAAGTGTAGGCAGGTGTCGGCGACGTTGAGGGGGGCAGATTAGGGGTTAATAAATATAATATAGGGGTCGGCGATGTTAGGGCAGCAGATTAGGGGTACATAGGGATAACGTAGGTTGCGGCGGTTTACGGAGCGGCAGATTAGGGGTTAAAAAAAAATATGCAGGTGTCAGCGATAGCGGGGGCGGCAGATTAGGGGTTAATAAGTGTAAGGCTAGGGGTGTTTAGACTCGGGGTACATGTTAGAGTGTTAGGTGCAGACGTAGGAAGTGTTTCCCCATAGGAAACAATGGGGCTGCGTTAGGAGCTGAACGCTGCTTTTTTGCAGGTGTTAGGTTTTTTTTCAGCTCAAACAGTCCCATTGTTTCCTATGGGGGAATCGTGCACGAGCACGTTTTTGAGGCTGGCCGCGTCCGTAAGCAACTCTGGTATCGAGAGTTGCATTTGCGGTAAAAATGCTCTACGCTCCTTTTTTGGAGCCTAACGCAGCATTTGTTTGAACTCTCGATACCAGAGTTAATTTTATGGTGCGGCCAGAAAAAAGCCAGCGGAGCGTTAACAGCCCTTTTACCGCCAAACTCCAAATCTAGGCCATAACATGCCTAACATCATCATACATAACATGCCTAACATCATCATACATAACATGCCTAACATCATCATACATAACATGGCTAACATCATCATACATAACATGGCTAACATCATCATACATGACCTGGCTAACATCATCATACATGACCTGGCTAACATCATCATACATAACATGGCTAACATCATCATACATAACATGGCTAACATCATCATACATAACATGGCTAACATCATCATACATGACATGCCTAACATCATCATACATAACATGGCTAACATCATCATACATGACATGGCAAACATCATCATACATAACATGCCTAACATCATCATACATAACATGCCTAACATCATCATACATAACATGGCTAACATCATCATACATGACATGCCTAACATCATTATACATAACATGGCTAACATCATCATACATGACATGCCTAACATCATCATACATGACATGGCTAACATCATCATACATAACATGCCTAACATCATCATACATAACATGCCTAACATCATCATACATAACATGGCTAACATCATCATACATGACATGCCTAACATCATTATACATAACATGCCTAACATCATCATACATAACATGGCTAACATCATCATACATGACATGCCTAACATCATTATACATGACATGGCTAACATCATCATACATAACATGGCTAACATCATCATACATGACATGGCTAACATCATCATACATAACATGGCTAACATCATCATACATAACATGGCTAACATCATCATACATAACATGGCTAACATCATCAAACATAACATGGCAAACATCATCATACATAACATGCCTAACATCATCATACATAACATGCCTAACATCATCATACATAACATGGCTAACATCATCATACATAACATGGCTAACATCATCATACATAACATGGCTAACATCATCAAACATAACATGGCAAACATCATCATACATAACATGCCTAACATCATCAAACATAACATGGCAAACATCATCATACATAACATGCCTAACATCATCATACATAACATGCCTAACATCATCATACATAACATGCCTAACATCATCATACATAACATGGCAAACATCATCATACATAACATGGCTAACATCATCAAACATAACATGCCTAACATCATCATACATGACATGGCTAACATCATCATACATGACATGGCTAACATCATCATACATGACATGGCTAACATCATCATACATGACATGGCTAACATCATCATACATGACATGGCTAACATCATCATACATGACATGGCTAACATCATTATACATAACATGCCTAACATCATCATACATAACATGGCTAACATCATCATACATGACATGCCTAACATCATTATACATGACATGGCTAACATCATCATACATAACATGGCTAACATCATCATACATGACATGGCTAACATCATCATACATAACATGGCTAACATCATCATACATAACATGGCTAACATCATCAAACATAACATGGCAAACATCATCATACATAACATGCCTAACATCATCATACATAACATGCCTAACATCATCATACATAACATGCCTAACATCATCATACATAACATGCCTAACATCATCATACATAACATGCCTAACATCATCATACATAACATGGCAAACATCATCATACATAACATGGCTAACATCATCAAACATAACATGGCTAACATCATCAAACATAACATGCCTAACATCATCATACATGACATGGCTAACATCATCATACATGACATGGCTAACATCATCATACATGACATGGCTAACATCATCATACATGACATGGCTAACATCATCATACATGACATGGCTAACATCATCATACATAACATGGCTAACATCATCATACATAACATGGCTAACATCATCATACATAACATGGCTAACATCATCATACATGACATGGCTAACATCATCATACATGACATGGCTAACATCATCATACATGACATGGCTAACATCATCATACATGACATGGCTAACATCATCATACATGACCTGGCTAACATCATCATACATGACATGCCTAACATCATCATATGATGATGTTTGATGATCTTATCAAATATATTGTATGATGATCTTATCAAATGTATATGAATTAAAAGTAACACTTTATTTACAAATATGCAAGTAGACAGGACAGTGTATCAGACAACAATATTGAATGTTGGAGATGGGTATGTGCACTTCCAAACTCCAATTGAATCAGTATTCCAAAACAAATGTCTTTGAAATTAAAAACATAAGGACCATGTGGACAGGGATGATGGTGGTGGTCATAAGCTATATTCAGCGTAGGGAAGCTAGTAAAAATGGCTATCTGTATATCACAATATCACATGTCTGTTCAATCTCAATCACATCAGAAATGCAGACACACTATGCGCTCAAAGGCTGCCTCCTGCCTGCGTACTGGTTTGATTGAACAAAGTCAGCTGATTTCTAGCTTATTCCCTATTAAGTAAGTTCACCCAAACTCAGTATAACAGCACTCAAATGTAGATTGTTAAAAAATCACACATGCATATAAACATTCACTTGTCCGTTTACATATGATCACACTTGTAATCTGAGAGATATCCTGAGGGATAACCAACGGACCCCTCACGTACAGGATTACAATGGCTTATATATTTAATTGTATTCAATATTTATATGTCTCACTGTTGAATACATGAAAAGGTATCACTCTAAAGTGTATTGACTTTGACAATAATCACTGGTTAACTATATATCTCTTCTAAGGTAGTACAGTTACCGGATTATAAACCAGCTATTAAGTACATACTGCACCTAACATAAATTCAGAAACGCTATTAGAGTCATAAGACCATTTCTTAGCAATCACATGAGATACTTATACTATGTATCCAGTGCGGTAAATTTGAAACCGCTTTTCATAATAGCTAAACCAAACCACACACGTATCTCCCTAGACCACGCCTACCAAAGCGTTTCCGTCATTGATACCTGACTTCCTCAGGGCATAGTGCCAGCCCAGCGTGAATCCTCACTTCTTATACCCATCCGTTGCCATGGTGGCAAACAGTAGTTTGCGGAAGTGTTATACCGCCTTGACAGTTTAACTTGGCAGTTGCTAGACTGGCTCTAAATAGATAGTCATTGCTAATTAATCAACATACAACCATAAGTTCACCAAAATGTGAACCACAAACGATGAGAATAATAGGAACCTTTGATGAAAAAACCATCACTATCCGGAATATTTTCCAGAGACACTGGCATGTGCTCCAGGAGGATGAAGACCTTGCAGAAGTTATCACTGAGAAACCAGTGATAACACATAGAAGATCCAAGAATCTGAAAGATATCCTGACGAAGAGTCACTATTCACAAGAACAACCAAGAATGTGGCTACAAGAAACCAAAGGTTACATAAATGTGGTAGGTACCAGGCTTGTAAGAATATGGCCCCTACCAAAATCTTCACACACCCAAAAACGGGTAAGAAATATGAAATTTCAGATTTCCTAAACTGCAGATCATGACGAGTGATTCATGTTGCAATGTGTAAATGTCCTCGGATATACGTGGGTGAAACCTCCAGAGAGCTACGTACCAGAGTATTAGAGCATATAGGTGACATTAAATGGAACCACAATGTACCGCTAGCACAACATATGAACACTATACACCAAAGACATAAATATGAGATCTCTTTCATTGCAACAGAGCAATTAAAACTGAGAGGAAGAAGAGGAGACATTACAAAAATTCTCCTGCAAAAGGAATGCAGATGGATTCATGAGTTACAATCAGCTGTACACAAAAGCCTAAATGAGGCCATCTCCTATAAATGTTTCCTCTAAGATAAAGATCATCTATACAAGTGATCTAGCCCATTAGTAGGGGTCTTTTATTTTATTTAATATAAGATCATAAAATATGACCTCTATGACCATATGAATTAACATGAGGAGGGGAGAGTTTTGGACAAAGAGAGTTGTTTGTGCAACTTTTTAGAAGATAATTTGAAAGGAATAACATATACCAAAAATACATATACTTGGGAGTTAACATTTATAAAAGTAACCTCCCTTGATTAAAGTTCAATCTTAAACTATGTTATGTACCATACTTTTTATTAATTTTTATTAATATTAATTGTGGATTAATTAATTTATTTTTTTATTAAACCTAAGATAATATAAAAACAATTACATGTCCTTTCATCAACCCTAAATCCCAGGTCATCTGGATGAATCCTTCTGGATTGTTACACACTTTTGTGTTTAAATATTGGTCTTTTAGCCCTCTATTTTATCTAATAGGCATAGATAGACCCTAACTAATAGGTGTACTGTAATATCCTCTGCAGTGAATGAATTATTTATTCACTAAATTGATTTTGTTGATATATTTTTTGAGCATGTTACCTTATTCCTCAGCTCTGGTAGCGTGGTAAATCGCCCGTAATTGAGTAATTAATAACTGACATTTACTGGCTATGTACATGTATGATTACCTTAATTAAAAGCTTTTAAGCCCCCCCCAAAAATGTTGGTAAATTAAAACTTTAATGTGATGCATAACGGCAGTAGCAAATGCCAAGTTAAACTGTCAAGGCGGTATAACACTTCCGCAAACTACTGTTTGCCACCATGGCAACGGATGGGTACAAGAGCATTCACGCTGGGCTGGCACTATGCCCTGACAAAGTCACGTATCAGTGACGGAAACGCGGCAGTGGGCGTGGTCTAGGGTGATACGTGTGTGGTCTGGTTTAACTATTATGGAAAGCGGTTTCGAATTTACCGCACTGGATACATAGTATCAGTATCTCATGTGATTGCTAAGAAATGGTCTCATGACTCTAATAGCATTTCTTAATTTATGTTAGGTGCAGTATGTACTTAATAGCTGGTTTATAATTCGGTAACTGTACTACATTAGAAAAGATATATAGTTAAGCAGTGATTATTGTCAAAGTCAATATGCTTTAGAGTGATACCTTTTCATATATTCAACAGTGAGACATATAAATATTGAAAACAATTAAATATATAAGCCATTGTAATCCTGTACATGAGGGGTCCGTTGGTTATCCCTCAGGATATCTCTCAGATTACAAGTGTGATCATATGTAAACGGACAAGTGAATGTTTATATGCATGTGTGATTTTTTAACAATTTACATTTGAGTGCTGTTATACTGAGTTTGGGTGAACTTACTTAATAGGGAATAAGCTAGAAATCGGCTGACTTTGTTCAATCAAACCAGTACGCAGGCAGGAGGCAGCCTTTGAGCGCATAGTGTGTCTGCATTTCTGATGTGATTGAGATTGAACAGACATGTGATATTGTGATATACAGATAGCCATTTTTACTAGCTTCCCTACGCTGAATATAGCTTATGACCACCACCATCATCCCTGTCCACATGGCCCTTATGTTTTTAATTTCAAAGACATTTGTTTTGGAATACTGATTCAATTGGAGTTTGGAAGTGCACATACCCATCTCCAACATTCAATATTGTTGTCTGATACACTGTCCTGTCTACTTGCATATTTGTAAATAAAGTTACTTTTAATTCATATACATTTGATAAGATCATCATACAATATATTTGATAAGATCATCAAACATCATCATATGATGATGTTAGGCATGTCATGTATGATGATGTTAGCCATGTTATGTATGATGATGTTAGCCATGTCATGTATGATGATGTTAGCCATGTTATGTATGATGATGTTAGCCATGTCATGTATGATGATGTTAGCCATGTCATGTATGATGATGTTAGCCATGTCATGTATGATGATGTTAGCCATGTTATGTATGATGATGTTAGCCATGTTATGTATGATGATGTTAGCCATGTCATGTATGATGATGTTAGGCATGTTATGTATGATGATGTTAGCCATGTCATGTATGATGATGTTAGCTATGTCATATATGATGATGTTAGGAATGTTATGTATAATGATGTTAGCCATGTTATGTATGATGATGTTAGCCATGTTATGTATGATGATGTTAGCCATGTTATGTATGATAATGTTAGCCAGGTTATGTATGATGATGTTAGCCATGTTATGTATGATGATGTTAGCCATGTTATGTATAATAATGTTAGCCAGGTTATGTATGATAATGTTAGCCCTGTTATGTATGATGATGTTAGCCCTGTTATGTATGATGATGTTAGCCATGTTATGTATGACGATTTTAACCATGTTATGTATAATAATGTTAGCCAGTTTATGTATGATGATGTTAGTCATGTTATGTATGATGATGTTAGCCCTCTCATGTATGATGGCAACATCATCATACATGACCTGGCTAACATCATCATACATGACCTGGCTAACATCATCATACATGACCTGGCTAACATCATCATACATTACATGGCTAACATCATCATACAAAACATGGCTAACATCCTTATACATAACATGGCTAACATCATCATACATAACATGGCTAACATCATCATACATAACATGGATAAGATCATCATACATGACATGGCTAACATCATCATACATAACATGGCTAACATCATCATACATAACATGGCAAACATCATTATACATAACATGGCAAACATCATCATACATTACATGGCTAACATCATCATACATAACATGGCTAACATCATCATACATAACATGGCTAACATCATCATACATAACATGGCAAACATCATCATACATTACATGGCTAACATCATCATACATAACATGGCTAACATCATCATACATAACATGGCAAACATCATCATACATAACATGGCAAACATCATCATACATGACCTAGCTAACATTATTATACATATAATAAATAACATCATCATATGTGACATGGTTAATATCATCAAACATAACATGCCTAACATCATCATATATAATCTGGCTAACATCATCATCATTATACATAACATGGCTAACATAATCATACATGACTTGACTAGCATAATTATACATGACATTAGGCTAACGTCATAATACATAGCAGGGCTAGCATAATCATACTTAACAACAAATGATATATTTTCGATAAAAAGAAATTGAGGTTTTCACGTCACATTAAATATAATGGTTGGATTTCAGGTGAAGGCTATGGGTTCCCTGGAAGATGTTTCAGTGTTATGGGGTTCAATAAACAGTTACGAAACCCAATATCAATTCCTCTGCTCATATACACAGAGAAGTGAACTTGAATACTACAGCGTTGAATTGTTTTTACACATTCATTTCTAGTTTCTACTTAATATGGGTAAATAAAATCTGCTCACCTGCTTTGTGAAAATTGATCAAAATCATCTTGCAGCTGATATTTAAGCAAAACCTCTCCAATGAGATACCCAGTAGCAAATTCCTTGGCAAATGTCTTTGGTTCTAAAACAGAGAAATCAGAAACGAGCATTAGTATAAACTGTGTATAATAACATGGATTTAAATGTCACAGCAATTCTCAAATACTAGAAAAGATCATTTGGATGTAGCTTTGCCATTTAGAATGTCGCTGCTAAATCATTATTTTCGCATGAAGAAATAAAAGATCACCAATTTTTCTTATGTTTTTTGTTTAAAATGTTTTAACCCCTGGTATATGCAGAAATACCTTTTTTCCCAAGCTGCCGAGCTAGTGAGTGTTGTTGTTTTTAATATGTTCAAGCAGGGTGTAACAGCCAAATATGAAGCTGTGCTGCCAGCTCTTACACTGAGTAAACATTTGTGCTCACTCTACTGATATCTAGTACTGCACTGACTGATGGGTCTTTTATGGTGATAAGATGCAAGAAGCTTATGCATTAGTAGGTTAAGTTTAAAGGGCACTCTCTCTCTCTTACCAGAAAATACAGGATATTTCTATGCAGTATTAAAAAACAGGGGGAAAAACAGATTAAAAACTAAATGTATGCTTACCTGATAAATGTATTTATTTCTTGACACGATGAATCCACGGATCATCATTAATTACTGTTGGGAATATCACTCCTGCCCATCAGGAGGCGGCAAAGAGCACCACAGCAAAGCTGTTAAAAATCTCCTCCCTTACCTCCCACCCCAGTCATTCAACCGGAGTAAAGGAGAGAAAGGAAAAACAAGGTGCAGAGGTGTCTGAAGTTTATAACATACTAAGGGCCTGTCTAAATAACAGGGCAGGCCGTGGACTCATCGTGTCAAGAAATAAATACATTTATCAGGTAAGCATAAATTTTATTTTCTTTCTAATGACATGATGAGTCCACGGATCATCATTAATTACTGTTGGGAATCAATACCCAATCTAGAGTACACAGATGAATAGGGAGGGCCAAGACAGGCCTAAACGGAAGCCACCCCTGCTTGAAAAACCTTTCTCCCAAAAGAGGCCTCAGCCGAGGCAAAAGAGTCAAATTTAAAAAAAAAAAAAAAAAAAAATCTGAAAAAATGTGAAGAGAGGACCAGGTTGCGGACTTGCAAATCTGTTCCATAAGGCTTCAAATTTAATGCCCAGGAAGAGGGAACAACTCTTGTAGATAAAGCCGTAACTCCCTCGGGAGACTGCTGACCAACAATCTCATAGGCAAAGCAAATGATACTCTTCAGCCACAAAGTAAAAGAAGTAGCAGTAGCTTTCTGTCTCTTTTCATTAAACAGGAGACTGACAAATATCCTTAGTCGCCTGTACAAAGATTATAGTGCACGTACCACGTCCAGATTGAGTAGAAGCCGTTCCTCATAAAAGGAAGGATTAAGATATAAGTATAGAACAAAAATCCCCTGATTAGTGTTCCCATCTGGAACCACTTTAGGGAGAAACCCTAAATTAGAACGTAAATCCACCTTATCCGAATGAATATAAGGTAAGGAGACTCATACTGTAAAGCCGAGAGTTCTGACACTCTACGAGCAGAGAAAATATCCAAGGAATGCAGCGGCTCAAACAGAGCCCTCTGAAGAACCTTACAAACTAAATTAAGACTCCAAGGCGGAGTGACTGATTTGAGTACAGGCCTGATCCTGACCAAGGCCTGATCAAACAAATGTACATCTGGGATGTCCGCCAGACAATCATGTACCAAAATAAACAAGGCAGCTATTTCTTGGAGAAGAGACCTAATTCTAGGAATCCGAACTCTACTCCTTTTAAGAGTATCCCTTGGATTCACACCAGTATAAATATTTACGCCATGTCTTATGGGTAAAATTTTCCTGGACACAGGCTTACGAGCCTGATTCATGGAGACCGAATTATCAAGTGTCTGTCTGACCTGATCCGACAGAGCGGATCAGGTCCGACAGACATCGCTGAATGAGGAGAGCAATATGCTCTCTGTATTCAGCATTGCACTAGCAGCTCACAAGAGCTGCTGGTGCAACACCACCCCTTGCAGCAGGGAGGTGTCAATCAACCCGATCGTACTCGATCGGGTTAAATTGTGGCGATTCCTGTCCGCCTCATCAGAGACCGCTGCTCCATAACTTGTGTTTCTGGCGAGTCTGAAGACTCGTCAGAAATACGGACCCTCAAGCTCCATACGGAGTTTGATAAATGGGCCTCATGGTCTCAATGACCGATTCCGAATCCACACTTGGATAAAATAAAGCGTCCATTTTCAAGTAGTCAGCTTCAGAGAAACTAAATTTGGATAAAAGAAGGGTCCTTGAAGTAGAAGGTCCTTCCTCCACGGAAGACTCCCAGGTGGAAGATGTGACATGTCCACTAGGACTGCATACCAATCCTGCTGGGCCACGCCGGTGAAATGAGGATCACCGACGCCCTCTCCTGCTTAGTTCGAGCCAAGACTCCAGGAGAAGAAATCAAACAGGGTAATTAAGTATGCAAGACTGAAATTCCAAGGTAGCGCTAGAGCGTCTATTAGAACAGCCTGAGGGATCTTTGAACTCAAACCGTACCTCAAAAGCTTGACATTCTGTCGAGAAGCCATGAGATTCAATTTCAACTGACCCCATTGGGAATCAGGCTGGAAAAAAACACTCCCGGCTGGAGTTCCCACTCCCCTGGGTAAAAAGTCTGCCTACTTACGAAGACCACCTCTCAGAAGTCCCTTCTGGAATGTGGGTCGCCAACAGACAGCAATTGTGGGTCTCAGCCCAGTGAACGATCTTGGCTACCTCTGTCATGGCCAAGAAAACTCAGAGTTCCTGACGGATGAAGTAAGCCTAACTGAAACCTGATAAACCAGGCCGAAGCTAACTGAGGCCAGGCTAGGAGAGGATTGACGATTACTATCAATTCCAAAATGTTTATGGGTAGAACAGACTCCAACTGGGCCCATGATCCCTGCTCTTAGAGAGCCCCAAACAGTTCCCCAGCCCAAAGGGCTGGCATCTGTTGTCACATTCACCCAGAAGAACTGCAAAAGCAGGTTCCCTGGGAGCAAAGATCCTGAGACAACCACCAAAGTATTCTTAACTGTTGAGGACTGAGGTGGGAACGGGCAACTGGAATGATGTCCATTGCCGCTAGCATCAGCCCAAATACCTCCATGCACTGAGCCACTGATGGCTGTGGAGAGGACTGAAGTGCTAGGCAAGAATCGAAAATCCTTGAATTCCTGACTACTGTCAGCTTCATTGATGAGTAGCCTAATATAGTTCTCCAAGAAAACTACCCTTGTAGTTGAAACTAAAGAACTATTTTCCAAATTCACCTTCCATCCGTGAGACCGCAGGAAAAATAAGCACATTTCCGTGCGTAATCCTGCTTGTTGAAAGGAAGGCACCTGAACCAGAATGTCGTCCAGAGAAGGTGCCACTGCAATGCTCCGCCATCAGAGCACCACCAGCAGTGATCCCGGAACCCTTGTGGCAAGGCCGGAAAAAGGCAGGAGCTGGAAATGTTTGTCTAGAAAGGCAAATCTTAGAATTTTTAGATAGTCCTTGTGGATGGGAACATGCAAATATGCATCCTTCAATCCACCGTGGTCATAATTGACCCTCTTGGACCAAAGGAAAAATGGAACAATAGTTTCCATCTTGAAGATGGCACTCTGAGAACCCTGTGTGGATTCTAAAATTGGTCTGAAGGTTCCCTCCTTCTTGGGAACCATGAACAGATAGGAATAGCATCCCATTCCTCGTTGGACCAGGAACTATCACTCCCAGGTCGGAGAGGATCCGTACATAGAGTAAGAGAGCCTCTCTTTTTGTCTGGTCTGCCGATAATCTTGAAAACAGAAACCTGCCCCTGGGAGGAAAAGTCTTGACCTCTAGTTTGTATCCCTGGGACACAATGTCCACCACAAACCCAAGCCTGAGCGAAGAAGGAAAACCTGCCCCCTTTCGTATCGGGTGCAGGCCCTTCATGCTGTCTTTGATTCAACAGCAGGCTTCTTGGACTGTTTTCCCCTATTCCAAAACTGACTGGGTCTCCAGGAAGGCTTAGACTGCTCCTGCGTGGAAGAGGGAGTGGAAGGATTTCCCTAGAAATCTCGAAAGGAACGAAATTATCTCTGACGTCCTTTTTGCTTATTTCTCTCATCCTGTAGATGAAACCAAAATGATCTTTGGACCAATATGGCAGAGCCTGAAATCATAGCTCCCAGCTTAATAATCTGAAGTGAAGCTCTTCGAGAGGGGTGTCTTCAATAGAAACAGACAACGCATCAAACCAGGACGCAGCCGCACTGGTGACAGTAGCCATACCAACCACAGGTTGTCATTGTAACCCTCTAACTTATTATCCATAGGGTTCTTAAAGGAAAAACTATTCTCTATGGGAATAGTATCTCCCTAGGCTAGCGTGGAAATTGCCCCATCCACCATGGGTATCGTCTGTCCAGACTCCTTGATAGAGTCTGCTATAGGAAACATCCTTTTAAATATAGGGGAGGAGAAAAAGGGATACCCGGCTTCTCCTATTCCTTAGCAAATATCTCTATTTGCATAACTTACTGGACTCTCTAGGATTGACTACGCCGGTAGTGTCGGAGGCGTCCAGGGTAGCTAAAACCTCCTCAAGTAACAAATGGAGGTATTCAAGCTAAAACTGAAAGAAAACAACCTCAGGTTACAGGGAAGAAACATTCGGAATAGTTACTACTGAATCAGTCACACTATTCACTGATTGAATATATGTCCTCTTGCACTTTTCCCTACAGCGGGAGAAAAACAGACAATGCATGAAATGCAAGGTAACGCCAGGTGGAGTGAGAGAGGAAGCGAAGGGCACTGCATGTGGGCTATAAAATTTTTGGGACACTTTAGGAGAAATTAGTGGCATATCTTGACCATTGTCAATAGACTCCTGGACAGCATGCGCCTTAGAGTAGGTTCAGAAAAAAATCTATTTTATATAACAAAGTTATCTCAATAGATGAGGAACAGAAAAGGATTGGTGGTATCACCTTGGCATCAAAGCATAAAAACTAGACACACCTAGCAGGGCCTCTTGGTCCATTCTGACTCACAAAGTGAGATAAACAAAAAAACAGTTTACATTTTTTAATAATAATTAATACATAAAAAACGTTACTGTCCCTTTAAATTTTAAAACGTAACTTTTTATTTTTGTGTGCAGAAAAAAACTAAATTAGCAAGCAATTACTGCAGAACCTATCTAAACCTCAGCTTAACTTTGTTGAGGTGCCCATCTGCCCTTCTGATACATTCCAAACTTTACTTTTAAAACATAACTAGTCATTTTTAGAAGTCATGCCATGTATACCAAGCAAACTGCAAGTATGCAGACTTGGATTCAAACTTTCATAAAAAGGTCCGGGACTCAGCTGTAGCGCTGTCCGGTCCCAACATACTGTATGTGTAAACACTAAGGACTGTGTTTGTAACTAAACAGTGACTCTTCCTTCCGTTTCCGAAAATCGGAATTGATGTAGAAGAGTGCGCAGCCCACATAGGCGCCACACATAGCTCCGCCCATCGTGGGTGTTACAACAAGTCATCTCCTGGTCGCCATTCTTATTGTTTTTACAGATAAGCCACCCGGAGCTAAATGAACCTTCTGTCAAGCTTGGAGGGAAATTGGGTCTACCTCTTGCTAGACAGCAGCTTAGCTCATATACACTATGTGACAAAAAACAATCACCTCATACTGAGTCTTTTTCCCTCAGCCCTAGTGATTAAAGCCCCCAGAGATAAAAAAAAAAACACCTAATCTAGTCTCGTTAGCCCCAGTGCCTGCTTAAAACGTGCTGTCACAGAAATCCCCTCCTTTTATATATAGGAGTTATGTCCCAGGTAAATAAGTGCTCCACTTCCTCTGAGATCCTTTGTTTTCCCAGAGCCAGAATAAAAAGTCAGCACTTACCTTTAAAATCTGCCCGACAGCAAGGTAGCTCACCAAGTTTGAGAGGTCCTCTCCCTCACATAGCCCTGTGGAAAAAGGATAAAGCCTGAGTAATCTTACTTAGGCTATCAGGATTAGGGCAGCATAAATATATGGGAGGCGCAGTGAGAATTATGTCCCACAAGTTCCCATTGCTCTAAAGCCACCACTGCTCTACTGAAGAGACTGATATGGACTACGGCTACAACCCAGAACAAAGCAGCACAATCTTGTACTACTTAATAAATAATAGACTCTTGATTGAAGAATCTTTTACTAACACTTACTTTACCACTTCCTTGCTCTTAACGTAGGTAAAGAGAATGACTGGGGTGGGAGGGAAGGGAGGAGATATTTAACAGCTTTGCTGTGGTGCTCTTTGCCGCCTCCTGCTGGGCAGGAGTGATATTCCCAACAGTAATTAATGATGATCCGTGGACTCATCGTGTCATTAGAAAGAAAAACAGTTTCTATAGTAAAAAGTGGCAAGTATTTAGTGTGACCTCTACTTACACTTGAGCTATAGCAGGAACCTGGCTCTCGTAAGCCTAAATGGAATGGAACCCTAATTAATGTCGTTGCTAACACCTGTATTTGTCCTACTATTTCATGTCAAAATGACTGCTGTGAACACGGTTTATTACACATGTTACATACACATGTGGTATGAGTTTAATTCATTGGAAGCTTGCTAATATGACCAACTTTCAATCACATCATTCCATTCAAAATGCCAAAGATCACAGAATTTCACAGACATAAAATCCTACTTTTTTGCATTAGCAATGCTACTCTCAGAGGGAAATCATCAAACAAACTGGATACTCAAGATGTGGTATTCAAGCTGTTATAAAGAAATTTGAAGAATCAGGAGAGGTCAAGGGCAAACAAGGATTGGAAGGCCAAGAAAACTTTCAAAATCTGATGAGAAGTTTCTCAGAGTTTCTTCTTTAAGATACCGGAAGAAGTCCAGCAAGGACCTGGCTCAGCATCTGGCAGCTTCATTGGGATGCCAAGTTGACCCTTCTACAGTCCGAAGAAGCTCGATCAGGAATGGTCTTTGTGGAAGGGTAGCAGCCAAAAAAAAACACTTTTTCGGAATGGGAAAAGTGTGAAAAGGCTAAGATATACTAAAGCTCACAAAGATTGGCATAAAGATCAGTGGAAAAGAGTATTATGGAGTGACGTATCCAAGTTTTAAATTTTTGGGTCTAATCGTCAACAGTATGTGAAAAGAAGTGTTGGAGAAAGATGGAAGAATGAGTACTTGTGGCCTTTAGAGAAACATGGTGGAGGAACTGTCCTGGTTTGAGACTGCATTTCTGCCATTGGTGTTGGCGATATTGTCCGAATCAATAAGATCATGAATGCTGAAAAGTACAGACAGGTTTTACTTCATCATTCCATTCCTTCTGGAAAGTGCCTGATTGGGAACGGTTTTATTTTTAAGCATGATAACGATCCTAAGCACACTGCTAAATGCAGTGAAATCACATTTGGAGAGAAAAACAGCTGATAAAACACTGACAGTCATGGACTGGCCTCCACAGAGTCCAGACCTGAATATTATAGAGGCAGTATGGGATCACCTGGACAGAGAAATAAATAAAAGACAACCTAAATCTAAAGAAGAACTCTGGGAAGTGCTCAAATGAGCCTGGTATAATATACCAGAAGATTACTTCAAAAAACCTCAGGACAGTCTCCCCAAAAGAGTTTAAGATGTGCTTAGTGCCAAGGGAGGTCACACAAAATACCAACTTTTGCCTGAAGAAGCTATTTTGGTCTAAAAATTGTGGGGGGTTTATATTTTGTATCTTCTGTTTGTATCTTAATAAATAGACCAAAAAATAAATATGGATGGCCATTAAAACTTTTCTAAAACAACAAATCTAATGGTGGCCAAGACTTTTGCACAGTACTGCGTGTGTGTGTGTAGATAGATAGATAGATAGATAGATAGATAGATAGATACACACTTTTTGGGGGCTAATAATATTTGTTCACCTGAACCATTATCTACAATTTATTCAAACTGATATAAGAGAAATATTATTAATATTATTATCATCAGGTATTTGTAGAACGCCGACAGATTCTGCAGCCTTATAAACATAGGCGTATACAAGATAAAATTTATAGGGATCACATGGGTAGAGGGCCCTGCCGAGAGTTGTAGTCGGCTCTTATGAAGGTGACCTGCAAACAGTTGGGCTCTTAGGCTTGTATACTAAGGGGTTCAAGAAAATAGCAATTTAGTTAGGAAAGGTTAATGTAGATTGCATGCATCCCTGAATAGTAGAGCAAAGGGGACGGGAGGGAGATTATCTGGAGACAAGGTCTGAGATGTAGGGGGGAGCAGTGCAGTTGAGGGCTTTGTATGTCAGAGTGAGAATTTTGTGTTTAATCCTGGAGGCAAGAGGAAGCCAGTGAAGCTGCAGCAGATGAAGAGCAACGTGTAAGGAAGATGAGCCTGGCAGAGACATTCATTATGGATTGTAAAGGAGCTAGGCGGCAGTTAGGGTGACCAGAGACAATGGAGTTGCAGTAGTCGAGGAGGGAAAGGATGAGAGAGTGAATTAAAATCTTATTTGTGTCTAGTGTAAGGAAATGTCTAATTTTAGAGATGTTTTTAAGGTGGAAGCTGCAGGCTTTAGCCAAGGACTGAATATGATGAGTTAAAGAAAGATCTGAGTAAAGTGTGACCCCAAGACATCAGGCATGCGGGTAGGGGTAATGATGGCATTATCAACAGTTATAGAGAAATGGGGGGGGGGGAGATTTTGGAAGAAGGGGGAAAATAAGGAGCTCAGTTTTGGAGAGATTTAGCTTAAGGTAGTGAGAGGACATCCAAGATGAGATATGAGAAAGACAGTTAGTGACATGGGTTAGCAAGGAAGGAGATAGGTCTAGTGCAGAGAGGTAGATTTGGGTGTCATCGGCATACAAATGAAATGGAAACCCGTGGGACTTTATTAAAGAACCTAATGATGACGTGTAGGTTGAGAAGAGAAAGGGACAGAGGACAGATCCTTGCTCTACCCCGACAGAAAGTGGTAACGGGGCAGAGGATGCCCCAGAAAAGGTTACACTAAAGGTATGGTTAGACGGATAGGAAGAAAACCCACGAGAGAGCTGTGTCGCAAATGCAGAAGGATTGGAGGGTTTGGAGCAAAAGACGGTGGTCGACAGTATCAAAGACTGCAGACAGATCAAGGAGGATAAGTAGAGAGAAGTGGCCTTTGGATTTTGCTGTAAGTAGGTTGTTGGTATTGCTGTCTCTGTGGAGTGATGGGGGCGAAATCCAGATTGCAGTGGGTCATGGAGGGGAGTTTAATGTAAGGAAATGGGATAGATGTGCATGTACTAGCTTTACAAGAAGCTTTGAGGCCATAGGGAGTAGGGAAAAGGGCGGTAGTTGGATGGGGAGGTTAGATCGAGAAGAAGGTTTTTTGAGGATAGGTGTGACCAGTGTGTGTTTTAGAGATCAGGGAAATATACTGGTGCTGTGGGAGAGGTTGAAGATGTGTGTGAGTATAGGGGTAAGGGTAGAAGAGAGGGAGTAGCTGTGAGGGGATGGGGTCGAGGGAAAAGTTAGTGAGGTGATAGGACAGTATAAGGGCAGAAACGTCTTCCTCAGTAACAGAGGCGAAAGAGCAAAATGTATGGCTATGTGGGTTTTGGATGATTGTGAGCTTTTGAGGGGGTGGGAGACTGGTAGTATGTTGAGAGCGGATTTAATTTATGATGGAGTCGATTTTGTTATTGAAGTGGCTGGCAAAATCTTGAGCTGAGAAAGAAGTTGTAATAGGCGGCAGGGGGGGGCGGAGAAGAGTATTGAACGTGGAGAACAGACGTTTTGTGTTTGAAGAAAGAGTAGAGATAAGAGTAGAGAAATAACAGAAATAAAGCTCATCCTGAAATATAAGTGTTAATACTCAATGGTTTAAATGTTCCAATGAAATGGACAAAACCATCAAATCATCATGATGTAATTTTGAGTATAAAATAAATTAAACTGATTAACACATTTTAACAACAAATAAAGGATGAATACGAACAAGTCTCTGCATGGAACAATTTAAGTGAAGCACTGTTATGTACCAATACTTCAGGGACAGCAATGTTTTCTTAGCAACTCCCTTTAGTTGTGGATTGCTTAACAAAACTCAGAAGTTCATCATACACTAAACTGAATCTGTTCCAAAATTATTTAAAATGCCAGGTTGTTTTGATCTTTATCTTAAAGAAATAAAAAACAGCTTTCATAGTGCCTTGGTAGTTATATTAGATACGTCAGAAGCCAAATGACTTAAAAAACAAAACTGTATTTTCTTTTGCCCAATTTATTTTAATGGCTCTCTGGACTCCTTGTGTTTTTAGTTAGTAGAGATAATGAGCTTAGATGTTTATCTCCTTTGTTTCACATGATCAGAGACAAAGGATTCTGCTACAAATCAGATGATTCTTTCTCGCTCACAAAATCCATAGAGCACATAAAAACTACGTTTTATTTTGTTTACAAAGAAAAAGGAATAGAACAAATCTTGTGCACAAACCCCAACCTCAATGGGATGCTGCAAAGACAAAAACATAGCCAGAATTTACAAAGAACATTAAAAATGACATGCACTATTCTGAAACTTGTGCTAAAAGGGTATTTTTAGTTTCATAATTTGGCCAAAGCATGTAAGCTCACCTGCCTACACAAAGGCAAACACAGGCAGGACATGACTATACGCCTATTGTAGGTTCGAAACGTTGTTCCTGTAAACCTTTGGACCCAACTAATGTGAATAAAGGTCTTTAAAACAAAGATTTCTTCTGGTGGCTGTAGTGCTTTGGATGTACACAAAGGCAAACCCCATATGCGAGTTCTATTCTAATCCCTTTAAACATGTGATGTCTTTAAAACCCATATAAAACATCTTTAATGAGAACAAAGGGTACATATGTTTACCCTTACCAAATTAACCCTTTTAGGAACATAAAAGTATCCTCATACATTTAAATATGTGTTGTATTTAACAAGTTACATTGTGCACCCATATGCTGTTGATAGTCTCTGCAACCTGAATGTGTGAAGCATTTAATAGCAGTTATTTTAACAACGGATATTTTACTTGGGTTGCAAGGACGACCAATGGTGTATGGGAGACCAGATTAGGTGAAGAACAGAGCTTGTAACTCAGCTACATGTTAGGATGAAGAGGTAGCCATAATGAATACTGTCTTTTACATATGGTTTACATGGAGAGTTCATCTAAGCTTTAAGAGCCAAATGAAAATCCTCTAGAGTTACCATGGACTTGCATTTTGGACAAATGTAGCTTGAAAAAAAATAGTTTTATGAGCCCACATAATTTCAGCAACAGCTGATAAAGATGAACTTTTTTTTTTTGTTCTCTCGTCTTTTTTGTTGTTTAAGTTAGAGGCAGATTGTCAGGTGTGTCACTATCTGTATAACATTAGGTGAGAACAATTAGACTATTTGTTTACAATAAGGACTATCGTTGGGTAGTCATCAGTTTAAAAGACTAATAATAAGTCTTCATAAAACTGTACTATTGTCATTTAGAAAGTATCATTTTTGTATAGTGAACTCTATTGTAAACTCTATGTATCGCTTACTTTGTTTTGATTTATATCTATGTTGTATTATATTGTTATATTAAAAATAAAATAAATAAAATTAGAAAATAAAATGAAACTTGAACCTTTATGGAACTAGCTGACATATACAAGAAAAGGGAGTACACCCCTGTGCAACATCACTTAAAGGGACATTTCAGCTAAAACTGGAATCCACATGGAAGCATTTTAGTTTTGAATAGAAGCATTTTTGTAATATACATGTATTAACAAACATGCTTCTAATAAAAGCAATAGCTGTTTCAACTATGTATTTAAGTATGCACCGTGCACCAGCATTTTAAACATAGCACTTGCTCAGAGAGCCTAAGGTGCTTGTACCATCTGGTAATTACTCAATTTCACCTAGATTACAAGTTGTGCGCTATACCGGGTGCGTAAAGAACGCAAAAAAATAAATTAGCGTTATCGCACTTTCCATAGGGCTGCTATTACAAGTTACTGAAAAAAACATAATTTATGCTTACCTGATAAATTTATTTCTCTTGTAGTGTATCCAGTCCACGGATCATCCATTACTTATGGGATATTCTCCTTCCCAACAGGAAGTTGCAAGAGGATCACCCACAGCAGAGCTGCTATATAGCTCCTCCCCTCACTGCCATATCCAGTCATTCGACCGAAACAAGACGAGAAAGGAGAAACCATAGGGTGCAGTGGTGACTGTAGTTTAATTAAAATTTAGACCTGCCTTAAAAAGGACAGGGCGGGCCGTGGACTGGATACACTACAAGAGAAATAAATTTATCAGGTAAGCATAAATTATGTTTTCTCTTGTTAAGTGTATCCAGTCCACGGATCATCCATTACTTATGGGATACCAATACCAAAGCTAAAGTACACGGATGATGGGAGGGACAAGGCAGGATTAAACGGAAGGAACCACTGCCTGAAGAACCTTTCTCCCAAAAACCGCCTCCGAAGAAGCAAAAGTATCAAATTTGTAAAATTTTGAAAAGGTGTGAAGCGAAGACCAAGTCGCAGCCTTGCAAATCTGTTCAACAGAGGCCTCATTTTTAAAGGCCCAGGTGGAAGCCACAGCTCTAGTAGAATGAGCTGTAATCCTTTCAGGGGGCTGCTGTCCAGCAGTCTCATAGGCTAAGCGAATTATGCTCCGAAGCCAAAAGGAAAGAGAGGTTGCCGAAGCTTTTTGACCTCTCCTCTGTCCAGAGTAAACGACAAACAGGGAAGATGTTTGGCAAAAATCTTTAGTAGCTTGTAAGTAAAACTTCAAGGCACGGACTACGTCCAGATTATGTAAGAGACGTTCCTTCTTTGAAGAAGGATTAGGACGCAATGATGGAACAACAATCTCTTGATTGATATTCTTGTTAGAAACCACCTTAGGTAAAAACCCAGGTTTGGTACGCAGAACTACCTTATCTGCATGAAAAATCAGATAAGGAGAATCACATTGTAAGGCTGATAGCTCAGAGACTCTTCGAGCCGAGGAAATAGCCATCAAAAACAGAACTTTCCAAGATAAAAGTTTAATATCAATGGAATGAAGGGGTTCAAACGGAACTCCTTGAAGACACTAACGAAATTTTTTTGCAAATGGATGATTAACCTCTTAATACCAAAAACGGAATAACAAATGACAAAAACGTTTTTTTTTATTATTTTTTTTAAACAGTCACAACAACTGCCACAGCTCTACTGTGGCATTTTACCTCCCTCAATACGACTTTTGAAGCCTTTTGAGCCCTTCAGAGAAGTCCTGGAACATGCAGAGGGAAGCTGAATGTCTCTGTCAGTATTTTTAGCTGCACAGAAAAGCACTAAAAAAGGCCCCTCCCACTCATATTACAACAGTGGAAAGCCTCTAGGAACTGTTTCTAGGCAAAATTCAAGCCAGCCATGTGGAAAAAACTAGGCCCCAATAAGTTTTATCACCAAACATATATAAAAAACGATTAAACATGCCAGCAAACGTTTTAAAATACACTTTTATAAGAGTATGTATCTCTATTAATAAGCCTGATACCAGTCGCTATCACTGCATTTAAGGCTTTACTTACATTACTTCGTTATCAGCAGCATTTTCTAGCAAATTCCATCCCTAGAAAAATATTTTAACTGCACATACCTTATTGCAGGAAAACCTGCACGCTATTCCCCCTCTGAAGTTACCTCACTCCTCAGAATATGTGAGAACAGCAAAGGATCTTAGTTACTTCTGCTAAGATCATAGAAAACGCAGGCAGATTCTTCTTCCAAATACTGCCTGAGATAAACAGTACACTCCGTTACCATTTAAAAATAACAAACTTTTGATTGAAGAAATAAACTCAGTATAAAACACCACAGTCCTCTTACGACCTCCATCTTAGTTGAGAGTTGCAAGAGAATGACTGGATATGGCAGTGAGGGGAGGAGCTATATAGCAGCTCTGCTGTGGGTGATCCTCTTGCAACTTCCTGTTGGGAAGGAGAATATCCCATAAGTAATGGATGATCCGTGGACTGGATACACTTAACAAGAGAAATCTCCTTGTGCTTTTACAGTGCGATAAGCTCCATACCACACAAAAGCCAAGGGCTGAGTTTACGTGCTCGTGCACGCTTTCCCCCATAGATATCAATGGGGAGAAAGTGTTAGAAAAAAACCTAACACCTGCAACCGCGGAATGGAGGTCGTCGTAACGCAACCACATTGATGTCTATGGGGAAAAGAAAGTTATGTTTAAACCTAACACCCTAACATAAACCCCTAGTCTAAACACCAATTTCCTGATTGATATTGCGATCCAATACCACCTTAGGAAGAAATCCCAGTTTAGTACGAAGGACCGCATTATCCGCATGATAAATAATCTAGGTTTGGTTGGAGGAAGGGCCCCTAAAGTAGAAGGTCCTTCCTCAGAAGCAACCTCCAAGGAGGAAGAGATGACATCTTCAACAGATCCTGCCAGGCCAGGCTGGAGCTATAAGAATAACAGACGCTCTCTCCTGTTTGATACGAGCAATGACTTGTGGAAGGAGAGCAAACGGAGGAAACAGGTATGCCAGACCGAAGTTCCAAGGAACAGCTAGAGCGTCGATCAGAGCGGCTTGAGGATCTTGAACTGTACCTTGGAAGCTTGGCGTTTCTGCGTGACGCCGTCAGATCCAATTCCGGAACCCCCCACTTGAGGGTCATCATAGAGAATACCTCCGGATGGAGAGCCCATTCCCCTGGATGAAATGTCTGTCTGCTCAGAAAATCTGCTTCCCAGTTGTCTACCCCTGGAATGTGGATGGCATATAGGAGAGAATTGTGAGATTCTGCCCACTCGAGAATGCGGGACACCTCCTTCATTGCTAACGAACTCCGGGTCCCTCCCTGGTGGTTGATGTATGCCACCGAGGTGATATTGTCCGATTGAAATCTGATAAACCAGACCAAAGCTAGTTGACGCCAAGCTGTTAACGCATTGAAGATCGCTCTCAATTCCAGAATGATTATAGGAAGAGAAGACTCCTTCCGAGACCAAAGACCCTGAGCTCTTAATGAGCCCCAAACTGCTCCCCATACTGACAGGGTGGCATCCATGGTCACAAACAACCAGGAAGGTCTCCGGAAGCAGGTCCCCTGATACAAATGATCCAGAGAAGTCCACCAAGAGAGAGTCTCTTGTTGTGGGATCCAGAGTTATCCTCTGTGAGAGATCTGGATGGTCTCTGTTCCATTGACTGAGCATGCATAATTGTAGAGGTCTCAGATGGAACCGAGCAAAAGGAATAATTTCCATGGAAGCCACCATCAAACCAATTACTTCCATGCACTGAGTCACTGACGGACGAACAGAGGCCTGAAGAGAAAAGCAAGAAGCAAGAAGCTTGGATTTTCGGACATCCGTCAGAAAAATCTTCATGGATAGAGAATCTATAATTGTTCCCAAGAAACACACCCTGTTATCTGGTACTAGGGAACTCTTCTCCAGATTCACTTTCCAACCGTGGGAACGAAGAATAGACAATAACATCTCGGTATGAGATTTTGCTAGCTGAAAAGATGGCACTTGAACCAAGATGTTGTCGAAGTAAGGCGCCACTGCTATTCCCTGAGATCTGACCACCGCCAAAAGGAGCCCCTGGAACCTTTGTAAAGATTTGAGGAGCCGTAACAAGGTCAAAGGGAAGAGTAAAAAACTGAAAATGTTTGTCCAGAAAAGCAAACCGCAGGAATTGGTGATGCTCCCTGTGAATGGAGATATGGAGATACGCGTCCTTCAGATCTATGATCATCATGAACTGACCCTCCTGTACTAAGGGTAGAATGGACCGAATCGTTTCCATCTTGAAAAATGGAATCTTGAGGAACTTATTTTAAATCTAAAATGGGACGGAAAGTTCCCTCTCTTTTGGGAACTACAAAGAGATTTGGGTAGAATCCTTGACCCTGATCTTCTAATGGGACTGGAACAATCACTCCCAGGGAGGAGAGGTCCTTTACGCAGTTTAAGATGGCCTCTCTCTTTACCTGGATTGTTCACAACCTGGACAGGATAAATCTGCCCCTGGGGAGGCAAGACTTGAATCCTAGTTTGTAACCCTGGGATACTATTTCAACGCCCCAAGGATCTAAGACATTGCGGATCCAAGCCTGCCGAAAAAAGGAAAGTCTGGCCCCCACCTGATCCACGACTGGATCGATGGCAACCCCTTCATGCTGACTTAGATTCAGTGGAAAGTTTTTTGGATTGTTTTCCCCTATTTTAAGTATGACTGGACCTCCATTATGGTTCTAGACTGTTTGGGATTGGAAGAGGAAGAAGCCTTTTGTCCCTTGAAATTATGAAAGGAACGAAAATTAGAATTCTGCCGACCCTTAGGTTGACTCTTCTTGTCCTGAGGTAGAAAAGAACCCTTTCCACCAGTAATATCGGAAATAATTTCCACCAGACCAGGGCCAAATAAACTCTTACCCTTAAAAGGTAAAGACAGAAGCTTGGATTTGTAGGTTACATCTGCAGACCAAGACTTTAACCAGAGAGCTCTGCATGCTAGAACTGCAAGGCTGGAGATCTTGGCTCCCAGTCTAACCACTTGCATGCTGGCATCACAGATAAAGGTATTAGCCAGCTTTAGCGCCTTGATCCTATACTGGATTTCCTCTATAGTAGTTTCTTCAGAAATCAAGTCAGACAAGTCATCACACCAATAAGATGCAGCAACCGCAACCGTAGCAATACTTGCCACAGGTTGCCATTGTAGCTCCTGATGAGTGTACATCTTTTTTAAGTAAGCCTCTAGCTTCTTATTCATGGGATCCTTAAAAGAAGTACTATCCTCAATAGGTATAGTGGTTCTCTTGGCCAGAGTAGAGATAGCTCCCTCTACCTTAGGCACAGTGCACCACGAGTCACGCACAGCTTCAGCCACCGGAATTCCAGGCTTTTCCCATTCCTGAGAAGTAATTTCCATCATCTGGTCTGGAACCAGAAAAACCTCAACAGATGAAGAAATTACATAAAACGCTCTGTTAAGTTTACTAGACTTCTTTGGGGTCTCAGCAAGTAGAGTCGGAGTCTTCCAAAGTAGCAAGGACCTCCTTCAACAGTAACCGAAGGCGTTCCAACTTAAATCTAAAATTAACTTCCTCTGGATCTACTGTACTAGGACTTGTGTCTCCATCTACAGACTCAGAGTCGGAAATCTCTCCATCAGAATCCGCTGAGAAAGAAAAATATTCCATTTTGATTTTTTTTTTTGTCCAAATACTTGTTAAAGGGACAGTCTAGGCCAAAATAAACTTTCATGATTCAGATGTAGCATGTCATTTTAAACAATTTTCCAATTTAATTTTATCACCAATTTTGCTTTGTTCTCTTGGTATTCTTAGTTAAGCTTAAACTAGGTGGTTCATATGCTAATTTCTTAGACCTTGAAGCCCACCTCTTTTCAGATTGCATTTCAACAGTTTTTCACCACTAGGGGGTGTTAGTTCACGTATTTCATATAGATAACACTGTGCTTGTGCACGTGAAGTTATCTGGGAGCAGGCACTGATTGGCTAGACTGCAAGTCTGTCAAAAGAACTGAAAAAAGGGGCAGTTTGCAGAGGCTTAGATACAAGATAATCACAGAGGTTAAAAGTATATTATTATAACTGTGTTGGTTATGCAAAACTGGGGAATGGGTAATAAAGGGATTATCTATCTTTTAAAACAATAACAATTCTGGTGTAGACTGTCCCTTTAAGTGTCCCAAAGCCTATGGCTTATCATTCAGAACTATTTAGGAACTAGGAAGGGACAAGAACAGAACCCTGTTTTTGGTTGCTAAGGTGGAATCTCCTGAATGGCTTTGGCTTTTGGAAGCATTAATAAAAATTATGAAGTATATGTAGTGTATAAAATTCACAAAAGATACCAAGAGAACAAAAGAAATTAGATAATAGAAGTACATTGGAAAGTTGTTTAAAATTGGAGGTTCTATCAGAATCATTAAAGTTTAATTTTGACTGTCCAGTCCCTTTAATACCATTGTTCCCCTCCAATTATATGAGCAAAGAATCCACCTCTTTCTAAGTTTCAAGAAGCTCAATGAATAGAAGATTGTTTGCAGCTGAATAGCTCTGCTCAAGGACTTAAAGGGAACCCAAAATTTGTATTTCATGATTCAGATAGAGAATACAATTTTAAGCAACTTTCCAATGTACTTCTATTATTTAAGTTACTTCCTTCTCTTGTTATCCTTTACTGAAAGATTTATCTCGGAAAGCTCAGGAGCAGCAAAGAACCTAGCTGCTGATTGGTGGCTGCATATATATATATACTGATTGTCATTGGCTCATCCATGTGTTCAGTTAAAAACCAGTAGTGTATTGCTGCTAGTTCAACAAAGCATACCGAAAAAATGATAATAGGAGTAAATTAGACAATTGCTTAAAATTGCATGCTCTGTCTAAATCATGAAAGAAAAAGTTTGGGTTTCATATTCCTTTAAGTGTGAGGAGAGAGAAACAAGTAGTAAAAAATAAGTGAAACCTATAATGTTATTGTTTTGGTTAAATAAAACTATTTAATTTGTTATCATGGTAATGATTATTTTTATTTAGTTCAAAACAACAATTTAAATTGTGACTTGACCACCCTAGATACAGTTCCAATTGTGAGCTGTGGATGAATGCAAGAGTAGAAATTATGGTTTAGGTAATAGAAAGCACTGTAACCGGTTGCTTCTTCCTATGACCTAGATAACAAGCTGTGCCGTATGGCTTTACCGCTTGAAAACTGGCCTTTGCGTGCGGATTGTTCATCCACATGGTATTACAAGTCGCGCGGTATGGCCTAAACAGCAACGATTCATTGCGCATTCAAAGACCTGTAGTTATACGTTTTGTGAAACAAAAAAGTTTCACAAAACACATAAAAAATATGTTACAAAGTACACTAACACCGAGACTACACTATTAACCCCTAAACCGCCACCCCCCACATGGTAACTACTAAAGTATTAACCCCTAAACTGCCGTCCCCCCACGGCGACTACTAAAATAAACCTATTAACCCCTAAAATGCCAACCCCCACATCGCGACTACTTAAATAAACCTATTAACTCCTAAACCCCTTTATTTTTTATGGGTTTAAAAAGAGCTGAATGCCCTTTTAAGGGCAATGCCCATCAAAATGCCCTTTTCGGGCAGATTTTTTTTAGTTAGGATGTTTTTATTTTTGGGGGGTGGGGGTTGTAATGTTAGGTGGTAATTTATCTTTTTATGCAAAAGAGCTGTCAACTTTGGTATTTTTTATTTTTTAAACAAGTAATGTTAGGTTTTGTTTTAGTTTAAGCTTAGGTTTTAATTTTTTTCACAGGTAAGATTTTATTTATTGTAAGTTAGTTAGTATATTGTAACTTAATCTAAAGTTAGGGGTTGTTAGGTTTAAGGGTTAATAGTTAAATTTAGGTTGTTGCGTTGTGGGGGTGGTGGTTTAGGGGTTAATAGCTTTATTTACTGTTTGCGATGTGGGGGAATGGCGGTTTAGGGGTTAATAGCTTTATTTAGTGTTGACAATGTTGGGGGATGGTAGTTTAGAGGTTATTAGACAAGGGGCTTATGTTAGGGTCTTAGCTTTTTGTAAAACTTTCTTTTCTCCAGAGAAACTTCAATGGGGAATGCGAAAATGCGGTGTTAGGTTTTTTCCTACATGTTTTCTCCATTGATTTCCATGGAGGAATACGTGCACGAACAAGCCAAGTCGGAACTTGGTTTTTGTGCGGTATGAGGCTTACCGCCCCTAACGCATGCAAAAAGAAAGGTTTATGGTGAATTGTAATGGCGGCGCTATGGAAATAGTGGAATGGACCCATTTTGTGTGGTGTGTACGCAACGGGTTTACCGCACAACTTGTAATCCGGGTCTATGAGTTTTACAAGCATTAAAGAGTCAATAGCAGTGATTCCTGTTAATTACTTTTACAAACACTCACCTAGATTACAAGTTTTGCGCTAAACAGGGTTCGAAAATAACACCAAAAAATTTGCGTTATTGCACTCTCCATAGTGCTGCCATTACGAGTTACTGAAAAACCTCCTTGTGCTGTGCTTTTACGGTGCGTTAAGCTCCATACCGCACAAAAGCCAAGGGCTGAGTTTACGTGCTCATGCACGCTTTCCCCCATAGACATCAATGGGGAGAAAGTGTTAAAAAAAAACTAACACCTGCGATCGCGGAATGGAGATCGCCGTAACGCAACCCCATTGATGTCTATGGAGAAAAGAAAATTATGTTTAAACTTAACACCCTGACATAAACCCCTAGTCTAAACACCCCTAATCCGCGCCTCCAACATCGCCGACACTAATAAAAATTATTAACCCCTAATCTGCCGCTCCCCGACATCGCCAACGCTAATAAAAGTTATTAACCCCTAATCTGCCGCTCCCTGACATCGCCAACACTAATAAAAGTTATTAACCCCTAATCCCTCGCCCCCCAACATTGCGACACCTAAATAAACCTATTAAGCCCTAAACTGCCGGAGTCCCACATTGCCAGTATGGTATAGTAAAGTATTAACCCCTAAATCTCCAGACCCTCACATAGTAACTACTAAACTAAATTTATTAATCCCTAAACCACCGCTCCCCACAACGCAAAATACTAAATTAAACTATTAACCCCTAAAAAAACTAAGTTTAAACTATAAATTAACCTAACAGAACTATTCTAATAAAATTTAAAAAAAACTACCAATTAAAAACCTAAATTAAAAATGTAAAAAAACCTAACACTACGAAAAAAAAAAAAATCTACCATTACAAGAAATAATAAACACTAAATTACGAAAAATAAAAAACTCAAAAAGAAATTATCAAAAATAAAAACAATAACACCTAATCTAATAGCCTTATAAAAAATAAAAAAGCCCCCTCAAAATAAAAACACCACCTAACCTAAAATAAACTACCAATAGCCCTTAAAAGGGTCTTTTGTAGGGCATTGCCCTAAGTTAAACCCCTCTTTTACCTTAAAAGTCCCCCCTAAAAGTAATCCCCCTCACCCAATCAACCCCCCAAAATAAAAAAAACCTAACTCTAAAAAATCCTAAGGTACCCATTGCCCCTAAAGGGGCTTTTGAATGGGCATTGCCCTTAAAAAGGGCATTCAGCTCTTTTACAAATGCCCATCCCTAATCTAAAAAAAAAAACCTCCCCAAAAAAATAAAATAAATAACACTAACCCCATAAAATCTACTCACGGTTCCTGAAGTCCGGACATCCATCTTCATCCAGGCAGCGAGAAGTCTTCATCCAGGCGGCGACACCTTCATCCATCTCGGGTACATCTTCTATCTTCATCTTTTTTTTATTAAAATAGTTATGTTAATTTATAGTTTAAATGGTTAATTTATAGTTTAAATTTAGGTTTTTATTATTTCACAGGTAAGTTTTTATTTTTTTAAAGATAATTATATTGTAGTTTTAATTTAAAGTTATGGGGGATGTTAGGTTTAGGGGTTAATAGTTAAATTTAGTGTTTTGCGATGTGCGGGGGCCTTCAATTTAGGGGTTACGATGTGAGGGGCTTGAAGTTTAGGGGTTAATACTTTATTATAGTGTTGGCGATGTGGGGGGCCGGCGCTCTAGTAGTTAATAGGTTTATTTAGATGTCGGCGATGTCGGGGAGCAGTAGATTAGGGGTTAATAACTTTTATTAGTGTTGGCGATGTTGGGGAGCGGCAGATTAGGGGTTAATAGGTTTATTTAGTGTAGGTGATGTCGGGGGTGGCGGATTAGGGGTTAATAGGTTTAATATAGTATTTGCGATGCGTGAGGACGGCGGTTTAGGGGTTAATAGGTAGTTTATGAGTGTTAGTGTACTTTGTGAAACATTTTTGTTACACAAAATCCAGAACTACTGCTCTCAGGTGGCGATATGTATCGTGTCGGTATAGGCTGTAACGCAAGCATTTTAACCGGACCGCACAACCTGTAATACAGGCGCTATGAAAATCCCGCACTCAAACGTCATTTTTTTGTGAGTATGGAATGGACGTTGCATTACAGGCTAAAATGCTTGCGGTATAGCTATACCGCCACGACTCGTAATATGCATTCCCGCCCATTCCACACGCAATTGACAATTTTTAAGCGTTATAGCTGTACCGCAAAACTTGTAATCTAGCCGAATGGCAGCTAACAAACACAGTGTTTTGGCTACTACAGAACAGGTTTCCTTCAGACAATAAACCTGATTGTATCTCTCCTGATTGTTGGGCTCCTTTGGGAATAATTAGAGAGGGAGATGCCTCACTTAAATGCAGTCTGACAGACTGATTTACGTGACAGAGCTTTAACAAACCGTTCACAACAACACTTACACTAAACACAAGTGCTGAAATGCTAACCCCTCCTGCTAGCTGCATTAAAGGGCCACTAAACCCAAAATCTTTCTTTCATGATTCAGATAGAGAATAGAAATTTAAACAACATTACAATTTACTTCCATTATTTATTTTGCTTCATTTTTTAAATATCCTTAGTTGAAGAAAAAGCAATGCACATGGTGAGCCAATCACACGAGGCTTCTATGTGCAGCAACCAATCAGCAGCTAGTGAGCATATCTAGATATGCTTTTCATCAAAGAATACCAAGAGAATAAAACAAATTAGATAATATAAGTAAATTAGAAAGATGTTTAAAATTGCATTCTCTTTCTAACTCATAAAAGAAAAAAATGTGGGTGGAATGTCCCTTTAAGTAACATATAAACATTTATGTTCAAAATATACATTTGTTTGTACATTTGTACATTTCCCCCAAAATACACGTTTTTGTAATCTACGTTTCGCACATATTAGTGAAACTAACCTTCCTAAATGCTCCACAGCTAAGCCCTTGTCGGTACTTTGGTACCAGCCCCTTCCTATACAGCTATACTGTACAATTTCTTTTGCAGAATGCTGGGAACTGTATTTTTAAAACACTACCTAGATATACGATCAACCACCATCCAGCAGCAATCAATGGCTCCCACAAAACCTTAGCAAAAGATCAGTTTAGACGCGACAGGTGAGTGGATTTATTGAGCCCTGTTTTCATTTTTAATGAATCACTAAAATGACGCAGACAGAAATGCATCAGATGTACTTACTCCGATGTTCCAAAACTTGGATTTTTACATTCAGAATTTGGTGAAATGATTCCCCTTGCATCCTCTGCTTCTGTGTACAATACATCACTAATAACATAAACTGACATTGGGCTAGATTACAAGTAGAGCGCTAATTTATTGCGAGGTTCCTTTTTTAAAATAATTGCACAAAGCAGTTTTAAGGGGTTAAAGTGAGTGGATGTGGGGTGTTAGAGAAAAAACACCACTGAAAAGTGCCTTTACATTGTGGTCTATGGGCACTGTGTTAAAACTGTAAATATATATGTATATATTCATAAACATATATATTTAAACTATGCTGCCCATCGTTGCACGACTTATCCCCTTTGCTGCGCTAGGTTCTCTCTTGTGACTATCGGCATGAGAACGAGGCTCCCATTGGAGTCTATGGAAGCACGCTATCGTCAGCGCAAAGCTTCCATGCAATGCGAACATGAGGTCGCATTTGCATTGCGCTCCACTTCAAATACAGCGCACATTTGCATGCGCTATTACGAGTGGAGTGCAAATATTGCACTTACGAAAGCGCAATTTTGCGCCTCTCTCGTAATGTAGCCCTTAATAGGTTAATTAGTCATTTTTTATCAGCTTTTCAGCTGTACTTTGGCCCAAATCACAAGTTGAGCACTCGTATTATGAGCTGAAAGTAAACTGTTTTCGCTCTTGCGCTAACTCGAGGACCGCAAAAATCCAAACGTTCATGTATTCCCCCATAGAAGTAAATGGAGCAAAAAAGTGGGGGGAAAAAACAACTCGCTAACCCATATTACCAATATTTCACATTCCAATGTTATTCACATAGAAGAATATGTTCTATTTATTCATAAATAAATATATATATATATATATATATATATATATATATATATATATATATATATATATATATATATGATAGTTTTTTGGTACAATATATATCTATATATATATATCTCTCTGACGTTGAGAGAGCGGCTGGTAGCCGCTGCTGTGCTTGTATCCAGCGATATGAATATGACATATTGTCTTGATAAAGGCCTGATGTAGGGCCGAAACGTTGACTGTTTAAATACTTCAATAAAGCTTGAATCATTTTTAAAACCTTGCGAGTGGCCATACCTATGAGAATATTATATATTTTGAACCTTTGGAGTGCACCCAGGTTACTTGTGGATTGCATAAGGTGGAGTGCTTGGTTTTTCGTAGTAAACCAAGCACATTCTCTCTCTCTCTCTCTCTCTCTCTCTAGTAAACCAAGCACACACACACACTCTCTCTCTCTCTTTCTCTCCCAAATTTAACACAGAAAAAAATGTGAATCAGATTACATGTCTGCAAAAGGAGGTACCCTGTGCCCACAGTCTGTCAGATGGTCTGACCCCCTATTACTGTATATAGTGACACTGTTTAACCCACCAGTACTGTATATAGTAAGTTAGTGACACAGTCTGTAATCTGCCGGTGAGATGGCTGGCCTGACACTACCCACCCCAGTACTTTATAAAGTGACCACAGTAGTCTGTGACATGGTCCAGCCCCCCCCCATACTGTATATAGTGGTACTGTATAGTGACACTGTTTACCTCCCGTCCCCCTCCATGCTGTAGTAACAAGGTCTGTAATTTGCTGGTTCCACAAACATACACACACACATGCATAAATACATACACAGTCACATACATACATACACACACATATATGCATAAATACATACACAGTCACATACATACACACATACACACACACACATATACATGCATAAATACATACACAGTCACATACATACACACATACACACACACACATATACATGCATAAATACATACACAGTCACATACATACACACACACACATATACATGCATAAATACATACACAGTCACATACATACACACATACACACACACACATATACATGCATAAATACATACACAGTCACATACATACACACATACACACACACACACATATACACACACATAAACACACACATAAACACCAATTGGTAAAACAGAAACACTAACCACTGTAGTCAGAAACAGAGACACTAGTGAAGCATCACATCACACTCACATGATATCAGTGCAGGCAGTGGCAGGTCGTTTTTTATTTAAAAAAAAAAAATTTAAGCTGGGCCCCCACCCCTTGGGGGCCCAGTCGCAGTTGTGACCTCTACACCCCCTGTAATTCCGCCCCTGTTACCACTGCTAGCACTCAGAGCACCTGTCTAAGAATATTGAGCATGCACACAGCTTTGTGTTTGCTTGACAGTTCTCATGCAGAGTAGCACCTTATTACAAGCACTATTGTGTATTTCATAATAGCTTTATATGTCCCTTTAACCAGTCTGATGCACATGAGGGAGGTGCATTTTGTCTGTATAGCCCGGTGATCACACACAAAAAAGTACTTTTATTTCTACTCTGGCACAAGGGGCCTCGCTCGTTTTTATTACAACCCCAAAAGCCAGTATTATTGATACAAATTTAGTAATGTGATCACAATAAATATAATAATTGTATATTCTGAATCTGATGGTCCTGCTGAAAAACAAAACAAAAAAATGATATATACTTTGTGCGGATCACTCACTGAAATATATCAATAACAACAGTGTTTTAATACAAGCAGTTAAAAAGCTCAAAATCAGCTTAGCACAGGGGTGGGGAAAGGTTTAGCAACACAAGGGGTTAAAGTATTTTTAGACTCTCGAAAATCATCTACCCCTCTGTCCGGCACTATCGCTCTATGACACCCCAAGGAAGGTGCAGTGGCACACTGTTGTTTCCAGTCACACTTGGTAAGAATCACTTAACTAGATATAGAACAGGGTGTTCAGTGTTTTCACCTGAAATACCACTAACTGAATAAATGAGGCATTCTGTCATTTTATAAGTTTATTTTTCACAAAGGGAATGCTTCCGTTACATACCGGCCATTACTTTAGCACATGCAAGAAGTAACATCTGTCTAACAGGTTTACACAGCTTAGTATTAGCTATACTGTAAAGTCACGAACACGAACCACATAAATTTCTCCACTTTATGGGCTAGATTACAAGTTAGGCGCAAACGGTTTTGCACTAGCGCAATCGTGTTTTTGCTTGCCATTTACATTCCGCTGATATTACAAGTGGAGTGAAATCCTTACCCTTTATGCTTTAATCCTAACCGCGATCTCAGAGCTGCGGTTAACTGCACAAAATACTTCAAAAATAAATTACAGAGTAGAGTCACACTCATATTAACACTGTCTGATAAAAGATTTTTAATAAAGATACAGCACAAAAAAAGTTATAAGGGCTCAAAGATTGGAGATCTCGGGTGTAAGAAAAAAAAAGGCAGGCAAATGGCTTTAACATGTATGTGTATATATATATATATATATATATATATATATATATATATATATATATATAGATAGATAGGATGTGTACCCGGTCCGGCCTGAGAGTGCTGACCCCACCCGTGTTTTGTATATGTTTGGGGAGATTACATAAGCCTGTGCACCCTCCATTTTTTCACAGTTGTTTGAATGTGAGCCTGCATTGTGTGGCTGTTTTGGGACCCAGGTTTTTGGAAGAGACCTTGACGAGGTACCTGGACTTTCTCTGTGTGCTATGTTAATGTATTATTTTTTTGTAATTTTCACTGTTTGGGCCTTGCACCCAGGCCTGTCTGGGGTTAACTGCCTGTGACTCTGGTGACAGTGCAGCTTCCTGAGAGTGCTGTTTTGCACCCAGGGCTGTGCATGTTACAGGGTCATAGGATGTGTACCTGGTCCGGCCTGAGAGTGCTGACCCCACCCGTGTTTTGTATATGTATATAGATATATATATATGTTAATACAGTATATGTGTACATATATATATTAATGTGTATATATATATATATATATATATATATATATATATATATATATGTGTATATATATACACCTATCAGCCAATCACATGGCAGCAACTCAATGTATTTAGGCATCTAGACGTGGTGAAGACGACTTGCTGAAGTTCAAACCGAGCATCAGAATGGGGAAGAAAGGGGATTTAAGTGACTTTGAACGTTGAATGGTTGTTAGTGCCAGACAGGCTGGTCTGACTGGGATTTTCAAGCACAACCATATCTAGGGTTACAGAGAATGGTCAAAAAAACAGAAAATATCCAGTGAGTGGCAGTTGTGTGGACGACACAGCCTTGCTGATGTCAGAGGTCAGAGGAGAATGGGCAGACTGGTTCAAGATGATAGAAAAGCAAAAGTAACTCAAATAACTACTCGTTACAACCAAGGTATGCAGAATACAATCTCTGAACGCACAACACGTCGAACCTTGAAGCAGATGGGCTACAGCAGCAGAAGACCACACCGGGTGCCACTCCTGTCAGCTAAGAGCAGGAAACTGAGGCTACAATTCGCACAGGCCCACCAAAATTGGACAATAGAAGATTGGAAAAACGTTGCCTGATCTGATGAGTCTTGATTTCTGCTGCGACATTCAGACAATAGGGTCAGAATTTGGCATAAACAACATGAAGCATGGATCCATCCTGCCTTGTATTAATGGTTCAGGCTGCTGGTGGTGGTGTAATGGTGTAGGTGTTATTTTCTTGGCACACTTTGGGCCCCTTAGTACCAATTGAGCATTGTTTAAACGCCACAGCCTACCTGAGTATTGTTGCTGACCATGTCCATCCCTTTATAACTACAGTGTACCCATCTTCTGATGGCTACTTCCAGCAGGATAATGCACCATATCACAAAGCTCAAATCATCTCAAGCTGGTTTCTTAAACATGACAATGAGTTCACTGTACTCCAATGGCCTCCACAGTCACTAGATCCCAATCAAATAGGGCACCTTTGGGATGTGGTGGAACAGGAGATTCACATCATGGATGTGCAGCCAACAAATCTGCAGCAACTTCGTGATGCTATCATGTCAATATGGATCAAAATCTCTTCAGGAGTGTTTCCAACACCTTGTTGAATCTATGCGATGAAGAATTAAGGCAGTTCTGATGGCAAAAGGGGGTCCAACCCGGTATTAGCAAGGTGTACCTAATAAAGTGGCCGTTGAGTGTATGTATTTACAGTCCTATATACACATATGAAAACATTAATATATATGTACATATATATATATACACATATACACACACACACACACACATTATAGCCCTTTGCCATTAAGTAGATGAAAACATGATAACACATATTTATGCAATATTAATATATTTATGCAATATTAATATTTAATAAAGTGTTTAACTATGCATTTACTGTAAATATTTGAAATTTTCTAATGCGAATATGCTATATTGTTTGCGCAATGGGTCTTTGATTTTTCCACCAATTTTTTCTTCTCCATTTATTTCTATGGGGGAATACATGCACGCGCAAGCAAAAACTTTATTTAGTTTTTTTCGCGCTATTCGGGTTAACGCTAGCACAAAATACGTTTTTTTGGAACTTGTAATACGAACGCAACCCGACAAGATCAAAAATTGAAATCCTAGTGGATCGCGATCGAAAACCCCCCAAATAATGTCTTTTGATTCTTCTGTGTTAACATTCTCATTTGCACCATTAAAAGGAAACTTCTTAAGTCATAATTACACTTTCATAATTCTGCTAGAGCGCACAATTTTAAACAACTTTCCAATTCACTTTCATTATATACACGTACACAATCTTACTGAGGCACTAGTTCCTACTGAGCATGTACAAGCATTCACAGAATATATACGTAAAGATACTTCCAACATATCCAACGTTGAGTTCCTCCTAGTAGTTATGGCTTGCTTAAGACAGTCCTTGGGAAGCCCTGCCTTCTCCTGTTTCTGTCTAAAGAGCTGAATGGCTTTAACACTATGGTGGAAGTGGCCTGCAATTCTTTTGCTCCTTTCAAGTAAACTTGAAAACCTAGAGTTGCCTTCAGGGTTAGTAGCCTTTACCACCAGGTGGAAGATGTGACTTGAACAATGCACACTGATAAAGTCATCCTCAAGGAGATTCTTTGCCATATTGGGTGCCCCGTCAGTGACAAAGAATCAAATTTTCACATTGGTGCCTGCCCAATCACTTACCCACTGCGCCATTGCCCTCCTAAGAGCCTACAAAATGTTGTCAGCAGCTTGTTGCTCATCCAACACTTTGGCATGGAGGAGGAATGATGCTGATCTACCGAGCCATTCCTGCCCTGGCCTGAGCTGCCTGCCGCTGCACCCCCACTAGCAGCAGCACTACCTTCATCCTTATCACAAATCTTGGGCTGCAACCAGTGCGGCGTGAGAAAGTGGAAGGAATATTGGCCGCTAAGAGCACTCCATAAGTCAGTGGTAAAGTACACTGACTTTCCTGAAGCCTTCACCAATTCCTCCTTCAACACAGCAAAGCAGGATTGGTATAGTGGGGTGCCTACGCTCCTGCTGAAAGTGCTACGGGAAGGGAGGTGGTAGTGAGGAGCAGCTTGAAACCTGATCTATCTGGAATGCTGTCTGGACACCTCCCTAGAGTGAAACCTCCAAAAGTCAAGATCAAAAATTGAAATCCTAGTGGATCGCGATCGAAAACCCCCCAAATAATGTCTTTTGATTCTTCTGTGTTAACATTCTCATTTGCACCATTAAAAGGAAACTTCTTAAGTCATAATTACACTTTCATAATTCTGCTAGAGCGCACAATTTTAAACAACTTTCCAATTCACTTTCATTATATACACGTACACAATCTTACTGAGGCACTAGTTCCTACTGAGCATGTACAAGCATTCACAGAATATATACGTAAAGATAGATATATATATATATATATATATATATATATATAGGATATGTTATAGTTCTTTAAACATTTACTGCCTGTAGATTAAATGGATATAAAACCAAATGTTTCACTTTCATGATTCAGACAGAGCATATAATTTTAAACAAATTTCCAATTTATTTCTATTATCAAATTCTCTTGGTATCCTTTTGTTGGAGGAGCAGCAATGCACTAATAAGAGTTAGCTGACCACATCTAGTGAACCAATCACAACGGGCATCTATATGCAGTCACCAATCAGCAGTGCTTCCAGTACAGTAGTACATTGGGAAGTTGTATGCTCTGTATAAATCATGAAAGTACATTTTTTACTTTAGTGTCCCTTTAATACAATAAGCATATGCAATACACAGATCACTGGGTTATTTGTTGATGAAGCTAATGCAGAGCAACAATAATGCTAAAATAAAGGCTATACTTATATCTGCTAAGTGTATGTCAAATGCCCAAAGCTCGAAGGGAGGGATCCAGAGGGAATATGAGGTCTGTTAAGGTAATCAAGTTGAATAGCTCCATAATAAACACAGCATCATATTATATGAAACAAGTTGTGTTCATTGTAGACAGCAATAACAAACTGGAAAGAAACAGGCAAATAAATGTACATGGTATATAGTTTCTCTTTCCCTTACTATGAGCTTTCCATAGCAATGACATATGACAGCATTATGCCAAATGCAGCAAAAAAGTTAAACACATAGTAAAAGTACTGCTTCCGACCGACAGTACTCTGTCTCTGCCCCAATCAGTAGTGCTACTCACATGACCCAGCTGTGTGACTAAAGCTGCTGATTAGGTCTGCTGAAGTTTCTGCTTGGGATCAGCAGTGCTCCACAGGACCTGAGCGGTAATTCTACTATGTGTTTAACCCTTTGAAGGGTTGAGGTGCAGGGTCACTAGTCTTAAAATTATTAGAGTATGTATTTTTGTTTTATTTTAATGCCCCTTTAAAAACTTTAGCTTGTCATACCTGTGGAAGTTTGATCCTGCCAGCCAATACAGCAGAGGCAGTTATCCCCATGTGACAGTGAGCAATGCCTGCTTCAGTACCAGTATTACACAAACATACATGTCCTGGTAGTTTTTAATTATTCAAAAAGTTTTTGTGTTTTTTTTTCAAAAACTATTTCTAATATATTTAATTATACTCTCATTTCCATGACAGACAAACAATTTTACCTGTAATGTTTGTCTATAGCTTCATTCAAAAATTGCAGGGGGTTAAACACAAAGTTGCAGAGAAGACAGTGCAAAAAAATGCATATTCTAACAAATTAGGGCAATCAGTTTTTGCAGCAGAATGTTCCTGTAAGGATTGATATTTATTTCCTACAATATTTTTCCACAATTAATCTTTATCAATAATGTATACCTGTGAAATAAAAATATTAACACTAAACAATTTCAGCAGATTATCATCTGTTCTATTATCACATGGTTAGGTTTAACCCCTTTTATACAGTTTTTAGCAAAAAAAAAGTCAGGAAAAAACAAACAAAAAGACAACCTGAGCACTTCCTGTGCCCACTCACCCACACGCCGCGACAGCTTCAGCTCATCGTTCAGCCACTGGCAAATAATCTCCGACATCGTTCCACGACTATAACGTGGGCCAGCTACCCAGGATCATTAACACACGCCAGGCACCTCTGCTACTCTGGCCCTGAAGCTCAGCGAGTTCGCTCTCAGCAGACAGGCCGCGTCTGGTCTCCCATGACAACGTGTTGCTAGGGAACGGTTGCCAAAGCAGCTCTGGAACGCTAAGGATTGTTAGTCATAGATATGGAGATCTAAACCAAAACTTATATTCTACACTCTAGCGCCATCTACTGTCTGATTTCTATCAGTACTATAAAAAAAACTACTGCTTGGTTTGAAGTGTATTACTTGGTTGGTTAACCCTTTAAGGACACAGCTTTCAGTTTGCTCAATTGTTTTATGACGGAAAATTTCCGTCATATGTCCTTAAGAGGTTAATGTGCTAATTAATTTCTATATTTAACAGTAAATAGTTGATAGATAAAAGAAATAGAATTTAAAAGATGTAAAGCTTCCCGTTTTAATACCATTTCTCAACATTATTCAAGTTTTACTATGTTTGATTAAAAAAATGTTATGTATATGTAACAGGCTGATTAGAAAAAAATGTACATCTGCAAAAATGGAGAATATCTTTCTCCGATAAACCCCATCCCATTGTAAAATGACAGCATAACAGTTTAATTCTTGTGGTGACTAGCAAGAGAGAATTAATCTGATGTGCAGGATCTATGTAATTATAGTTAGTTGATCTTAGGGATATACATCATTAAACTTTTGTTCTTTCACAATTGAAACAGGGGTGAAGAAGAATTATACCCTATCAGGAGGGTGTCTATGTTGTCTGACTTGCAGTCCTGTGCCATGACGCTCTCATGTGATTAGAAAATACTGATATCTGGAATTATGTATTTGTTAACAATGTTTGCTCTTTTTAGGCACTACTATGTTACCATCCTGCCCCCTCATACAACCCTTTTACACTGAAATCCTTTCTTTCCTTATCAAAAAATGTCATAGCCAAATTCCCAATGACCCCATCCAACTACCTCACCTAAATTAAAATGTAAATATAAACTGAAACTATTTTAAAAATGTATACACAGGCTGCTTATGCTGCATTTTTGGAAATAAAAAACATCCCTTGAATGACCAGATTTCATAAAATGACACAATATTCATTGAAAAAAAAGGACTTGCCAATAAATTATTGATATTTCATGCTCTGCTGTGACCCCATAATTAGGCACTCTTCACCCTGAAACCAAAAACCCCCCTTTTAAATAAAAGACTAACACAATCACTTGGGGTTGAAAAGGCCGCAGCGGATTTATTATAAACATGTAATAGATAAATAACAATTTAACACTTGAAACCGTATTGGTTACCAAGTAACAAACATTAGTGCTTGCCCCGTAGGGGCTCAATAACTCTTGTAAACTTTATCAAGTCAACATTTTGCTAACCTCTCCTGAAACCACAGGAGGTACCCGTATTAAATCTTAAAGTTCTAAATATCAAAAACACCGCCAAAAGAACTCCCCTGCCGTAAACAAAACAGGGAAGGGAGGGCGGGAGCTGCCCCTGCTCCTAACCGGTCCGGAAGTAAGATGCACCTGACTTCCTGCCTCACCACGCTAACCTTGCCGAGGCTCCACCCCCACAGCCACAACCACCTATCCCTGCTTCAGGCCTGCCATGGGGTCAAAAGCCCCTCCTTCCAACTTCGCTCCATCCGGGGCTGCCTTGACCCCATAATTAGGCACTCTTTACCCTGAAACCAAAAACCCCCCTTTTAAATAAAAGACTAACACAATCACTTGGGGTTGAAAAGGCCGCAGCCGATTTATTATAAACATGTAATAGATAAATAACAATTTAACACTTGAAACCGTATTGGTTACCAAGTAACAAACATTAGTGCTTACCCTGTAGGGGCTCAATAACTCTTGTAAACTTTATCAAGTCAACATTTTGCTAACCTCTCCTGAAACCACAGGAGGTACCCGTATTAAATCTTAAAGTTCTAAACATCAAAAACACCGCCACTGGCACGGACACTGTCCGAGCCCCGCCAAAAACTCAAGGCCTTTTCAACCCCCTCTTTCAAATTAAAATTGAACAGCTGCATACCTATATCATTAAGGTGGACCCCATCACCCAAGAAAAAACATCTACCCGCTTCACCCTCAAACTCAACGTGCCGTATAGACACTCCCCCCCTTTGCCTAACAAAACTACTCAACACCCTGTTAATCTTCCTCCTAGATGTATCCAACCGCTTACTATCCCAAGCTGCCTTCCAAACCACCCTAGGCTCAAGTTCTGACCAAACAACCAACATCTGAGGAAACAATTCCCACAAACGCAACAAATCCCTTTTCATCTTTGACACCAGATCTCTCTGTGCCGTGTAGCCTAAATCGTTACCTCCAGCATGTATAACCAGAATCCCTGGAGGACGAAACAACCTTGAATAATCAACTACTTGCAACAATACCTGGTCCCACTTCAAACCCCTAACCCCGAACCACCTCAACACCACCTCTTCCACAGGCAAACCCAGCTGGCAACCATCGTTCTTCGCTGCAGCGGCTCGTCGTGCCCAGTAGATGTAAGAGTGGCCGATAAACCAACACTCAACTGGACCTAAAACAAAACACAACTTATAGAGCTAAGTACTGGCGCACGTAAGACTTAAACCTTCCTGATGACCACCTCCCAATTCCTTGTATCCTTTCATCACTCATACCTAACATTCTCGCCTCAGTAGCAGCACCGATACGAAATGAATGGGAACTAAATTCTCCAGCAGGAAAACCAACTAATGTCAAAGCCTTTCAAAACACCGCAACAAACTGGAATTTCGATAATGACAAACCCCCAGCATGAATCAATAACGGACCGTCACCAGCTGGTCTAATCTGCAAAAATTCCCCCACAGCCCTGACTGGGCAGCAAAGGCCCCCAATACACTGCAGCCGTATTAAACGACCTCTTCCCAACTGATCTGTCTTTGACCGCCTGAGCCAGATGACAATTTGCCGGCCGTCGGAAACAACATCGCCCACTTGGATCCCACCCCTGTCCAATCTATTAGGAGCAACGACTTCAGAGACCCGAAAGGCTGCAAAAAAGGCTAACACAAAAGCCGCACGGAACAAAGCCACTTCAAACGAATCAGCGCAGACCGAGGGTAGAACTCCTACTACCTTTTGTAAAACAGAAAAAATTACTGGTCGCCTACTGTCCGCAACCGAAGGGCCCCTACACAAACCACGTCCAACCATCCTAACCACAAACAATTTTGTGATATCCTGGAAGCCCAGTAACTGACACAAAAAAGCCAAAGCCGCTAAACGCCTCCTAACAACTGCTTTCGAAAACCGGGACTCGCTCCAACTCCCCATCCACTCAACCAGGGCCCTGGACCACTCGACTTCCGAAAAAGAATACCCACCTGCTTCCAAGAAAAATTGCCACTCACCCCATACCTGTCCATATGCCCTCCAAGTACTTTTGGCTAAAGCCGACCTCACCAAATTCATCAGCCTGGGAATACCGCCTTCCACAAATCCGCCGGACAGCGATCCCCTTCCATAGCAGCTTCTGGGGCCAGGGCCCGGAAACGGTCCCCCTGTAAACGTGAGAGAGCATCAGCAATGTCATTAGATGCACCAGGGACATGTACCGCCCTAAAACACACGTTCAGCCTCAGACACTCCAAAACAAACAGGCGTAATAAAGAAATAACAGGAGGGGAGGAGGCTGACAAATTGTTAACGGACATAACTACCCCCATATTATCCGAATGGAAGATCACTTTCTTGTCTCTCAACACTGATGCCCATAATTTTAATGACACTAACAAAGGGAACAATTCCAGGAAAACCAAATTCTTATTTAGACCAGCCTTGATCCACGCCTCGGGCCACACGTCAGCACACCATCTACCACCCAAATAGGCTCCAAAACCATATGAGCCGGAAGCGTCAGTGAAGAGGTTCAGCTCAGATCCCAACACCACCTTCTGAATGATAGACTTGCCATTGTACTCCAACAGAAAAATGAGCCACACCTTCAGGTCTTCCCTGATCAAACTAGTTACTCGAATGTGATGGTAAGGCTCTGTCGCCCCAGCAGTCGCCAGGGACAACCGCCTGCAAAAAACCCGACCGACAGGGATAATTCTACACGCAAAATTAAATTTACCTACAATGGACTGCATCTCACGCAACGTCAGTTTATTGCGACCAACAGCCATCTGTAAGACTTGGACTAAATCAACTACTTTATCCCTAGTTAGCAAAGAAAGAGAAAGTATACACTTATAGCACTCCTAGGTCTGTAAATGAATTAAATCTAACTGGATGATACAAATTATTCCCTAAGGAATAAGTGGAAGGGGAGAAAACAGATTACAATTAAAATATAACTTTTATTGGGTTTACGTTAAAAGTAGGAATATACTTAAAATCACTCTTAAGCACCGATTTTCCTGATGTCAGCAAATTAGTATAAGTCAAGGTTATTGCTCCTAGTACTTAGGTGTTGATTGTGGGCTGGAATAGGTGCTGCTATATACTTGTATCAGGAGACCTGATATACCAGTTTATTGAAGTCCAAAGTTACTAATTCTTATGTGAGAATTAAGTATATGATATATTCTTTATATCTCAATAGTGATATATCTTAGCGTAGCCTGATTTAGATTAAATACTGGATATATAATTTTTAATATTTCTGCTTGTTGCCAAAGTGGAATTATATATACCCAATTGATTATTTGGATACTGAATAGAATCTCTTGACTCCGCTTTAGAGTATTAGCAGTTGCCTACCTCCGGATTGAAGAGTAGGTTGTTCCCTCCATTATAACAAAAGCTAACCTTCATATATGTTTTTAAATTGTATCTGAATAATTGAGCTACAATTTTATCTTTATTGAGACAATGTATATTGTTGTAGTACTTAATAGACTTATGTGTATTGGTTTCTCTGCGATTGTGAATAACATTCGTTGCTGTTTGGTGTGCTTAAACAATAATTTCAAAGATTATATTCTTTAATCTTTGCACTTAAACTGTATGTGCTTCCGACTTGTGAATCATACACAGTTTGTATTTTATGAATGAACTTCGGTAAGATTTATCTGCTCACAGTTTCTTTAGTATTAGTTTAAATAGCTCTCTGTGATGCGGTAGTAGATAACCTTATATGTCGCAACTTTGGAGCTTATCTGATTCTATCATCACAGAATAATTAGATACCCATCTGGATAACTCATAATATACTAGTGATTAAATAATGTAGTTTCTTAGTATGATGGAACGTATCTGTTCTCAGTGACAACAAAGTTTAAACAGATAGATGTACAAGCATTCCGCTTATTTTGTGAGTCTCCAAAGTTATAACCTAATGTTCATATCAATTTCACACTTGCAGTAAATTATACTTAATCTGTGTACATTTCACTTTGCATACAGACAGGATTGCCCCGGAAATAGGTTTGTGCACTGTTTTGTTGTATAAGCTGTATTAACGGCAAAAATTATGCATACGTGATCAAGCTGCACATACTCATCTAGTCCAAAGCTAATATGATAGTACTCTAAATATATTTTGTGCACCTTAGTTATGTAAAACACAGTTATCTTACAACAAGCGGTATCATGGATGTGGATGTATACCAAATACAGCTCGAAATGAGTTAAATTATTAGGTAGTAACGCCAAACAAAGTTCTATTATTAAGTCTTTATATATTTTGCAAATTTAAGTTAGCTCATATAGGAGAGATAGTACTTGCAATAATATTCAGTACCAGCACCATATATTCAACACCTGATTAGATCTGAGCGTTCATTTTCAAGTGAAACCGTGGCTGACTACAGTAATTTGCGGTAGCTTAAGGCTGTCTAAAAACACAGGAGCTCCTAGGACTCCTCACCATTGCCCTATCGTCCCTAACATGTTTCGCAACTAAACGTTGCTTTTTCAAAGGTGAACGCGCCGCAATATTCGCGGCTATTTAAGGCCGTTAGAAACACGCCCCCAATAGGCGTGTAATGTAATTCAGACCAATGATGTGAGATGAACTAATGATTGACGTGTGAAGACGCATCTGAATACTACTGTTAGAGCAGTTCACTTAATTCTAATTATGAGCTTATTCTTGAGTTCTTCCCAAGCCTGAAATTAAATACTGATGCGAATATGGTATAGAAAAAGCAATTAGTCTTTTTGAAAAGTTTTATTTTCCAAATATGTTGACAGAGGTGGCTGATATTGTATTAACCACAGTTACTCTGTGCAAAAGTTAGTATCATTATGATATACATATTTTTTTATCCTGAAGTATTATTATTTTGTTACTAAACCTAACTATACCTATGATTGTGATCTATGTGAAACCCAATATATAGTATATGGGGATGATTATATTGTGAACTAACGTGTTGCATCGTGATTCCAAACATAAGATGACAAATAATAAATAAAAGGATTCATCAATACAGTACAGGAATGAATCAAAAAAAGGGGGGAGGGAGAATGTGTGTTATGACATCAACCTGACTGGAATTGCTGTGTACATTATATTGTGAACAGGGGGGATTTTAATCTCATGTGTGGTTATAATCATTGTAGAGGAGATATGAAATAAAGGGAATATATACAATAGTATAGGGGCGTGAAAAAAACATAATAAAAAATCATAATAAAAAATCACTTTCCGTGGTGTTGAAGTGAGTGCACCATCACTTGTCTAGTGACTTAGTGTGTGAGTGTATATTACGTGTAACGTTAACAACGTACTGTTTCTGTGATTCGCTGTCTACCTTCCATAGACAATCAGATTTTACAAAAAAGGGGTAAAATTATTTACTTCATTTAATCCATATGGTTGGACTGAGTTCAAGAGAAAGATCCATTTGCTCTCTGCTCTGAGCAGGACGTCCTCTACATTACCACCTCTTATGCCCAAATGTATTTTCTGGATCCCAAAGCATTTTAGATCCGACTGTTTGGAATTATGTCTTTTCAAGAAATGTCTGGCTACAGATGTCAAATTTTTCCCTTCTTGCAGATCTTTAGTTGCATTTTTTATATTCCTCAGATGTTCTTGGAGTCTTAGTCTTATTTTTCTTGTTGTCATACCAACGTATACCAGGTTACATTTGCATTGTAAGACGTATATGACTCCTTCTGTATGGCAATTGATGTAGGATTCAATTTTATGGATTTTCCCAAAGTGGTCAGTGATTTCTTGTTTGTTGACCATGAAGCTACAGGTGCTGCATGTTCCGCATTTAAATGATCCTTTCTTGAAGGCTCCCACAGTTCTTGGTCCCTGTAAGTGGCTGGGGCTAATAAGATCCTTTAGATTACGAGTCCTTCTGAAACCAGTTTGTACTTTTTCTCCTACGATTTTGGAGATTACAGGATCAGAGGTTAGGATGTGCCAATTATTCTGCATAATATTAAGAACTTGAGAGCTTTTGGGGTTGTAGGTGGAGATAAATCTCACTTGTTCCTGTTTTGATTTAGTTTTCGTTTTCAGCAGTTCATGTCTCATGGTATTTTTAGCTCTAAATTCTGCTTTTTTTATTGTTCTTTTGCTGTAACCTCTTGAGATTAGTCTCTCCGTTAGTTCTTTTGCTCTTATTTTGTAATTCTCTTCTGTGGAGCAATTGCGTCTCATCCTGAGGAATTCTCCTGTGGGGAGCGCTTTTACTGTGTTGGGGGCATGAGCACTTGTACTAAAAAGTAGACTGTTGGTAGCAGTTTTCTTACGATGGACATCTGTTTCCACTGTGCCTGTTGTTGTTTTTGTAATTTTTAAATCCAGAAAGTCTATACTTTTTTGACTTGCTTCATAGGTCAATTTGATGTTTAGTGTGTTGGTGTTCAATTTGGCCATGAATTGGTCCAATTCTGCACGAGTGCCCTCCCATAGGAAGAGCACATCGTCTATGTATCTCATCCATAATGGTATTTTGTTTAAATCCTCAGTATTGTCATCTGAGAACACATGTTTTTGCTCCCACCAGCCTAGAAAGAGATTAGCATAGGTGGGGGCACAGGCGGTGCCCATTGCCGTGCCTCTGGTTTGAAGGTAAAAGCCATTATCAAAAGTAAAGAAATTGTGTGTTAAAATGAATTTTAACAATTGTAGAATAAAACTGTCATGAGCTGGGTCTTCCTCAGATCCCATGGAGAGAAACCACTGTACAGCTTCTATACCAAGATTGTGATTTATACAGGTATATAGTGATTCAACATCAGCTGTAACTAACCAAGTAGATGGTAAAAGGTGTACATTTTGTAGCTGAACCAAGACATCAGTGGTGTCTTGTACATAAGATGACAATTGACGGAGATAATTCCTGAGTCTGAAGTCAATGTATCTGCTCGCTTTTTCCGTAAGGCTGTTAATGCCAGATACAATTGGCCGTCCAGGGGGTTGTTGTTGATTTTTGTGAATTTTAGGGATTAGGTAGAAAGTTGCTACTGTTGGTTCCTTCACTTTGAGATATTGGTATTCTTTGTTTGTGAGTAGATTATCGAATTTAGCCATTTCTATGATATTCATATATTCAAGGAGAAATGTTTTATTTGGATTAAAACTTAACTTCTTATAGCACGATGTGTCCTTGAGTTGTTTGTCTGTTTCTTTCTTGTACATATCAATGGGCCACAAAACTATATTTCCCCCCTTGTCTGAGTTTCGGATGATGACATCATCCCAGTTTCTCATGTCATTTAATGCCTTTTGTTCCTGAGTTGTCAAGTTTTTTTCAATTACTTTATCTGATAGCTGCAGTATTTCATTACAAACTACATCAGTGAACACCTGCAGTTGAGGGCATTGATTTATCTTAGGCATAAAAGATGACTTATTTATTATCTTGTCTCGCCATTTTCTTTCTGTCAAGGAATCAGCTGATTGATCTTGTCCAGACGTATTCTCTGTCAATAGATTTTCTAGTATTTCTAAAGTTTCTCTCTCATCTTCTGTCCAGTGTTGTGTTAAGATTGCTTCTGTAGGTTCTGATTGAGTTTTATTTCTACTGTAGATTCTCTTTAGTGCTATTTTACGAACAAATAGGTGTACATCTTTGATTAATTCGAATTTATCAAGTTTTGGTGTAGGGCAGAATGACATACCTTTGGATAAAACTTGGGTATGTGCTTCCGATAGAAGTTTTTGTGATAAGTTTATAATTCTCAGTGAGTCATTTTGATTTGCGAGAAGGGGCTGGGAGCCCTTTGATAGGGTTTCCAGTTTTTCTTGTTGGTTCTGTTTGATGTTTGACTTTTGTTTTGTCTTTTTGGTTTTCCCCCTGCCTCTTCTGGTGTATCTCCGCTCGAAGAGGCTCCTGCCCCTAAAAAATCTTTCCTTTTTCCTCTTGTTATTCTTATATTTCTCTCCAAGTTTGGTGTTTGTGGTTCCACATCTGATTCTAGGGTTTCAGATTCTTCTCCCTCTGTGTCTGAGACATCACTTTGAACCAAGTTTACCCTAGATTGTCGCCCTTTGTTAGTATTGGTTCTAATTTTCCATTTATACACCTTTTGATTTGCATAATCTGTTTTATCTCTGCTTAGTTTGCCTTGTTTTGTTTGTTTTATTTCATTTTCGTACTTATCCAGTTCCTTTTGATATTGTTTGTATGTTTCTTCAAAATTGGATAGAGATTCAAATTCTTCTAATTGTTTATTTAATTCCTGAACTTTGATTTCCAAACAGTCATATTCTTCCTTATCATGTTTTATGAGTATTTTCATCAATTTTCCTGAGCATTCTGTTAATGCTTCTTCCCATTCAATATTGTGTGATGGGTTACGGAACTCGAATGCTGGGAATAATTGTATTCTCAATCCTCTTGGGATTAACTTTAATTCTATATATTTCTCGAAGAAATGATGATTCCACCATAACTTATCTTGTTTAAACATTAATTTGTGTACTTCCCTGAGGGTTGAGTTCATTTTATCTTGTATATTTGAGGCATTAGTGGGTGGATTTTTGAATACATCATTAAGGTCTGTTTCTCTTTTTCTTTGTCTAGATTGTCTGTCTTGCTCCCATTTTGAAGACATGATGGTAAGTTAGATTAAATAGTGTGTGTGCTCTATTGGTAAGAGGCCTGAGAATCAGGTATTGGAATTATCGAGATTTGAAAGGAAACCAATGGCACTACTAGCGTATATGACCTTATTCCTACACTTATTTAATCATTTGTCAGGATGTGGGTGCTGTGTATAAAACCGTATTTAGCAAAGAAAGAGAAAGTATACACTTATAGCACTCCTAGGTCTGTAAATGAATTAAATCTAACTGGATGATACAAATTATTCCCTAAGGAATAAGTGGAAGGGGAGAAAACAGATTACAATTAAAATATAACTTTTATTGGGTTTACGTTAAAAGTAGGAATATACTTAAAATCACTCTTAAGCACCGATTTTCCTGATGTCAGCAAATTAGTATAAGTCAAGGTTATTGCTCCTAGTACTTAGGTGTTGATTGTGGGCTGGAATAGGTGCTGCTATATACTTGTATCAGGAGACCTGATATACCAGTTTATTGAAGTCCAAAGTTACTAATTCTTATGTGAGAATTAAGTATATGATATATTCTTTATATCTCAATAGTGATATATCTTAGCGTAGCCTGATTTAGATTAAATACTGGATATATAATTTTTAATATTTCTGCTTGTTGCCAAAGTGGAATTATATATACCCAATTGATTATTTGGATACTGAATAGAATCTCTTGACTCCGCTTTAGAGTATTAGCAGTTGCCTACCTCCGGATTGAAGAGTAGGTTGTTCCCTCCATTATAACAAAAGCTAACCTTCATATATGTTTTTAAATTGTATCTGAATAATTGAGCTACAATTTTATCTTTATTGAGACAATGTATATTGTTGTAGTACTTAATAGACTTATGTGTATTGGTTTCTCTGCGATTGTGAATAACATTCGTTGCTGTTTGGTGTGCTTAAACAATAATTTCAAAGATTATATTCTTTAATCTTTGCACTTAAACTGTATGTGCTTCCGACTTGTGAATCATACACAGTTTGTATTTTATGAATGAACTTCGGTAAGATTTATCTGCTCACAGTTTCTTTAGTATTAGTTTAAATAGCTCTCTGTGATGCGGTAGTAGATAACCTTATATGTCGCAACTTTGGAGCTTATCTGATTCTATCATCACAGAATAATTAGATACCCATCTGGATAACTCATAATATACTAGTGATTAAATAATGTAGTTTCTTAGTATGATGGAACGTATCTGTTCTCAGTGACAACAAAGTTTAAACAGATAGATGTACAAGCATTCCGCTTATTTTGTGAGTCTCCAAAGTTATAACCTAATGTTCATATCAATTTCACACTTGCAGTAAATTATACTTAATCTGTGTACATTTCACTTTGCATACAGACAGGATTGCCCCGGAAATAGGTTTGTGCACTGTTTTGTTGTATAAGCTGTATTAACGGCAAAAATTATGCATACGTGATCAAGCTGCACATACTCATCTAGTCCAAAGCTAATATGATAGTACTCTAAATATATTTTGTGCACCTTAGTTATGTAAAACACAGTTATCTTACAACAAGCGGTATCATGGATGTGGATGTATACCAAATACAGCTCGAAATGAGTTAAATTATTAGGTAGTAACGCCAAACAAAGTTCTATTATTAAGTCTTTATATATTTTGCAAATTTAAGTTAGCTCATATAGGAGAGATAGTACTTGCAATAATATTCAGTACCAGCACCATATATTCAACACCTGATTAGATCTGAGCGTTCATTTTCAAGTGAAACCGTGGCTGACTACAGTAATTTGCGGTAGCTTAAGGCTGTCTAAAAACACAGGAGCTCCTAGGACTCCTCACCATTGCCCTATCGTCCCTAACATGTTTCGCAACTAAACGTTGCTTTTTCAAAGGTGAACGCGCCGCAATATTCGCGGCTATTTAAGGCCGTTAGAAACACGCCCCCAATAGGCGTGTAATGTAATTCAGACCAATGATGTGAGATGAACTAATGATTGACGTGTGAAGACGCATCTGAATACTACTGTTAGAGCAGTTCACTTAATTCTAATTATGAGCTTATTCTTGAGTTCTTCCCAAGCCTGAAATTAAATACTGATGCGAATATGGTATAGAAAAAGCAATTAGTCTTTTTGAAAAGTTTTATTTTCCAAATATGTTGACAGAGGTGGCTGATATTGTATTAACCACAGTTACTCTGTGCAAAAGTTAGTATCATTATGATATACATATTTTTTTATCCTGAAGTATTATTATTTTGTTACTAAACCTAACTATACCTATGATTGTGATCTATGTGAAACCCAATATATAGTATATGGGGATGATTATATTGTGAACTAACGTGTTGCATCGTGATTCCAAACATAAGATGACAAATAATAAATAAAAGGATTCATCAATACAGTACAGGAATGAATCAAAAAAAGGGGGGAGGGAGAATGTGTGTTATGACATCAACCTGACTGGAATTGCTGTGTACATTATATTGTGAACAGGGGGGATTTTAATCTCATGTGTGGTTATAATCATTGTAGAGGAGATATGAAATAAAGGGAATATATACAATAGTATAGGGGCGTGAAAAAAACATAATAAAAAATCATAATAAAAAATCACTTTCCGTGGTGTTGAAGTGAGTGCACCATCACTTGTCTAGTGACTTAGTGTGTGAGTGTATATTACGTGTAACGTTAACAACGTACTGTTTCTGTGATTCGCTGTCTACCTTCCATAGACAATCAGATTTTACAAAAAAGGGGTAAAATTATTTACTTCATTTAATCCATATGGTTGGACTGAGTTCAAGAGAAAGATCCATTTGCTCTCTGCTCTGAGCAGGACGTCCTCTACATTACCACCTCTTATGCCCAAATGTATTTTCTGGATCCCAAAGCATTTTAGATCCGACTGTTTGGAATTATGTCTTTTCAAGAAATGTCTGGCTACAGATGTCAAATTTTTCCCTTCTTGCAGATCTTTAGTTGCATTTTTTATATTCCTCAGATGTTCTTGGAGTCTTAGTCTTATTTTTCTTGTTGTCATACCAACGTATACCAGGTTACATTTGCATTGTAAGACGTATATGACTCCTTCTGTATGGCAATTGATGTAGGATTCAATTTTATGGATTTTCCCAAAGTGGTCAGTGATTTCTTGTTTGTTGACCATGAAGCTACAGGTGCTGCATGTTCCGCATTTAAATGATCCTTTCTTGAAGGCTCCCACAGTTCTTGGTCCCTGTAAGTGGCTGGGGCTAATAAGATCCTTTAGATTACGAGTCCTTCTGAAACCAGTTTGTACTTTTTCTCCTACGATTTTGGAGATTACAGGATCAGAGGTTAGGATGTGCCAATTATTCTGCATAATATTAAGAACTTGAGAGCTTTTGGGGTTGTAGGTGGAGATAAATCTCACTTGTTCCTGTTTTGATTTAGTTTTCGTTTTCAGCAGTTCATGTCTCATGGTATTTTTAGCTCTAAATTCTGCTTTTTTTATTGTTCTTTTGCTGTAACCTCTTGAGATTAGTCTCTCCGTTAGTTCTTTTGCTCTTATTTTGTAATTCTCTTCTGTGGAGCAATTGCGTCTCATCCTGAGGAATTCTCCTGTGGGGAGCGCTTTTACTGTGTTGGGGGCATGAGCACTTGTACTAAAAAGTAGACTGTTGGTAGCAGTTTTCTTACGATGGACATCTGTTTCCACTGTGCCTGTTGTTGTTTTTGTAATTTTTAAATCCAGAAAGTCTATACTTTTTTGACTTGCTTCATAGGTCAATTTGATGTTTAGTGTGTTGGTGTTCAATTTGGCCATGAATTGGTCCAATTCTGCACGAGTGCCCTCCCATAGGAAGAGCACATCGTCTATGTATCTCATCCATAATGGTATTTTGTTTAAATCCTCAGTATTGTCATCTGAGAACACATGTTTTTGCTCCCACCAGCCTAGAAAGAGATTAGCATAGGTGGGGGCACAGGCGGTGCCCATTGCCGTGCCTCTGGTTTGAAGGTAAAAGCCATTATCAAAAGTAAAGAAATTGTGTGTTAAAATGAATTTTAACAATTGTAGAATAAAACTGTCATGAGCTGGGTCTTCCTCAGATCCCATGGAGAGAAACCACTGTACAGCTTCTATACCAAGATTGTGATTTATACAGGTATATAGTGATTCAACATCAGCTGTAACTAACCAAGTAGATGGTAAAAGGTGTACATTTTGTAGCTGAACCAAGACATCAGTGGTGTCTTGTACATAAGATGACAATTGACGGAGATAATTCCTGAGTCTGAAGTCAATGTATCTGCTCGCTTTTTCCGTAAGGCTGTTAATGCCAGATACAATTGGCCGTCCAGGGGGTTGTTGTTGATTTTTGTGAATTTTAGGGATTAGGTAGAAAGTTGCTACTGTTGGTTCCTTCACTTTGAGATATTGGTATTCTTTGTTTGTGAGTAGATTATCGAATTTAGCCATTTCTATGATATTCATATATTCAAGGAGAAATGTTTTATTTGGATTAAAACTTAACTTCTTATAGCACGATGTGTCCTTGAGTTGTTTGTCTGTTTCTTTCTTGTACATATCAATGGGCCACAAAACTATATTTCCCCCCTTGTCTGAGTTTCGGATGATGACATCATCCCAGTTTCTCATGTCATTTAATGCCTTTTGTTCCTGAGTTGTCAAGTTTTTTTCAATTACTTTATCTGATAGCTGCAGTATTTCATTACAAACTACATCAGTGAACACCTGCAGTTGAGGGCATTGATTTATCTTAGGCATAAAAGATGACTTATTTATTATCTTGTCTCGCCATTTTCTTTCTGTCAAGGAATCAGCTGATTGATCTTGTCCAGACGTATTCTCTGTCAATAGATTTTCTAGTATTTCTAAAGTTTCTCTCTCATCTTCTGTCCAGTGTTGTGTTAAGATTGCTTCTGTAGGTTCTGATTGAGTTTTATTTCTACTGTAGATTCTCTTTAGTGCTATTTTACGAACAAATAGGTGTACATCTTTGATTAATTCGAATTTATCAAGTTTTGGTGTAGGGCAGAATGACATACCTTTGGATAAAACTTGGGTATGTGCTTCCGATAGAAGTTTTTGTGATAAGTTTATAATTCTCAGTGAGTCATTTTGATTTGCGAGAAGGGGCTGGGAGCCCTTTGATAGGGTTTCCAGTTTTTCTTGTTGGTTCTGTTTGATGTTTGACTTTTGTTTTGTCTTTTTGGTTTTCCCCCTGCCTCTTCTGGTGTATCTCCGCTCGAAGAGGCTCCTGCCCCTAAAAAATCTTTCCTTTTTCCTCTTGTTATTCTTATATTTCTCTCCAAGTTTGGTGTTTGTGGTTCCACATCTGATTCTAGGGTTTCAGATTCTTCTCCCTCTGTGTCTGAGACATCACTTTGAACCAAGTTTACCCTAGATTGTCGCCCTTTGTTAGTATTGGTTCTAATTTTCCATTTATACACCTTTTGATTTGCATAATCTGTTTTATCTCTGCTTAGTTTGCCTTGTTTTGTTTGTTTTATTTCATTTTCGTACTTATCCAGTTCCTTTTGATATTGTTTGTATGTTTCTTCAAAATTGGATAGAGATTCAAATTCTTCTAATTGTTTATTTAATTCCTGAACTTTGATTTCCAAACAGTCATATTCTTCCTTATCATGTTTTATGAGTATTTTCATCAATTTTCCTGAGCATTCTGTTAATGCTTCTTCCCATTCAATATTGTGTGATGGGTTACGGAACTCGAATGCTGGGAATAATTGTATTCTCAATCCTCTTGGGATTAACTTTAATTCTATATATTTCTCGAAGAAATGATGATTCCACCATAACTTATCTTGTTTAAACATTAATTTGTGTACTTCCCTGAGGGTTGAGTTCATTTTATCTTGTATATTTGAGGCATTAGTGGGTGGATTTTTGAATACATCATTAAGGTCTGTTTCTCTTTTTCTTTGTCTAGATTGTCTGTCTTGCTCCCATTTTGAAGACATGATGGTAAGTTAGATTAAATAGTGTGTGTGCTCTATTGGTAAGAGGCCTGAGAATCAGGTATTGGAATTATCGAGATTTGAAAGGAAACCAATGGCACTACTAGCGTATATGACCTTATTCCTACACTTATTTAATCATTTGTCAGGATGTGGGTGCTGTGTATAAAACCGTATTTAGCAAAGAAAGAGAAAGTATACACTTATAGCACTCCTAGGTCTGTAAATGAATTAAATCTAACTGGATGATACAAATTATTCCCTAAGGAATAAGTGGAAGGGGAGAAAACAGATTACAATTAAAATATAACTTTTATTGGGTTTACGTTAAAAGTAGGAATATACTTAAAATCACTCTTAAGCACCGATTTTCCTGATGTCAGCAAATTAGTATAAGTCAAGGTTATTGCTCCTAGTACTTAGGTGTTGATTGTGGGCTGGAATAGGTGCTGCTATATACTTGTATCAGGAGACCTGATATACCAGTTTATTGAAGTCCAAAGTTACTAATTCTTATGTGAGAATTAAGTATATGATATATTCTTTATATCTCAATAGTGATATATCTTAGCGTAGCCTGATTTAGATTAAATACTGGATATATAATTTTTAATATTTCTGCTTGTTGCCAAAGTGGAATTATATATACCCAATTGATTATTTGGATACTGAATAGAATCTCTTGACTCCGCTTTAGAGTATTAGCAGTTGCCTACCTCCGGATTGAAGAGTAGGTTGTTCCCTCCATTATAACAAAAGCTAACCTTCATATATGTTTTTAAATTGTATCTGAATAATTGAGCTACAATTTTATCTTTATTGAGACAATGTATATTGTTGTAGTACTTAATAGACTTATGTGTATTGGTTTCTCTGCGATTGTGAATAACATTCGTTGCTGTTTGGTGTGCTTAAACAATAATTTCAAAGATTATATTCTTTAATCTTTGCACTTAAACTGTATGTGCTTCCGACTTGTGAATCATACACAGTTTGTATTTTATGAATGAACTTCGGTAAGATTTATCTGCTCACAGTTTCTTTAGTATTAGTTTAAATAGCTCTCTGTGATGCGGTAGTAGATAACCTTATATGTCGCAACTTTGGAGCTTATCTGATTCTATCATCACAGAATAATTAGATACCCATCTGGATAACTCATAATATACTAGTGATTAAATAATGTAGTTTCTTAGTATGATGGAACGTATCTGTTCTCAGTGACAACAAAGTTTAAACAGATAGATGTACAAGCATTCCGCTTATTTTGTGAGTCTCCAAAGTTATAACCTAATGTTCATATCAATTTCACACTTGCAGTAAATTATACTTAATCTGTGTACATTTCACTTTGCATACAGACAGGATTGCCCCGGAAATAGGTTTGTGCACTGTTTTGTTGTATAAGCTGTATTAACGGCAAAAATTATGCATACGTGATCAAGCTGCACATACTCATCTAGTCCAAAGCTAATATGATAGTACTCTAAATATATTTTGTGCACCTTAGTTATGTAAAACACAGTTATCTTACAACAAGCGGTATCATGGATGTGGATGTATACCAAATACAGCTCGAAATGAGTTAAATTATTAGGTAGTAACGCCAAACAAAGTTCTATTATTAAGTCTTTATATATTTTGCAAATTTAAGTTAGCTCATATAGGAGAGATAGTACTTGCAATAATATTCAGTACCAGCACCATATATTCAACACCTGATTAGATCTGAGCGTTCATTTTCAAGTGAAACCGTGGCTGACTACAGTAATTTGCGGTAGCTTAAGGCTGTCTAAAAACACAGGAGCTCCTAGGACTCCTCACCATTGCCCTATCGTCCCTAACATGTTTCGCAACTAAACGTTGCTTTTTCAAAGGTGAACGCGCCGCAATATTCGCGGCTATTTAAGGCCGTTAGAAACACGCCCCCAATAGGCGTGTAATGTAATTCAGACCAATGATGTGAGATGAACTAATGATTGACGTGTGAAGACGCATCTGAATACTACTGTTAGAGCAGTTCACTTAATTCTAATTATGAGCTTATTCTTGAGTTCTTCCCAAGCCTGAAATTAAATACTGATGCGAATATGGTATAGAAAAAGCAATTAGTCTTTTTGAAAAGTTTTATTTTCCAAATATGTTGACAGAGGTGGCTGATATTGTATTAACCACAGTTACTCTGTGCAAAAGTTAGTATCATTATGATATACATATTTTTTTATCCTGAAGTATTATTATTTTGTTACTAAACCTAACTATACCTATGATTGTGATCTATGTGAAACCCAATATATAGTATATGGGGATGATTATATTGTGAACTAACGTGTTGCATCGTGATTCCAAACATAAGATGACAAATAATAAATAAAAGGATTCATCAATACAGTACAGGAATGAATCAAAAAAAGGGGGGAGGGAGAATGTGTGTTATGACATCAACCTGACTGGAATTGCTGTGTACATTATATTGTGAACAGGGGGGATTTTAATCTCATGTGTGGTTATAATCATTGTAGAGGAGATATGAAATAAAGGGAATATATACAATAGTATAGGGGCGTGAAAAAAACATAATAAAAAATCATAATAAAAAATCACTTTCCGTGGTGTTGAAGTGAGTGCACCATCACTTGTCTAGTGACTTAGTGTGTGAGTGTATATTACGTGTAACGTTAACAACGTACTGTTTCTGTGATTCGCTGTCTACCTTCCATAGACAATCAGATTTTACAAAAAAGGGGTAAAATTATTTACTTCATTTAATCCATATGGTTGGACTGAGTTCAAGAGAAAGATCCATTTGCTCTCTGCTCTGAGCAGGACGTCCTCTACATTACCACCTCTTATGCCCAAATGTATTTTCTGGATCCCAAAGCATTTTAGATCCGACTGTTTGGAATTATGTCTTTTCAAGAAATGTCTGGCTACAGATGTCAAATTTTTCCCTTCTTGCAGATCTTTAGTTGCATTTTTTATATTCCTCAGATGTTCTTGGAGTCTTAGTCTTATTTTTCTTGTTGTCATACCAACGTATACCAGGTTACATTTGCATTGTAAGACGTATATGACTCCTTCTGTATGGCAATTGATGTAGGATTCAATTTTATGGATTTTCCCAAAGTGGTCAGTGATTTCTTGTTTGTTGACCATGAAGCTACAGGTGCTGCATGTTCCGCATTTAAATGATCCTTTCTTGAAGGCTCCCACAGTTCTTGGTCCCTGTAAGTGGCTGGGGCTAATAAGATCCTTTAGATTACGAGTCCTTCTGAAACCAGTTTGTACTTTTTCTCCTACGATTTTGGAGATTACAGGATCAGAGGTTAGGATGTGCCAATTATTCTGCATAATATTAAGAACTTGAGAGCTTTTGGGGTTGTAGGTGGAGATAAATCTCACTTGTTCCTGTTTTGATTTAGTTTTCGTTTTCAGCAGTTCATGTCTCATGGTATTTTTAGCTCTAAATTCTGCTTTTTTTATTGTTCTTTTGCTGTAACCTCTTGAGATTAGTCTCTCCGTTAGTTCTTTTGCTCTTATTTTGTAATTCTCTTCTGTGGAGCAATTGCGTCTCATCCTGAGGAATTCTCCTGTGGGGAGCGCTTTTACTGTGTTGGGGGCATGAGCACTTGTACTAAAAAGTAGACTGTTGGTAGCAGTTTTCTTACGATGGACATCTGTTTCCACTGTGCCTGTTGTTGTTTTTGTAATTTTTAAATCCAGAAAGTCTATACTTTTTTGACTTGCTTCATAGGTCAATTTGATGTTTAGTGTGTTGGTGTTCAATTTGGCCATGAATTGGTCCAATTCTGCACGAGTGCCCTCCCATAGGAAGAGCACATCGTCTATGTATCTCATCCATAATGGTATTTTGTTTAAATCCTCAGTATTGTCATCTGAGAACACATGTTTTTGCTCCCACCAGCCTAGAAAGAGATTAGCATAGGTGGGGGCACAGGCGGTGCCCATTGCCGTGCCTCTGGTTTGAAGGTAAAAGCCATTATCAAAAGTAAAGAAATTGTGTGTTAAAATGAATTTTAACAATTGTAGAATAAAACTGTCATGAGCTGGGTCTTCCTCAGATCCCATGGAGAGAAACCACTGTACAGCTTCTATACCAAGATTGTGATTTATACAGGTATATAGTGATTCAACATCAGCTGTAACTAACCAAGTAGATGGTAAAAGGTGTACATTTTGTAGCTGAACCAAGACATCAGTGGTGTCTTGTACATAAGATGACAATTGACGGAGATAATTCCTGAGTCTGAAGTCAATGTATCTGCTCGCTTTTTCCGTAAGGCTGTTAATGCCAGATACAATTGGCCGTCCAGGGGGTTGTTGTTGATTTTTGTGAATTTTAGGGATTAGGTAGAAAGTTGCTACTGTTGGTTCCTTCACTTTGAGATATTGGTATTCTTTGTTTGTGAGTAGATTATCGAATTTAGCCATTTCTATGATATTCATATATTCAAGGAGAAATGTTTTATTTGGATTAAAACTTAACTTCTTATAGCACGATGTGTCCTTGAGTTGTTTGTCTGTTTCTTTCTTGTACATATCAATGGGCCACAAAACTATATTTCCCCCCTTGTCTGAGTTTCGGATGATGACATCATCCCAGTTTCTCATGTCATTTAATGCCTTTTGTTCCTGAGTTGTCAAGTTTTTTTCAATTACTTTATCTGATAGCTGCAGTATTTCATTACAAACTACATCAGTGAACACCTGCAGTTGAGGGCATTGATTTATCTTAGGCATAAAAGATGACTTATTTATTATCTTGTCTCGCCATTTTCTTTCTGTCAAGGAATCAGCTGATTGATCTTGTCCAGACGTATTCTCTGTCAATAGATTTTCTAGTATTTCTAAAGTTTCTCTCTCATCTTCTGTCCAGTGTTGTGTTAAGATTGCTTCTGTAGGTTCTGATTGAGTTTTATTTCTACTGTAGATTCTCTTTAGTGCTATTTTACGAACAAATAGGTGTACATCTTTGATTAATTCGAATTTATCAAGTTTTGGTGTAGGGCAGAATGACATACCTTTGGATAAAACTTGGGTATGTGCTTCCGATAGAAGTTTTTGTGATAAGTTTATAATTCTCAGTGAGTCATTTTGATTTGCGAGAAGGGGCTGGGAGCCCTTTGATAGGGTTTCCAGTTTTTCTTGTTGGTTCTGTTTGATGTTTGACTTTTGTTTTGTCTTTTTGGTTTTCCCCCTGCCTCTTCTGGTGTATCTCCGCTCGAAGAGGCTCCTGCCCCTAAAAAATCTTTCCTTTTTCCTCTTGTTATTCTTATATTTCTCTCCAAGTTTGGTGTTTGTGGTTCCACATCTGATTCTAGGGTTTCAGATTCTTCTCCCTCTGTGTCTGAGACATCACTTTGAACCAAGTTTACCCTAGATTGTCGCCCTTTGTTAGTATTGGTTCTAATTTTCCATTTATACACCTTTTGATTTGCATAATCTGTTTTATCTCTGCTTAGTTTGCCTTGTTTTGTTTGTTTTATTTCATTTTCGTACTTATCCAGTTCCTTTTGATATTGTTTGTATGTTTCTTCAAAATTGGATAGAGATTCAAATTCTTCTAATTGTTTATTTAATTCCTGAACTTTGATTTCCAAACAGTCATATTCTTCCTTATCATGTTTTATGAGTATTTTCATCAATTTTCCTGAGCATTCTGTTAATGCTTCTTCCCATTCAATATTGTGTGATGGGTTACGGAACTCGAATGCTGGGAATAATTGTATTCTCAATCCTCTTGGGATTAACTTTAATTCTATATATTTCTCGAAGAAATGATGATTCCACCATAACTTATCTTGTTTAAACATTAATTTGTGTACTTCCCTGAGGGTTGAGTTCATTTTATCTTGTATATTTGAGGCATTAGTGGGTGGATTTTTGAATACATCATTAAGGTCTGTTTCTCTTTTTCTTTGTCTAGATTGTCTGTCTTGCTCCCATTTTGAAGACATGATGGTAAGTTAGATTAAATAGTGTGTGTGCTCTATTGGTAAGAGGCCTGAGAATCAGGTATTGGAATTATCGAGATTTGAAAGGAAACCAATGGCACTACTAGCGTATATGACCTTATTCCTACACTTATTTAATCATTTGTCAGGATGTGGGTGCTGTGTATAAAACCGTATTTAGCAAAGAAAGAGAAAGTATACACTTATAGCACTCCTAGGTCTGTAAATGAATTAAATCTAACTGGATGATACAAATTATTCCCTAAGGAATAAGTGGAAGGGGAGAAAACAGATTACAATTAAAATATAACTTTTATTGGGTTTACGTTAAAAGTAGGAATATACTTAAAATCACTCTTAAGCACCGATTTTCCTGATGTCAGCAAATTAGTATAAGTCAAGGTTATTGCTCCTAGTACTTAGGTGTTGATTGTGGGCTGGAATAGGTGCTGCTATATACTTGTATCAGGAGACCTGATATACCAATTTATTGAAGTCCAAAGTTACTAATTCTTATGTGAGAATTAAGTATATGATATATTCTTTATATCTCAATAGTGATATATCTTAGCGTAGCCTGATTTAGATTAAATACTGGATATATAATTTTTAATATTTCTGCTTGTTGCCAAAGTGGAATTATATATACCCAATTGATTATTTGGATACTGAATAGAATCTCTTGACTCCGCTTTAGAGTATTAGCAGTTGCCTACCTCCGGATTGAAGAGTAGGTTGTTCCCTCCATTATAACAAAAGCTAACCTTCATATATGTTTTTAAATTGTATCTGAATAATTGAGCTACAATTTTATCTTTATTGAGACAATGTATATTGTTGTAGTACTTAATAGACTTATGTGTATTGGTTTCTCTGCGATTGTGAATAACATTCGTTGCTGTTTGGTGTGCTTAAACAATAATTTCAAAGATTATATTCTTTAATCTTTGCACTTAAACTGTATGTGCTTCCGACTTGTGAATCATACACAGTTTGTATTTTATGAATGAACTTCGGTAAGATTTATCTGCTCACAGTTTCTTTAGTATTAGTTTAAATAGCTCTCTGTGATGCGGTAGTAGATAACCTTATATGTCGCAACTTTGGAGCTTATCTGATTCTATCATCACAGAATAATTAGATACCCATCTGGATAACTCATAATATACTAGTGATTAAATAATGTAGTTTCTTAGTATGATGGAACGTATCTGTTCTCAGTGACAACAAAGTTTAAACAGATAGATGTACAAGCATTCCGCTTATTTTGTGAGTCTCCAAAGTTATAACCTAATGTTCATATCAATTTCACACTTGCAGTAAATTATACTTAATCTGTGTACATTTCACTTTGCATACAGACAGGATTGCCCCGGAAATAGGTTTGTGCACTGTTTTGTTGTATAAGCTGTATTAACGGCAAAAATTATGCATACGTGATCAAGCTGCACATACTCATCTAGTCCAAAGCTAATATGATAGTACTCTAAATATATTTTGTGCACCTTAGTTATGTAAAACACAGTTATCTTACAACAAGCGGTATCATGGATGTGGATGTATACCAAATACAGCTCGAAATGAGTTAAATTATTAGGTAGTAACGCCAAACAAAGTTCTATTATTAAGTCTTTATATATTTTGCAAATTTAAGTTAGCTCATATAGGAGAGATAGTACTTGCAATAATATTCAGTACCAGCACCATATATTCAACACCTGATTAGATCTGAGCGTTCATTTTCAAGTGAAACCGTGGCTGACTACAGTAATTTGCGGTAGCTTAAGGCTGTCTAAAAACACAGGAGCTCCTAGGACTCCTCACCATTGCCCTATCGTCCCTAACATGTTTCGCAACTAAACGTTGCTTTTTCAAAGGTGAACGCGCCGCAATATTCGCGGCTATTTAAGGCCGTTAGAAACACGCCCCCAATAGGCGTGTAATGTAATTCAGACCAATGATGTGAGATGAACTAATGATTGACGTGTGAAGACGCATCTGAATACTACTGTTAGAGCAGTTCACTTAATTCTAATTATGAGCTTATTCTTGAGTTCTTCCCAAGCCTGAAATTAAATACTGATGCGAATATGGTATAGAAAAAGCAATTAGTCTTTTTGAAAAGTTTTATTTTCCAAATATGTTGACAGAGGTGGCTGATATTGTATTAACCACAGTTACTCTGTGCAAAAGTTAGTATCATTATGATATACATATTTTTTTATCCTGAAGTATTATTATTTTGTTACTAAACCTAACTATACCTATGATTGTGATCTATGTGAAACCCAATATATAGTATATGGGGATGATTATATTGTGAACTAACGTGTTGCATCGTGATTCCAAACATAAGATGACAAATAATAAATAAAAGGATTCATCAATACAGTACAGGAATGAATCAAAAAAAGGGGGGAGGGAGAATGTGTGTTATGACATCAACCTGACTGGAATTGCTGTGTACATTATATTGTGAACAGGGGGGATTTTAATCTCATGTGTGGTTATAATCATTGTAGAGGAGATATGAAATAAAGGGAATATATACAATAGTATAGGGGCGTGAAAAAAACATAATAAAAAATCATAATAAAAAATCACTTTCCGTGGTGTTGAAGTGAGTGCACCATCACTTGTCTAGTGACTTAGTGTGTGAGTGTATATTACGTGTAACGTTAACAACGTACTGTTTCTGTGATTCGCTGTCTACCTTCCATAGACAATCAGATTTTACAAAAAAGGGGTAAAATTATTTACTTCATTTAATCCATATGGTTGGACTGAGTTCAAGAGAAAGATCCATTTGCTCTCTGCTCTGAGCAGGACGTCCTCTACATTACCACCTCTTATGCCCAAATGTATTTTCTGGATCCCAAAGCATTTTAGATCCGACTGTTTGGAATTATGTCTTTTCAAGAAATGTCTGGCTACAGATGTCAAATTTTTCCCTTCTTGCAGATCTTTAGTTGCATTTTTTATATTCCTCAGATGTTCTTGGAGTCTTAGTCTTATTTTTCTTGTTGTCATACCAACGTATACCAGGTTACATTTGCATTGTAAGACGTATATGACTCCTTCTGTATGGCAATTGATGTAGGATTCAATTTTATGGATTTTCCCAAAGTGGTCAGTGATTTCTTGTTTGTTGACCATGAAGCTACAGGTGCTGCATGTTCCGCATTTAAATGATCCTTTCTTGAAGGCTCCCACAGTTCTTGGTCCCTGTAAGTGGCTGGGGCTAATAAGATCCTTTAGATTACGAGTCCTTCTGAAACCAGTTTGTACTTTTTCTCCTACGATTTTGGAGATTACAGGATCAGAGGTTAGGATGTGCCAATTATTCTGCATAATATTAAGAACTTGAGAGCTTTTGGGGTTGTAGGTGGAGATAAATCTCACTTGTTCCTGTTTTGATTTAGTTTTCGTTTTCAGCAGTTCATGTCTCATGGTATTTTTAGCTCTAAATTCTGCTTTTTTTATTGTTCTTTTGCTGTAACCTCTTGAGATTAGTCTCTCCGTTAGTTCTTTTGCTCTTATTTTGTAATTCTCTTCTGTGGAGCAATTGCGTCTCATCCTGAGGAATTCTCCTGTGGGGAGCGCTTTTACTGTGTTGGGGGCATGAGCACTTGTACTAAAAAGTAGACTGTTGGTAGCAGTTTTCTTACGATGGACATCTGTTTCCACTGTGCCTGTTGTTGTTTTTGTAATTTTTAAATCCAGAAAGTCTATACTTTTTTGACTTGCTTCATAGGTCAATTTGATGTTTAGTGTGTTGGTGTTCAATTTGGCCATGAATTGGTCCAATTCTGCACGAGTGCCCTCCCATAGGAAGAGCACATCGTCTATGTATCTCATCCATAATGGTATTTTGTTTAAATCCTCAGTATTGTCATCTGAGAACACATGTTTTTGCTCCCACCAGCCTAGAAAGAGATTAGCATAGGTGGGGGCACAGGCGGTGCCCATTGCCGTGCCTCTGGTTTGAAGGTAAAAGCCATTATCAAAAGTAAAGAAATTGTGTGTTAAAATGAATTTTAACAATTGTAGAATAAAACTGTCATGAGCTGGGTCTTCCTCAGATCCCATGGAGAGAAACCACTGTACAGCTTCTATACCAAGATTGTGATTTATACAGGTATATAGTGATTCAACATCAGCTGTAACTAACCAAGTAGATGGTAAAAGGTGTACATTTTGTAGCTGAACCAAGACATCAGTGGTGTCTTGTACATAAGATGACAATTGACGGAGATAATTCCTGAGTCTGAAGTCAATGTATCTGCTCGCTTTTTCCGTAAGGCTGTTAATGCCAGATACAATTGGCCGTCCAGGGGGTTGTTGTTGATTTTTGTGAATTTTAGGGATTAGGTAGAAAGTTGCTACTGTTGGTTCCTTCACTTTGAGATATTGGTATTCTTTGTTTGTGAGTAGATTATCGAATTTAGCCATTTCTATGATATTCATATATTCAAGGAGAAATGTTTTATTTGGATTAAAACTTAACTTCTTATAGCACGATGTGTCCTTGAGTTGTTTGTCTGTTTCTTTCTTGTACATATCAATGGGCCACAAAACTATATTTCCCCCCTTGTCTGAGTTTCGGATGATGACATCATCCCAGTTTCTCATGTCATTTAATGCCTTTTGTTCCTGAGTTGTCAAGTTTTTTTCAATTACTTTATCTGATAGCTGCAGTATTTCATTACAAACGACATCAGTGAACACCTGCAGTTGAGGGCATTGATTTATCTTAGGCATAAAAGATGACTTATTTATTATCTTGTCTCGCCATTTTCTTTCTGTCAAGGAATCAGCTGATTTTTTTTCACGCCCCTATACTATTGTATATATTCCCTTTATTTCATATCTCCTCTACAATGATTATAACCACACATGAGATTAAAATCCCCCCTGTTCACAATATAATGTACACAGCAATTCCAGTCAGGTTGATGTCATAACACACATTCTCCCTCCCCCCTTTTTTTGATTCATTCCTGTACTGTATTGATGAATCCTTTTATTTATTATTTGTCATCTTATGTTTGGAATCACGATGCAACACGTTAGTTCACAATATAATCATCCCCATATACTATATATTGGGTTTCACATAGATCACAATCATAGGTATAGTTAGGTTTAGTAACAAAATAATAATACTTCAGGATAAAAAAATATGTATATCATAATGATACTAACTTTTGCACAGAGTAACTGTGGTTAATACAATATCAGCCACCTCTGTCAACATATTTGGAAAATAAAACTTTTCAAAAAGACTAATTGCTTTTTCTATACCATATTCGCATCAGTATTTAATTTCAGGCTTGGGAAGAACTCAAGAATAAGCTCATAATTAGAATTAAGTGAACTGCTCTAACAGTAGTATTCAGATGCGTCTTCACACGTCAATCATTAGTTCATCTCACATCATTGGTCTGAATTACATTACACGCCTATTGGGGGCGTGTTTCTAACGGCCTTAAATAGCCGCGAATATTGCGGCGCGTTCACCTTTGAAAAAGCAACGTTTAGTTGCGAAACATGTTAGGGACGATAGGGCAATGGTGAGGAGTCCTAGGAGCTCCTGTGTTTTTAGACAGCCTTAAGCTACCGCAAATTACTGTAGTCAGCCACGGTTTCACTTGAAAATGAACGCTCAGATCTAATCAGGTGTTGAATATATGGTGCTGGTACTGAATATTATTGCAAGTACTATCTCTCCTATATGAGCTAACTTAAATTTGCAAAATATATAAAGACTTAATAATAGAACTTTGTTTGGCGTTACTACCTAATAATTTAACTCATTTCGAGCTGTATTTGGTATACATCCACATCCATGATACCGCTTGTTGTAAGATAACTGTGTTTTACATAACTAAGGTGCACAAAATATATTTAGAGTACTATCATATTAGCTTTGGACTAGATGAGTATGTGCAGCTTGATCACGTATGCATAATTTTTGCCGTTAATACAGCTTATACAACAAAACAGTGCACAAACCTATTTCCGGGGCAATCCTGTCTGTATGCAAAGTGAAATGTACACAGATTAAGTATAATTTACTGCAAGTGTGAAATTGATATGAACATTAGGTTATAACTTTGGAGACTCACAAAATAAGCGGAATGCTTGTACATCTATCTGTTTAAACTTTGTTGTCACTGAGAACAGATACGTTCCATCATACTAAGAAACTACATTATTTAATCACTAGTATATTATGAGTTATCCAGATGGGTATCTAATTATTCTGTGATGATAGAATCAGATAAGCTCCAAAGTTGCGACATATAAGGTTATCTACTACCGCATCACAGAGAGCTATTTAAACTAATACTAAAGAAACTGTGAGCAGATAAATCTTACCGAAGTTCATTCATAAAATACAAACTGTGTATGATTCACAAGTCGGAAGCACATACAGTTTAAGTGCAAAGATTAAAGAATATAATCTTTGAAATTATTGTTTAAGCACACCAAACAGCAACGAATGTTATTCACAATCGCAGAGAAACCAATACACATAAGTCTATTAAGTACTACAACAATATACATTGTCTCAATAAAGATAAAATTGTAGCTCAATTATTCAGATACAATTTAAAAACATATATGAAGGTTAGCTTTTGTTATAATGGAGGGAACAACCTACTCTTCAATCCGGAGGTAGGCAACTGCTAATACTCTAAAGCGGAGTCAAGAGATTCTATTCAGTATCCAAATAATCAATTGGGTATATATAATTCCACTTTGGCAACAAGCAGAAATATTAAAAATTATATATCCAGTATTTAATCTAAATCAGGCTACGCTAAGATATATCACTATTGAGATATAAAGAATATATCATATACTTAATTCTCACATAAGAATTAGTAACTTTGGACTTCAATAAACTGGTATATCAGGTCTCCTGATACAAGTATATAGCAGCACCTATTCCAGCCCACAATCAACACCTAAGTACTAGGAGCAATAACCTTGACTTATACTAATTTGCTGACATCAGGAAAATCGGTGCTTAAGAGTGATTTTAAGTATATTCCTACTTTTAACGTAAACCCAATAAAAGTTATATTTTAATTGTAATCTGTTTTCTCCCCTTCCACTTATTCCTTAGGGAATAATTTGTATCATCCAGTTAGATTTAATTCATTTACAGACCTAGGAGTGCTATAAGTGTATACTTTCTCTTTCTTTGCTAAATACGGTTTTATACACAGCACCCACATCCTGACAAATTATTAAATAAGTGTAGGAATAAGGTCATATACGCTAGTAGTGCCATTGGTTTCCTTTCAAATCTCGATAATTCCAATACCTGATTCTCAGGCCTCTTACCAATAGAGCACACACACTATTTAATCTAACTTACCATCATGTCTTCAAAATGGGAGCAAGACAGACAATCTAGACAAAGAAAAAGAGAAACAGACCTTAATGATGTATTCAAAAATCCACCCACTAATGCCTCAAATATACAAGATAAAATGAACTCAACCCTCAGGGAAGTACACAAATTAATGTTTAAACAAGATAAGTTATGGTGGAATCATCATTTCTTCGAGAAATATATAGAATTAAAGTTAATCCCAAGAGGATTGAGAATACAATTATTCCCAGCATTCGAGTTCCGTAACCCATCACACAATATTGAATGGGAAGAAGCATTAACAGAATGCTCAGGAAAATTGATGAAAATACTCATAAAACATGATAAGGAAGAATATGACTGTTTGGAAATCAAAGTTCAGGAATTAAATAAACAATTAGAAGAATTTGAATCTCTATCCAATTTTGAAGAAACATACAAACAATATCAAAAGGAACTGGATAAGTACGAAAATGAAATAAAACAAACAAAACAAGGCAAACTAAGCAGAGATAAAACAGATTATGCAAATCAAAAGGTGTATAAATGGAAAATTAGAACCAATACTAACAAAGGGCGACAATCTAGGGTAAACTTGGTTCAAAGTGATGTCTCAGACACAGAGGGAGAAGAATCTGAAACCCTAGAATCAGATGTGGAACCACAAACACCAAACTTGGAGAGAAATATAAGAATAACAAGAGGAAAAAGGAAAGATTTTTTAGGGGCAGGAGCCTCTTCGAGCGGAGATACACCAGAAGAGGCAGGGGGAAAACCAAAAAGACAAAACAAAAGTCAAACATCAAACAGAACCAACAAGAAAAACTGGAAACCCTATCAAAGGGCTCCCAGCCCCTTCTCGCAAATCAAAATGACTCACTGAGAATTATAAACTTATCACAAAAACTTCTATCGGAAGCACATACCCAAGTTTTATCCAAAGGTATGTCATTCTGCCCTACACCAAAACTTGATAAATTCGAATTAATCAAAGATGTACACCTATTTGTTCGTAAAATAGCACTAAAGAGAATCTACAGTAGAAATAAAACTCAATCAGAACCTACAGAAGCAATCTTAACACAACACTGGACAGAAGATGAGAGAGAAACTTTAGAAATACTAGAAAATCTATTGACAGAGAATACGTCTGGACAAGATCAATCAGCTGATTCCTTGACAGAAAGAAAATGGCGAGACAAGATAATAAATAAGTCATCTTTTATGCCTAAGATAAATCAATGCCCTCAACTGCAGGTGTTCACTGATGTAGTTTGTAATGAAATACTGCAGCTATCAGATAAAGTAATTGAAAAAAACTTGACAACTCAGGAACAAAAGGCATTAAATGACATGAGAAACTGGGATGATGTCATCATCCGAAACTCAGACAAGGGGGGAAATATAGTTTTGTGGCCCATTGATATGTACAAGAAAGAAACAGACAAACAACTCAAGGACACATCGTGCTATAAGAAGTTAAGTTTTAATCCAAATAAAACATTTCTCCTTGAATATATGAATATCATAGAAATGGCTAAATTCGATAATCTACTCACAAACAAAGAATACCAATATCTCAAAGTGAAGGAACCAACAGTAGCAACTTTCTACCTAATCCCTAAAATTCACAAAAATCAACAACAACCCCCTGGACGGCCAATTGTATCTGGCATTAACAGCCTTACGGAAAAAGCGAGCAGATACATTGACTTCAGACTCAGGAATTATCTCCGTCAATTGTCATCTTATGTACAAGACACCACTGATGTCTTGGTTCAGCTACAAAATGTACACCTTTTACCATCTACTTGGTTAGTTACAGCTGATGTTGAATCACTATATACCTGTATAAATCACAATCTTGGTATAGAAGCTGTACAGTGGTTTCTCTCCATGGGATCTGAGGAAGACCCAGCTCATGACAGTTTTATTCTACAATTGTTAAAATTCATTTTAACACACAATTTCTTTACTTTTGATAATGGCTTTTACCTTCAAACCAGAGGCACGGCAATGGGCACCGCCTGTGCCCCCACCTATGCTAATCTCTTTCTAGGCTGGTGGGAGCAAAAACATGTGTTCTCAGATGACAATACTGAGGATTTAAACAAAATACCATTATGGATGAGATACATAGACGATGTGCTCTTCCTATGGGAGGGCACTCGTGCAGAATTGGACCAATTCATGGCCAAATTGAACACCAACACACTAAACATCAAATTGACCTATGAAGCAAGTCAAAAAAGTATAGACTTTCTGGATTTAAAAATTACAAAAACAACAACAGGCACAGTGGAAACAGATGTCCATCGTAAGAAAACTGCTACCAACAGTCTACTTTTTAGTACAAGTGCTCATGCCCCCAACACAGTAAAAGCGCTCCCCACAGGAGAATTCCTCAGGATGAGACGCAATTGCTCCACAGAAGAGAATTACAAAATAAGAGCAAAAGAACTAACGGAGAGACTAATCTCAAGAGGTTACAGCAAAAGAACAATAAAAAAAGCAGAATTTAGAGCTAAAAATACCATGAGACATGAACTGCTGAAAACGAAAACTAAATCAAAACAGGAACAAGTGAGATTTATCTCCACCTACAACCCCAAAAGCTCTCAAGTTCTTAATATTATGCAGAATAATTGGCACATCCTAACCTCTGATCCTGTAATCTCCAAAATCGTAGGAGAAAAAGTACAAACTGGTTTCAGAAGGACTCGTAATCTAAAGGATCTTATTAGCCCCAGCCACTTACAGGGACCAAGAACTGTGGGAGCCTTCAAGAAAGGATCATTTAAATGCGGAACATGCAGCACCTGTAGCTTCATGGTCAACAAACAAGAAATCACTGACCACTTTGGGAAAATCCATAAAATTGAATCCTACATCAATTGCCATACAGAAGGAGTCATATACGTCTTACAATGCAAATGTAACCTGGTATACGTTGGTATGACAACAAGAAAAATAAGACTAAGACTCCAAGAACATCTGAGGAATATAAAAAATGCAACTAAAGATCTGCAAGAAGGGAAAAATTTGACATCTGTAGCCAGACATTTCTTGAAAAGACATAATTCCAAACAGTCGGATCTAAAATGCTTTGGGATCCAGAAAATACATTTGGGCATAAGAGGTGGTAATGTAGAGGACGTCCTGCTCAGAGCAGAGAGCAAATGGATCTTTCTCTTGAACTCAGTCCAACCATATGGATTAAATGAAGTAAATAATTTTACCCCTTTTTTGTAAAATCTGATTGTCTATGGAAGGTAGACAGCGAATCACAGAAACAGTACGTTGTTAACGTTACACGTAATATACACTCACACACTAAGTCACTAGACAAGTGATGGTGCACTCACTTCAACACCACGGAAAGTGATTTTTTATTATGATTTTTTATTATGTTTTTTTCACGCCCCTATACTATTGTATATATTCCCTTTATTTCATATCTCCTCTACAATGATTATAACCACACATGAGATTAAAATCCCCCCTGTTCACAATATAATGTACACAGCAATTCCAGTCAGGTTGATGTCATAACACACATTCTCCCTCCCCCCTTTTTTTGATTCATTCCTGTACTGTATTGATGAATCCTTTTATTTATTATTTGTCATCTTATGTTTGGAATCACGATGCAACACGTTAGTTCACAATATAATCATCCCCATATACTATATATTGGGTTTCACATAGATCACAATCATAGGTATAGTTAGGTTTAGTAACAAAATAATAATACTTCAGGATAAAAAAATATGTATATCATAATGATACTAACTTTTGCACAGAGTAACTGTGGTTAATACAATATCAGCCACCTCTGTCAACATATTTGGAAAATAAAACTTTTCAAAAAGACTAATTGCTTTTTCTATACCATATTCGCATCAGTATTTAATTTCAGGCTTGGGAAGAACTCAAGAATAAGCTCATAATTAGAATTAAGTGAACTGCTCTAACAGTAGTATTCAGATGCGTCTTCACACGTCAATCATTAGTTCATCTCACATCATTGGTCTGAATTACATTACACGCCTATTGGGGGCGTGTTTCTAACGGCCTTAAATAGCCGCGAATATTGCGGCGCGTTCACCTTTGAAAAAGCAACGTTTAGTTGCGAAACATGTTAGGGACGATAGGGCAATGGTGAGGAGTCCTAGGAGCTCCTGTGTTTTTAGACAGCCTTAAGCTACCGCAAATTACTGTAGTCAGCCACGGTTTCACTTGAAAATGAACGCTCAGATCTAATCAGGTGTTGAATATATGGTGCTGGTACTGAATATTATTGCAAGTACTATCTCTCCTATATGAGCTAACTTAAATTTGCAAAATATATAAAGACTTAATAATAGAACTTTGTTTGGCGTTACTGCCTAATAATTTAACTCATTTCGAGCTGTATTTGGTATACATCCACATCCATGATACCGCTTGTTGTAAGATAACTGTGTTTTACATAACTAAGGTGCACAAAATATATTTAGAGTACTATCATATTAGCTTTGGACTAGATGAGTATGTGCAGCTTGATCACGTATGCATAATTTTTGCCGTTAATACAGCTTATACAACAAAACAGTGCACAAACCTATTTCCGGGGCAATCCTGTCTGTATGCAAAGTGAAATGTACACAGATTAAGTATAATTTACTGCAAGTGTGAAATTGATATGAACATTAGGTTATAACTTTGGAGACTCACAAAATAAGCGGAATGCTTGTACATCTATCTGTTTAAACTTTGTTGTCACTGAGAACAGATACGTTCCATCATACTAAGAAACTACATTATTTAATCACTAGTATATTATGAGTTATCCAGATGGGTATCTAATTATTCTGTGATGATAGAATCAGATAAGCTCCAAAGTTGCGACATATAAGGTTATCTACTACCGCATCACAGAGAGCTATTTAAACTAATACTAAAGAAACTGTGAGCAGATAAATCTTACCGAAGTTCATTCATAAAATACAAACTGTGTATGATTCACAAGTCGGAAGCACATACAGTTTAAGTGCAAAGATTAAAGAATATAATCTTTGAAATTATTGTTTAAGCACACCAAACAGCAACGAATGTTATTCACAATCGCAGAGAAACCAATACACATAAGTCTATTAAGTACTACAACAATATACATTGTCTCAATAAAGATAAAATTGTAGCTCAATTATTCAGATACAATTTAAAAACATATATGAAGGTTAGCTTTTGTTATAATGGAGGGAACAACCTACTCTTCAATCCGGAGGTAGGCAACTGCTAATACTCTAAAGCGGAGTCAAGAGATTCTATTCAGTATCCAAATAATCAATTGGGTATATATAATTCCACTTTGGCAACAAGCAGAAATATTAAAAATTATATATCCAGTATTTAATCTAAATCAGGCTACGCTAAGATATATCACTATTGAGATATAAAGAATATATCATATACTTAATTCTCACATAAGAATTAGTAACTTTGGACTTCAATAAACTGGTATATCAGGTCTCCTGATACAAGTATATAGCAGCACCTATTCCAGCCCACAATCAACACCTAAGTACTAGGAGCAATAACCTTGACTTATACTAATTTGCTGACATCAGGAAAATCGGTGCTTAAGAGTGATTTTAAGTATATTCCTACTTTTAACGTAAACCCAATAAAAGTTATATTTTAATTGTAATCTGTTTTCTCCCCTTCCACTTATTCCTTAGGGAATAATTTGTATCATCCAGTTAGATTTAATTCATTTACAGACCTAGGAGTGCTATAAGTGTATACTTTCTCTTTCTTTGCTAAATACGGTTTTATACACAGCACCCACATCCTGACAAATTATTAAATAAGTGTAGGAATAAGGTCATATACGCTAGTAGTGCCATTGGTTTCCTTTCAAATCTCGATACTTTATCCCTAGGTAGGCTACACTCCATTGAAACCGAATCAATCTGAATCCCTAAGAAGCACAGGACCGACGTCGGGCCTTCTGACTTCTCGGACGCTATCGGGATACCAAAATCCCTTGCAACATGCATAAAGGTTGCCAACAACCGACCGCATATCTCCGACTGAGGAGGGCCAACAAATAGAAAATCGTCCAAGTAATGAACAATCGATTTTAAGCCTGATAGACGCTTAACAACCCATTCAATAAAGCAACTAAAGGATTCAAAATAGGAGCATGAAATAGAGCATCCCATTGGTAGGCAAAGGTCAACAAAAAAGGCATCATCAAAGGTGCAACCCAACAAGTGATGACACTTAGGGTGGACAAGTAACAAACGGAAAGCTGACTCTACGTCGACCTTTGCTAAAAGCGCCCCCCTTACCGGCCTTCCGGACCAAACGAACCGCTGAGTCAAAAGAAGCATAGGAGACAGCTGACAATTCAGGGCCGATACCATCATTCACAGATGATCCCTTCGGGTAGGACAAGTGGTGAATCATCCGGAACTGGCCCTGACTTTTCTTGGGCACAACCCCTAAAGGAGAAATCCGCAAATCGGGCATGGGCAACTCAGTAAAAGGACCCGCCATGCGGCCCAGAGCCACCTCCTTAGCCAATTTATCACGAATAATTTCAGGGTGAGCCCTGGCTGATTTCAAGTTACCCAGGAAACGTTGGCCCTCCCCCGGCAAAAAAGGTATCCAAAAACCCGAGCTAAAACCAGTAAGCAACAACTCGGCCGCGCCTGCCTTACCCCGAACCTTAGCGTATTGCCTTAGCCAAGGCACCATCTTTTCTATGCTCACTGGAGTCTTGGCTCTATATAGCCATTTCACCTGGGCGTGCGCCCGCCCGCCCTCTCTTAAAACATTTGGAGTAGGAGTGCACTCCACCACACCCTGAACACTCGTGTTTGTATTTACATGAGAGACCAAATCGGCATTGACTCTCGTTGTATTGGAAGCACAACCCCTTCCTACCGGAGACAGCGGTATTGGCACCAGCGCCGCCGGCAATGGCGGCCCCCCCAACTCGAAAGGACTGCCCCGACCGTAAGGGGGTCATGATTTCAAGCCAGATACCCATATCTCTATCATCCCAACGCATGGAGGGCCGCACGGCAAGCTGCTGACGAAACTGCTCGTCATAACGCCACCATGCTAGCCCGCCATACGTATGGTATGCAGAGGAAATCTCATCGTGATAACAAAAGAGAGCCGAACCCTGCTCAGGAAACCTCTCCGTAGTGACACTGGCCAAAATACAAAAAGACCTGGACCAATTACTCAATGTTTTTGGCAACCTCCGATATCAATTTTTTCTCTCATCCTCCTCTTTTTTACCCAAATCCCCTTTTGGGTCATCCTTAAAGTCTACAAACTGATCAACAGGGAGCAGGGAAAAGATTTCCAAGAACTCCCGTTTCCAGATCTTTTCCTTAACTTCCGATTGCAAGTGTAACCCCAAAGGGCCAATAGAACAAAGGCAAGGACGCTGAAAAGCCTCCTCAGAAACCTTGAGTCCACCAACTACACTAACCGACCCAACGGCAGGAGTACCACCCGACGAGCCCGCCGTCAACAAGACTCTTGGCTGCGACTCTACCTCACCCAAGGCCGGAGAGGCCCAAGCTCCCCCGGCTCCTTGATCAACCGAACGAAAATCACTCTTCTCCACACTCGCAATCAAGTCTTTCAAACCTTGCAATAAAGTTTGCTGTTTAACCATACCCCCGCCCGGCCCAATGGGCGTCCCCACACCCTGCACCTCACCTGCTTCGCAAGGCGCTGTGACAGGTCCTGAAGCAGACCCCTTAGGCCTGGCCGTACGACGGTGATCGTCTCTGCCAGCCGAACGCCTCCTTCTTGAAGACGACCCCCTCCTGGTATCGGCCCGCCGCCTCCGTTCTCTGCTCCTGCCTCGAGGTGATCTGTCCACGCCAGCCCATGTAGGCGATGAACGTGCCTCTGCGTCCCTCCTTCTTCTAGGCAGCGGCGAACGAGACCTACCCCGCCTGTAACCAGCATCCCGCGATGGAGCCGCTGCCCTGCTGATCCCATCCTCCTGAAACGACAGATTAGATGCTAGCACCACCTGCCTTCTGCAGCCTAGCCCACCTGCTGGCGTCTCCCGGCCAGTAGTGGCCGAAACACCAAGCTGCCCCCCATGCCTGGTTAAATGCGGTGATAAACAACGTAACAGCTGCGCCAAAGTATCCAACTCTCCTACCTGGCCAGCTGCCGTAACTCCAGATGATGTGCCCTCGCCCGGATCCTCCTCTTCAAAGTCACTCAAAACGTCCTCCAAGTTGATGGAGTCGCCGTCGTGCTCCGTGACACTGCCGCAACGGGTTAGTCCATCTTCAGCCACCAACGGACCACTATTAGCAATCACAGGCTCCACTACTAAGAAAAGAAAATTATTAGCACAAAAGACACAACAAACAACCCCCCCCACACCCACCCACCACAACAAGGAAGGGGGGGGGGGGCTGAGGATGAGGGCAAGGGAGGGGGGGGGTGTAGAGAATGAGGACAAAAAAGGGGGGGAGGGTTAACACAATAAAATGACTCATTTATTTTATTTTTATTCAATTTTTTTTTTTTTTTTAAAAATGACTTAGGTCAAGTGAAAGAGGAGGCCAGGGAATATGCCTAAGACACTGCAAAAACAGTCTGAAAAGGAAACAAAATGATATGAAATAAACCAAAAGATAAAAAATGAGACAAGGAGAAAGAAGGAGGGGGGGGAAGGGGGGTAAACAACATAAATAAACAATAAAGCAACATGAAACAACGACAAACATAAAAACAATAAAATAAAAGGAATGAAAAGCAAACCTAGGGAAAAACAGCAACCTAAAAGACAAGGAAAGAAAAGTTACAAATGAATAAAAAACAAGCATTCAAATACAAGAGCGACACCTGCTGGACAAAGAAAAAATTACAGCAAACACAAAAAAAAAAAAAACGAAAAAAAATAACACTTACTTTTAATAAATAATAAAATGGAGAGAAACAAACAGGAAAAAAGGCAAAAGAGAAAAGGAAGATTAAAAACATTAATAAGAGAGATTAAAGAAATAAAGAAAAACAGTGACAAAATATATAGCCAAAAACAAAAAACAAAATACATTAAACATAATTAAAATAAGAAACAAATACAACCAAAACATATAAAATATGCCCCTAACCAACCTAACATAAAAGCTAAACCCCCCCACCTCAAGAAAAATGTGTGCACAAACGCCACAGGTCTCTCTCAAAATGGCTACCGCCACACTCCACTCCCAGGGCCAAATTAAATACCCCATGAGGACTAACCCTGTGACCAGGAGCCTTACCCTGACCCTGAATGGCCGATGCCACCAAAGTATGAGCGCCAGACCCTCCAGGCTGCGCAGCATTCGCCTGTCCGCCATCCGCCATAAGCAATGACGTCACAGGTCCTGTCCCTGCCGCACCGTCCCCAACCAACTCGCCACCAACCACAGCCATACCCGACTTAGCAATTGCCTTCCTTGGCTGGCCAGCTGCCCTTCGAGGGCCCCCACCCTGGGCCCCACGAGACCTGCGAGCTGTTACCTCAGGGCTCAGCCGAACCGGGGCCTTGGATCTCCTCACCGGCCTCTCCTTCTGCCCAACACCAGTGTCTGCTACTGGAAGGGCACCAGCCTCTTTTAGTTGGTTCAGCAACCAACCCGGACCACGCTCTTTTGAAAGAGCTGCCGCCGCCGCCAAAACCTCTGTCAGGTTCTCCATGCCGGTACCGCGCTGAGCTGCTCCTGCTCCTAACCGGTCCGGAAGTAAGATGCACCTGACTTCCTGCCTCACCACGCTAACCTTGCCGAGGCTCCACCCCCACAGCCACAACCACCTATCCCTGCTTCAGGCCTGCCATGGGGTCAAAAGCCCCTCCTTCCAACTTCGCTCCATCCGGGGCTGCCTATACTGGCCTAGATTTCATGTGGAGCGATATTGGTAATGCAAGGGGCTCTATCAATATTGCTGGAATTCGCTAGAATTAGCATGCAACCTGTTATTTAAGTTTTAATTAGAAGCACATTTGCTTTATACTTCTATTAGCAAAAATGCTTCTAGTAAAAGTATGGGATATGCACATATGCTGTGAGGGCATATGCTTCTCAAAGAGTCAGCAGTAGTTTTGTATGAAAAAACTTGGTTCATCCAAAAGTTTCAGTTAGGAAATTTCGATCAATTTAGGTTGGAAATGGAAAACATTTCAAAATTAAGCAAAGCAAAGGGCAGGGTAGCCTAGCTTTGGAATGTTACATTTGAGAAATGCCATTTGCTTCATGAGCTGAAGTTACATTTGTGAGCAATGAGGATTCTGTATATATCCAGTTAATGAAAACACTTGCTCGCTTTTCACGGTGGTTGGGGGACAAGAGAAGAGGACATGAGCTACTGTAGACAAGGCAGGCCACATAAGCCTCTTGTCATCCTAACAGCTCGGAGGGTCTGCTGCAGGGGAAAAAGGAGGTTTGCAAAGATAAACCTTTACCATATCTGAGGCACTTGTACTCCCTCTTCTTGAGGAGGCTTCCGTGGGTCGTACCAAACAGTCTACTGCCTCTAACCAAAATGCAGCTGCTGCACTCAGCTGTGTGGTGCTGCTCCTGTGGCTGCTGGTAGGTGATGAAAAAAATATCTGCCCCCTGCTGCTGCACTTCTCCCTCACAAAGCATGCCCTTATTTTCTTGGACTGCGTGCACCCTGCAAATCAGTTTGTCTCTCCAAGTTGCCAGGTTATCAGTTCTGAGTGCCATTTTCCCCTTAATTCGGGGTTCACACAAGGTGGCCAGCATCAGTTCAGGGCATTTCTCCTGATGCCCCTGCATGGGACCTTTTAGGTGCTACCTCACTACTGGCAGTCTTTTGGCTCAAGTTCTCAGTCACATCCCTAGAAGGCTTTAGGACTGCCACTAACTGACCAATTCTGGTCAACTTGTCTCTACCTAATGGACTCCCAATGCCAATGTATTGATCGGTAGCCATAACATGGATCGCCCTCTGCTTCTCCAAGATACTTCCAACATATCCAACGTTGAGTTCCTCCTAGTAGTTATGGCTTGCTTAAGACAGTCCTTGGGAAGCCCTGCCTTCTCCTGTTTCTGTCTAAAGAGCTGAATGGCTTTAACACTATGGTGGAAGTGGCCTGCAATTCTTTTGCTCCTTTCAAGTAAACTTGAAAACCTAAAGTTGCCTTCAGGGTTAGTAGCCTTTACCACCAGGTGGAAGATGTGACTTGAACAATGCACACTGATAAAGTCATCCTCAAGGAGATTCTTTGCCATATTGGGTGCTCCGTCAGTGACAAAGAATCTAATTTTCACATTGGTGCCTGCCCAATCTCTTACCCACTGCGCCATTGCCCTCCTAAGAGCCTACAAAATGTTGTCAGCAGTTTGTTGCTCATCCAACACTTTGGCATGGAGGAGGAATGATGCTGATCTACCGAGCCATTCCTGCCCTGGCCTGAGCTGCCTGCCGCTGCACCCCCACTAGCAGCAGCACTACCTTCATCCTTATCACAAATCTTGGGCTGCTACCAGTGCGGCGTGAGAAAGTGGAAGGAATATTGGCCACTAAGAGCACTCCATAAGTCAGTGGTAGAGTACACTGACTGTCCTGAAGCCTTCACCAATTCCTCCTTCAACACAGCAAAGCAGGATTGGTATAGTGGGGTACCTACACTCCTGCTGAAAGTGCTACGGGAAGGGAGGTGGTAGTGAGGAGCAGCTTGAAAGCTGATCTATCTGGAATGCTATCTGACTGCCCTCAATACCTATCCCCTGTCCTCGCTACTGCTATTAGTAGTGCTGCTCCTAGTAGGTGGCAATGATGGCTGTGACAAGAAGATTGTTGCACTGTTGCTGCTGGCTCCACTGTCTTCCCTCAGTAACACAGCCTTGTGCTGTGTGTGGAGATGTTGGTTCATACTGGTACTGGTACTGGACAGTGGTGGCTTGTGGGTTATTCAAATGGGGGTTCACAATATATAAATAAATATATATATATATATATATATATACATATAATCTATATATAGCTATATATATATATATATATATATATATTTAGGGTAATGTGCGCGGGGTTAGGAGTTGGGGCATTAGTAGCTCGGTCACCCTGTGTTTAGCTGATACGGCAGGAGGGAGTGGGCTGGGGGTATTGTGTAATACACTGCAGGATGTAAAACATTGAATTAATATGCAACCCTATATATGCTGTGGCACACCCTGTGCATGCGGTGACACACTATATGCACCCACCCCGGTACCTGCCCCACCACTTCAGCTGGAAGGATTTTCACTAGTCAACTTCCATTCCTGTGTAATCACAGGCTACTCCTATTCTAACGTCAAATCAGAGCTTCTTGCTTTTGTCTTCCCCTTGGAGATAACAGTCTGATTTTGAAGGCAGACATGGCTGACTGAGCCTTCGCTAATATGTGTGCAAAACATATTTGCATTATCAACCTCTCCTTGTATCTTGTGCACGGGGCCTTGCACCTTGTGCATAAATTCATTCCTTTCTTGGCCCTTGGGCAGTCCACTCCCTCCCGGCTCCCGCCGTATCAGCTAAACACAGGGTGACCCAGTCACTAATGCCCCAACCCCTAACAGTGTTCCCTGTGCACATGTCTCTACCTATTTTTATTGTGCACATTAACCATGTTGTTACCCAGCTGATATTACCGTGTTCAGCATTGTCCCGCCCCTTTTTCCTCGCACCTGGCTGTGCTATCCCGGTTAATACCCCGCCTGTCACCTCAGTACCTGCCCCGCTCTGTGTATCTGTAATTTGAAGGCATGTTAAGCTGGGGAACATTGGAGTTTCGGGGAAGGCTGCAAAATCTGACAGGCTCAGCTGTTCCATCGGATTCTGCGACCCATCACGTGTCCACTCAGGAATGTGGTGACGTCACGGTCACACATTCAAACGGGTTGCAGATTTCGACACAACAACGGCTCACTAATTAACAATTTAATTAATTTATTTAATTAACAAGGTATGGGGCTGGGTTGTGGGGGGAGTGCTGCAGGCACATAGAAATAAGTGCAAAGAGCTTGAAGCCTATACTTCTATTTATCGCACGTGCAGTGCGAAAGATAGAAGTAAAAATCTTTTTTTTTTTTAAACAAAACTGAACATGAACATTTTTGGATGTATAAATATACATTTTCCAATAGGGTGGCTATTGGAAAAATTATATTTATTCAGCCAAAAAGTTTTTTTTGTTCTCAGTGGGTTCACGTGCGCATGTGCTCAAATAGAGGAGCCTCCACTGATACTGGAGCTGGTGAGGTGACCCAACAGTCTACCATAGCTAACTTCTTTTAGATGTGGCACAATTAATTCTCTCTGCCCTCCCTGAACATTTTTTCCTCCCCTAGTGGGGGTGGTAGTGTTGGAACAGCCAGTGACAGAGATTGCACTACTAGAGGAACTGGCTGCTCCACAACAGGGGATTACGGTGGCAATGTAAAGAATACAGGAAGAGCTTGCTGGCCTAAAAGTGGGACGGAATTTGAGCTGCTGCCGCCTGTCGCGCATGGACTCTGTGGTGGAATACAGTTATAAATATATTGTCAGGATGCCAGGAATCAGACTGAGATGAGAAGTGCAAAAATAATCACACCTTTATTAATAGCAAAAAATAATAAAAAGTCCACAAGTCAAATAACAAGCCAGGAATCAAAACCAGAGCTGGTAGTCAGACGAGCCGAGTCAGGAGCCAAAGCAAATAGTCAGATGAGCCGGAATCAGGAACAAGGAGAACAACAGAGTCAGGAGCAAGCCAGGGATCAGGAACCAGGAGGGACGTCAGATAGCCAGGTAATACACAGAAGCTCTCACAAACAGGTCTGAGACAATGCAAGGGCAAAGCATACTGAACAGAGGCCCTTTAAATAATAAGTGATTACATCACAATTCTGAGACTGCATCCTGTCTTACACGGATGATGTACACCAGTCTGGCCATAAAAGGAAGTGCAGGAAATGAGCAGCATCACACAGTATGCACCAGAGTCAGCAAGAGAGGTGAGTAAAATGGCTGCCAGCAGCACATGGCAAACAAAACACGGAAAAACCCTGACATATATATATGTTAGGCGATAAGCCTGCCCAGAGGGCAGTCTATTTTTTAAAAAAATACAAACCCCCAAGCTAATGTTACAAAAATATAATAATTAAAATTTCAGAAAAAAATAAACAAAATTATTCAAAAGAAAAAATTTAAACCTAAACTAATACCCCTATAAAAATAAAAAATCCTCCCCAAAATAAAAACACCCCTAATCTAATACTAAACTACCAAAAGCCCTTAAAAGGGCCTTTAGTAGGGCATTGCCCTAAGTTAAACAGCTCTTTTACTTAATTTTTTTTACCAATTATCCCCTAACAGTAAAACCCCCCACCCAACCACCCCCCCAAAATGAGTATAAAAAAACCTAAGCTACCCATTGCCCCTAAAGGGGCATTTGTATGGGCAATCAGCTCTTTTACAGCCCGAAAAACCATAATCTAAAAAAAAGCCACCCTAAAAAATAAAAAAAAGCCTAAAACTAAGCCTCAAATAGGTACTCACCATTCCTGAAGTCTGGCGGTGAAGGTCTTCTTCCAAATGGCTCCATCATCTTCTGTCTTCATCTGGAGCAAAGGCGGCGCAGAGCAGAGGTGCAGAGTGGTCTTCCCCGATGCGCGGATCCAGATCGGCGCCTCGCATTGGCGGTCTTCAGTGGCTGTGGTCCAAAGCAACAGGGAGAATCCTCTTCATCCGATCTCCGTCGTACACTAAAAATGTAATGCAAGGTACCACATTCAATTTGGGGTACATTGCATTCCTATTGGCTGAAATTTTGAAATCAGCCAATAGGATTAGAGCTACTGAAATCCTATTGGCTGTTCAAATCAGCCAATAAGATTTCAGTAGCTCTCATACTATTGGCTAATTTCAAAATTTCAGCCAATAGGAATGCAAGGTACCCCAATAAATATGGAGTACCTTGCATTTATTCTTCAGTGTTCGGCGGACGATCACATGAAGAGGAGCCTCCACGCCAATTTGGACCACCGCCAGCTGAACACCGCCGCAGAGGACCGTTGCTGAGGATCCGTGCATTGAGGAAGCCAGCTCCGCACCTCGCCTTCGCTCCAGAGGAAGATAGAAGATGATGGAGCCGCCTGGAAGAAGACCTTCTCCGCTGGACTTCAGAAACAGTGAGTACCTATTTGGGGGTTAGATTAAGGCTTTTTTTTATTTTTTGGAGTTTTTTATTTTTAAGATTAGGGATTTAATGGGCTTGTAAAAGAGCTGAATGCCCCTTTAAGGGAAGTAAAAGAGCTAAATGCCCTTTTAAGGGCAATGCCCATATAAATGCCCCTTTAGGGTGTTTTTACTGTTAGGGAGGACTTAGTATTTTTTAAATGTAAAAGAGCTGTTTAACTTAGGGCAATGCCCTACAAAAGGCCATTTTAAGGGCTATTGGTAGTTTAGTTTAGAATAGGGGGTGCTTTTATTTTGGGGGGGATTTTTTATTTTTATAGGGTTTAAGTTTAATTTTTTCATTTTGGATAATTTTGTTTATTTTTTTCTGTAATTTTAGAGTTTTTTATTTTTTGTAATTTTAGATTAATTTTTTTTGAAAAATGTTAGGTGTTATTCTTAAATTAATGTTAATTTTTTACATTTTAATTGTAACTTAGTATTGGGGTTAATTTAGGGGGTGTTAGGGCTTAGTAATTAAATTTGTTATTTGCGTTGTGGGGGGTTGGCGGTTTAGGAGTTAAAGGGAGTTAAAGGGACACTAAACCCAAATCTTTTTCTTTCATGATTCAGATAGAGCATGACATTTTAAGCAACTTTCTAATTTACTCCTATTATCATTTTTTCTTCATTCTCTTGCTATCTTTATTTTAAAAGCAGGAATGTAAATCTTAGCAGCCAGCTCATTTTAGGTTCAGCACCATGGATAGCGCTTGCTTATTGGAGGCTTACATTTACCCACCAATAAGCAAGCATAACCCAGGTTCTCAACCAAAAATGGGCCGGCTCCTATGCATCACATTCCTGCTTTTTAAATAAAGATAGCAAGAGAACAAAGTAAAATTGATAATAGGAGTAAATTAGAAAGTTGTTTAAAATTGCATGCTCTATCTGAATCATGAAAGAAAAAAAAAAGGGTTTAGTGTCCCTTTAATAGGTTAATTAGGTTTATTGCAATGTGGGGGTTTGGCGGTTTAGGGGTTACTAGGTTAATTCGATTTATTGTGATATGGGTGGGTTTGGCGGTTTAGGGGTTAATAGGTTAATTAGCTTTATTGCAATGTGGGGGGTTGGAGGTTTAGGGGTTAATATTTTAATTACGTTATTTGTGTTGTTAAATTTGCAGATTAGGGGTTAATTACTTTATTTTGCGATGTGGGGGTTGGGGGTTTAGGTGTTTGTTAAATTCTTCGTGCAGGAGTTAGTTTTTTTTTGTTATACTTTATGCGGGCGATTATATGTTTTTTTTAATTCTTGCAGGTGGTTGCATGTTTTTTCGTTATTTCGTGTGGACGATTCGTGTTTTTTATTTTAAGGCTTCATTTGCTTACTGGCTGGTGAACCACCCTGCCATTTTCGGAATCCACCAGGATGGAGTTTAGCTGCATCCAGGTGGATTATTTTGGCTGTGCGCGCAGCCAACATTCTTTTGGCTGCCTCGCACAGCCAACATTCTTTTTAGGATGCATGCGCAACTGGCGACAGACGTTAGTATAGATATATATATATATATATATATATACAATATATATGCTATCACTAGTGCACCAATGGTAACCTAGGTATATATAGGGTACATTTATGCACCTTTACCTCAGAACTGATACTTTATTATTTTTATTTGTTACTGCTATTTATCTTCTGATAAAGTACAAAGGAAACTTCAAATTTCAGTGTTAATCTCAGTTTCTTATTTTTGTTATATGAGAGATACGAAAATATTTTTAAAAATAAGTACGCTATACATGCAAGTACTTTCTCCTTCTTTCTTTCTTTCTTTCTTTCTTTCTTTCTTTCTTTCTTTCTTTCTTTCTTTCTTTCTTTCTTTCTTTCTTTCTTTCTTTCTTTCTTTCTTTCTCTCTTCAAATTCATTAACTAATGCATTATCTATATATTTTCTATATATTGTTTGTTTATGTTACTGATACCACTGTACAAAAACTCATTCATTTTTCTTCTTTTTATTTGTTTTTGTTTCAGTTTTCATGGTAGCATATTTATTATTGCACATGTGGGAGGTAATGTAAACAAATACGTCCCCCTTTCTATACTATGAGTTCATGATCAGCTTTTGTCTATATTAAGGCAAAGACCAGATAAAAGGAATATTGGCAACCATCTCTATTTTCAATGCAAACATCATTCGATACAGTACAAATAATCTCAGAATTATCCAAAATGAATACAAAATTGACACAGACGCAGATACATGTTTGAGTTTGATTATCATCTTCTTAAGTGATTACCCCAAAATTAGTTTCCCACGTTTATTCACCAAATAATTTTAGCATTCACAAAAGTTTGATTATATTTAGGGGGCAAAAGTTGACAAAATCTGGAAAATGTAAAATTTTGGAAATATACAGTATAAATAGGGTTGTCAAAATGATACAATGTAGCTTCAAACATAAGAGGATACAATGACATGGACTTCTAAAGGTTAAACTTTGGACAGAGATTTATAAGAAAATCAAATGGACATGTTTATGTATCTTAAAGGGCCATTATAGAGGAAAAATAAGCATGCAATTTTATCATTAGGGGCCCCTACAAACTGCTGTTCCCGAGCATAACTGCAGCTCACCCAATCAGCAGCAGTAGTCGTTTAACAGGGTTGTGCAATTACCTTTGTTGTTTGTGTAAGCCCCAATTTCCAATTGGGAACAGCATTTCCTGTGACTCCGGAGCAATACTTTAAATATGCAGGAGTTAAAAACATAGATGTGTAGTGTCAGTGTTAAAATTACATGATCTAATGAATTAGAGCATGCAATATGTGTTCATTGTAATGGCCCTTAAATCTCCTGTAATTATTCTTTGCATTTAAAGGGATATGGAACTCAATCTTTTTCTTTCATGATTCAGATACAGCATGCGACTTTAAGCAACTTTCTAATTTACTCCTATTATCAAATTTTCTTTGTTGGAATGTAAGCTTAGGAGGTGGTCCTTTTTTGGTTCAGCACACTGGGTAGTGCTTGCTGATTGGTGGCTACATATCCCTTACTACAGACTAGCTGTGTGGGGGATCAGGGAGGTGGGAGGGTGAGGAGGGATCTACACTACAGAAATAAAACAATAAGGGCCAGATTAAAAGTGGAGCGCTAATTTATCACACCAGACCTCTGGTTAATTTTTTTACATTTCTCCCAATTGCCCCCAAAATAAAATGCAAGGTCGCTTTTTGAAAATAAAAAAATGTAGCATCTTTGTTTTTTAACTGCACTAAGCAGTTTTTAGGGGTTAAAGTGTGCGGGTGGCCTTTACATTGCGGTCTATGGGGAACTGTGTATTCTCTATAAATATATATGAATACATACATATATATGTTTATATTCATATACAGATATATTTAACCTTTGTTGACCATCGCTGCGTGACTTACCCACTTCGCTGTGCTAGGTTCTCATGCCATGCCTCACGGCATGAGAATGAGGCTCCCAGCAATGCGAACATATTTGTGTGCGCTGATATTACTGAGTGGAGCTCAAATATCGCGCTCTCATAAGCCATATTTTTGTGCTCCACTTGTAATCTGGCCCTAAATATTTAAAGTAAATAAAATCCCTAAACTACATACTGGTAGACTATCTGCCAGTACCTAGGATGGTGGTGACCAGTGGGGGGGGGGGGGAGGGGGGGGAAGAGAAGAGAGGTGTTAAGAGGGATCAGGTGTTGGGAGATATCAGATGGGAGGGTAATCCCTACACTAAATGCAAATATTAATCTTACAAGATAACTAACCCTTTCACTGCTAGGAATTTCAGAAATATGGTGTGCAGCTGCAATAAGCAGCCTTCTAATTGCTAAAAAACAATGTCAAAGCCATGCATGTCTGCTATTTCTGAGCAAAGGGGATCCCTGAGCAGCTGTTACAGCCATTTGTCTTATAACTGCACAAGTGTTATGTAAATAATTTCAGTGAGAAGCCCAAAGTTTGCTAAAACAGTTAACAAACCAAATAGTAGTATCAGATATACCAAAAACTGGCCTAGATCAATACCTTGAGTTTTCAAAGGTAAATAAAAAAAAAAAAGGTTCTATTTCTGTGTAAATGGAGTGATAGCAAAAAGGCTACAAATTCTCTGGTATTTTGGGCAAGTTTTTCTATGAAATTCCCGGTAAGTAGAATAGCATAATCTACAAGTGCATAATAAAAAGACAATGCAATAACACTCTGAATTTTAAATGAGCATTATATTTTGTTCTGACAATTTAAAAAATGTGCTATAATTTGCTTGACCCCTGTATCATGTGACAACCATCAGCCAATCACAGACTCATATACGTATACACTGTGAACTCTAACACATGCTCAGTAAGAGCTGGTGCCTCAGAAAGTATGCATATAAAAATACTGTACACAATTTGATAATGGAATTATAGCAAAAAGAGTGATAGCAAAAAGGCTACAAATTCTCTGGTATTTTGGGCAAGTTTTTCTATGAAATTCCCGGTAAGTAGAATAGCATAATCTACAAGTGCATAATAAAAAGACAATGCAATAACACTCTGAATTTTAAATGAGCATTATATTTTGTTCTGACAATTTAAAAAATGTGCTATAATTTGCTTGACCCCTGTATCATGTGACAACCATCAGCCAATCACAGACTCATATACGTATACACTGTGAACTCTAACACATGCTCAGTAAGAGCTGGTGCCTCAGAAAGTCTGCATATAAAAATACTGTACACAATTTGATAATGGAATTAAATTTGAAAGTCTCTTAAAGCAGCATACTCTATCTGAATCCTAAAAGTTTAATTTTGACTTTAGTGTCCCTTTAATTAATGAAAATCTCAAATCAGAAAATCCTTTCTTCTCAGTGATTAAAAATAAATAAAATAAATATTGAGCAAATGTTCCTAAAATACTCAACATATTCAAATGGCATTAATATTTTAACACATATATCAATGGTTTTGGAACATAATAGTTTCATTTTAAACTTTAAAGGCAAATAAGAGAGCGCCATCTACTGGTTAAATATAAATATAAATCAAAACCAGAAAAAAAGCTGCTGTATTACTAAAAGAAAAACAATTTGGGCAAAAAAGGAGAGAAAACAGTGCTATTTCTTTATTTTGGGGGCAATTGGGGGTTATTTTGAAAATTAACCAGAGGTCTAAACGCTGGCTAATTTTCTGAGCGCAAATTGCTACCACAATAACCACTTGTAATGGCTGGTTATTTATCTCGCTCCCGTAAACGGGCGAATTTGCCTGTTTACGGGCTTGCAATGAATTAGCGCTCCACTTGTAATCTAGCCCAATATGTATTAAGATGGTTTAAAATATACAGACTGATTGTATCAGTAATGCAACTAATCTTGTATTGCATTTAACAATATTTGTTTTATTTAATAAACAAGATACATTCACACGATTGGGTTTTATTTTTATATATTTTCTTATATATTTGTATGATAATATTCTTTTTATTAGAGTAGATACTCCATTATTTCAAGTGTACAGAGAAATAGTGCTGTTTTCTCTCCTTTCTTTGCCACATTAGTTTTAAACATGTTAATTATTATTAACATTATACACTATATAAAAATATCAATCCAGACAACTTAACTTAAAAGTTATTTCTTGAACTGGCAAATAGCTCAAAACGTTTAACGTAAATCTTATAGTGTAAGGTCAAGTTACCATAGCAAAAAACTTGTTATGGTGCGATTTTCGTGAAATCAGACATCGGGTGGAAGCGTTAAATTACACTTATACAAATTGACTGACTGCACACATTGCACAATATTTTTCAGTGGAAACCTGTTACTAAACTGGAGCCCTAAACTACTTTTAGCTGTCAGCCACTTTGGTAGCTTACGGCTCCATTTTTACTGACTCAATGAGTGGCTGCTTGTGGGTTACTCAAATGGGGGTTCACTGCCCTAGGAATAAACTTAAACCGGTTAGCTCCATGCCATTCAGCCTAAGTATAAAATGTACACAGACATATATATATATATACACACACACACACATACACACACATATACACACACACACAGACATACACATATACACACACACATACATATATATATACACACACACATATATACACACACACACACAGACATATACACACACAGACATATATACACACACCCACATACACACACCCACATACACACATATATACACACACACACATATATATGTACACACACATATATACACACACACACACATATATATATATATATATATATATATATATATATATATATATATATATATTAGACATGTGCAGCCGCGAAAAATTTGGTTAGGATCGATTCGGACCAATTCGAATTTCGGTTCGGATCGATTCAAATTCGGAAGAAATCGAATGAATTAGTTTCAGATTCATTCGGATTCTTTCGGATTCGTGGGAAATTCGGTTTGATTCGGTTTGATTCGGTTCGGAATTTCGGTCACTGTTAAAGGGACACTGTACCCAATTTTTTTCTTTTGTAGTTAAGAAAGAGCATGCAATTTTAAGCAACTTTCTAATTTTCTCCTATTATCAATTTTTCTTCGTTCTCTTGCTATCATTATTTGAAAAAGAAGGCATCCAAGCATTTTTTTTTGGTTTCAGTACTCTGGACAGCACTTTTTTTATTGGTGGATGAATTTATCCACCAATCAGCAAGGACAACCCAGGTTGTTCACCAAAAATGGGCCGGCATCTAAACTTACATTCTTGCATTTCAAATATAGATACCAAGAGAATGAAGAACATTTGATAATAAGAGTAAATTAGAGTTGCTTAAAATTTCATCCCCAATCTGAATCACGAAAGAAAAATTTTGGGTACAGTGTCCCTTTAAGTTGGATGTGCTGTGTATTAAACTAGTATACTGTATAATACTAGTGTAATACACGGCCATCCGAATCCATCCGAGTCTACTGAATAAATTCGAATTGATACGGATTTATTCGGTAGATTCGGCACTACCGCAATTCGGAATTCGAATCGATCCAAATCTCCGAATTCGACAAAATTCATCCGAATTTCGATTCGGACCGAACCGAATCGCACATGTCTAATATATATATACACACACACATATATACACACACATATATATATATATATATATATATATATATATATATATATACACACACACACATATATATACACACACTGACACACATACATATATATATATATATATATATATATATACAATAATTTCTATGCCCGAAGGGTCTACAAATAAGAGACAAAATCACTACTCAGTTGTAGCTAATTACAGAACCAAGGGGAAGCATGGCAGTAAAATAAAATAAAGAGTATGAGTTTTAAAAGTGATAACTATATAATATATTAGGTTTCTCTGGGACTGGTGGAGCCCCCTGCAACTTGATCTCAGTTTTGTATACATCAGTAAAATTAAGTGCCAGAGGAGTGCTGTGCCATGCTTTGAAAATGCACACACACACACACTGTCACCAACCAGGTGACAAAATTATATAAAACAAAACTATAGTTCAAAATGTAATGGACTTGTGAGTTTTAAGTCCCTTTAAATCTGTAATCTCTGACCTGAGTTAATGCTACGACGACTGACGCAGCATCCACTTTGCTATATGACCGGCAGCGGGTATTATAAGCAGATGAAGACCAACAGGATAGGAATGGTTCAGAAACGTGATGATGTAACTGAGCGCATGCGCAGATCATCTGGTCGCAGATTTCGCAATGACAATGGCTCTCACTAGCACAGCAAAATCTGTGTGATTAAGCAGGTTAAGGCCTGCGTTGGCGCAGCGCTTTAGGCACTTAGAAATAAGTGCAGAGGACTTGAAGCCTATGCTTCTATCTATCTCACGTTAGGTGCGATAGAAGTAAAAAGGGCAATTTTTTTTTTTTTTACAAAACAGGACCAGGCTGGAACCTTTAAGGCTGAATAAATATAATTTTTCCAATGGGGGGGGCTATTGTAAAAAAATTATATTTATTCAGCCAAAAAGTTTAGTTTTTTTCTCTTTTTAGGGGTTCACGTGCGCCTATGCTCCAATAGAGGAGCCTCTACTGGACTCAATGGAAATTAACTCTTTGTCGAGAACAAAATTTTGCAATAGTGTGAAATACACTTAACATATTTACTCTAATGAGACTTGTAGCAACAACATATCTGCTAAGATTAATACATAGCTTGTAGGGCATTGATTTAAAACGAAATTCTTGTCTATAGAGATTACTAATTTATTTACAGGAGTGTGAATGTGAGGTCTGAATACTTTCCCTGCAATGTCAGCTTTATTCCTATGAACTTAATTATTTGAGAAGAATATAAAGAGACATTCTAATGAAATTGCATGCTATAATTCAGTGATGGACAACATTCTAAGACAAGAGGGCCTGTAGACTGTGTTTTACAGTTCATGTACCTAAATTATAGAACTTGCATTCATGAGAGTACAATGTAGACACAAGCACTGTAAAATGCACTGTCATGAACTTATGTGGATTTTAAAATAATAAAAGTGACAATATAGTGACTGAGCAAATATATCCAGTATACCCATCATGCCTATATACAAATGCCATTCAGATAGTTAAAGGGACACTGAACACAAATTTTTTCTTTTGTGATTTAGATAGAGTATGGAATTTTAAGCAACTTTCTAATTTACTCCTAGTATTACATTTTCTTCATTCTCTTGGAATCTTTATTTGAAATGCAAGAATGTAAGTTTAGATGCCGGCCCATTTTTGGTGAACAACCTAGATTGTCCTTGCTGATTGGTGGATGAATTCATCCACCAATCAAAAACTGCTGTCCAGAGTTCTGAACCAAGAAAAAAGCTTAGATGCCTTCTTTTTATATAAACATAGCAAGAGAACGAAGAAACATTGATAATAGGTGTAAATTAGAAAGTTGCTTAAAATTACATGCTCTATCTGAATCACAAAATACATTTTTTGGGTTCAGTGTCCCTTTAAGGAATGGTGAGGATGGATTTGGATTGCAATCTGTTAATTTCACATATGTAAATTAGCATTTCCCTTAGACACTAAACAAAGAGGTTAATTCAAAAGAACCTTAAAGGGACAGTAAAGTAATAATCACATCATTATATTATATTATTATACTACTTCACCACACTATTTTTGCTCATAATTATTATCTTTTCAGTCCTAGACGATCAATGGATCCGGTCCATTTTAGGACACCACGCAAATCTTTTTGGTACTGAGGTTTGTGCATGTCTATTTGGGGTGGATTATTTAATCTTATATATTATCATTTTATATATAATCTGATCTGACTTATCCCATTTTGTTTATGTAGAGACAAGTTGACTGTTTATTCGGCAACATTTGGTAACTTTCTTCCGCCCAGCACATACCTATCTTTTAGCCCTATACTTATAACATGCACTGTTTCAAGTGGTAATGATTAAGCTCTGCAGCATTGTGTTGCGTTGACATGTCATTCTCTCATTGAGATCTACTGGCCAGTGTTGATTTGACACGAAATCCCACAAACCCATGACGTGGGCGTTACTCATTGGCTCGACACTAAGGAGGCATGACACCTACAGGTATACACAAGCATTCTGATATTATCGAGAGGCTTGTTAGCCCGTAATTTTCAAGTAATAATCTAAGAATAACACATTAGGGCACCTACATCAGACGTATACTAAGGACAGACTGGTTCGGACATTGATCTGTTGCCGGACAGCACAGAATGTATAAATACACAGAGGGAGTTGGTGGTTATAGAAGGAAGATTCATAATGCTCCTAAACAAACAAATCTCCAGATTTAATGGCATGTATCGACTGCATACTGTTAGCATTATGTTAACAATAAGTAAATAACACCTAGATTCATTTATATATTATGATACGTAGAAACATTCGATTTAGAGTTCGATTTAGAGTTCGATTTAGAGTTCTGCGTTAGCCGTCAAAACCAGTGTTAAGGGGTCCTAACGCTGGTTTTGGCCGCCAGCTGGTATTTAGAGTCAGTCAGGAAAGGGTCTAACGCTCACTTTCCAGCAGCGACTTTTCAATACCGCAGATCCCCTTACGCCAATTGCGTATCCTATATTTTCAACGGGATCTTTCTAACGCTGGTATTTAGAGTCTTGGCTGAAGTGAGCGTTAGAACTCTAACGACAAAACTCCAGCCGCAGAAAAAAGTCAGGAGTTAAGAGCTTTATGGGCTAACGCCGGTTCATAAAGCTCTTAACTACTGTGCTCTAAAGTACACTAACACCCATAAACTACCTATGCACCCCTAAACCGAGGTCCCCCCACATTGCCGCCACTATAATTAATTTTTTTAACCCCTAATCTGCTGACCGCACACCGCCGCAACCTACATTATCCCTATGTACCACTAATCTGCTGCCCCTAACATCACTGACACCTACATAATATTTACTACCCCCTAATCTGCCTCCCCCAACGTCGCCGCTACCTACCTACACTTATTAACCCCTAATCTGCCAACCGGACCTCGCCGCTACTCTAATAAATGTATTAACCCCTAAAGCTAAGTCTAACCCTAACCCTAACACCCCCCTAAATTAAATATAATTTAAATCTAACTAAATAAAATAAATCTTATTAAATAAATTAATCCTATTTAAAGCTAAATACTTACCTGTAAAATAAACCCTAATATAGCTACAATATAACGAATAATTATATTGTAGCTATTTTAGGATTTATATTTATTTTACAGGCAACTTTGTATTTATTTTAACTAGGTACAATAGCTATTAAATAGTTATTTACTATTTAATAGCTACCTAGTTAAAATAATTACAATATTACCTGTAAAATAAATCCTAACCTAAGTTACAATTAAACCTAACACTACACTATCAATAAATTAATTAACTAAACTACCTACAATTATCTACAATTAAATCAACTAAACTAAATTACAAAAAATAAAAAAAGATTACAAGAACTAATTACACCTACTCTAAGCCCCCTAAAAAAATAACAAAGCCCACCAAAATCAAAAAAAGGCCCTACCCTATTCTAAAATAAAAAGTTTACAGCTCTTTTACCTTACCAGCCCTTAAAAGGGCCTTTTGCGGTGCATGCCCCAAAGTCATCAGCTCTTTTGCATTTAAAAAAAACATACAATGCCCCCCCCAACATTACAACCCACCACCCACATACCCCTAATTTAACCCAAACCCCCCTTAAAAAACCTAACACTAAACCCCTGAAGATCTCCCTACCTTATCTTCACCACGCCAGGTATCACCGATCCGTCCAGAAGAGGGTCTGAAGTCTTCATCCTATCCTGCAAGAAGAGGTCCAGAAGAGGGTCCGAAGTCTTCATCCTATCCGGCAAGAAGAGGACATCCGGACCGGTAGACATGTTCATCCATCCATTCCATTCAGCCAATAGAATGCGAGCTCAATCTGATTGAACTTGAATCTGATTGGCTGATTCAATCAGCCAGTCAGATTTTTCCTACCTTAATTCCGATTGGCTGATAGAATCCTATCAGCCAATCGGAATTCGAGGGACGCCATCTTGGATGACATCACTTAAAGGAACCTTCATTCGTCGGGAGTCGCCGGAAGAAGAGGATGGATCCGCGTCGGCTGCTTCAAGATGGTCCCGGATGGCTGAAGATAGAAGACGCCGCATGGATGAACGTGTCTACCGGTCCGGATGTCCTCTTCTTGCCGGATAGGATGAAGACTTTGGACCCTCTTCTGGACCTCTTCTTGCAGGATAGGATGAAGACTTCGGACCCTCTTCTGCACGGATCGGTGATACCTGGCGTGGTGAAGATAAGGTAGGGAGATCTTCAGGGGCTTAGTGTTAGGTTTTTTAAGGGGGGTTTGGGTTAGATTAGGGGTATGTGGGTGGTGGGTTGTAATGTTGGGTGGGGTATTGTATGTTTTTTTTAAATGCAAAAGAGCTGATGACTTTGGGGAATGCCCCTCAAAAGGCCATTTTAAGGGCTGGTAAGGTAAAAGAGCTGTAAACTTTTTATTTTAGAATAGGGTAGGGCATTTTTTTATTTTGGGGGGCTTTGTTATTTTTTTAGGGGGCTTAGAGTAGGTGTAATTAGTTTAAAATTCTTGTAATCTTTTTTTATTTTTTGTAATTTAGTGTGTTTTTTTTGTAATTTAGTTTAGTTGATTTAATTGTAGATAATTGTAGGTAGTTTAGTTAATTAATTTATTGATAGTGTAGTGTTTGGTTTAATTGTAACTTAGGTTAGGATTTATTTTACAGGTAATTTTGTAATTATTTTAACTAGGTAGCTATTAAATAGTAAATAACTATTTAATAGCTATTGTACCTAGTTAAAATAAATACAAAGTTTCCTGTAAAATAAATATAAATCCTAAAATAGCTTCAATATAATTATTCGTTATATTGTAGCTATATTAGGGTTTATTTTACAGGTAAGTATTTAGCTTTAAATAGGATTAATTTATTTAATAAGATTTATTTTATTTAGTTAGATTTAAATTATATTTAACTTAGGGGGGTGTTATGGTTAGGGATAGACTTAGCTTTAGGGGTAAATACATTTATTAGGGTAGCGGCGAGGTCCGGTCGGCAGATTAGGGGTTAATAAGTGTAGGTAGGTAGCTGCGATTTTGGGGGGGGGGGGCAGATTAGGGGTTAATAAATATAATATAGGGGTCGGCGATGTTAGGGGCAGCAGATTAGGGGTACATAGCTATAATGTAGGTTGCGGCGGTGTACGGAGCGCCAGATTAGGGGTTAATAATAAAATGCAGGGGTCAGCAATAGCGGGGGCGGCAGATTAGGGGTTAATAAGTATAAGGGTAGGGGTGTTTAGACTCGGGGTACATGTTAGGGTATTAGATGCAGACTTAGGAAGTGTTTCCCCATAGGAAACAATGGTGGGACTGCGTTAGGAGCTGAACGCTGCTTTTTTGCAGGTGTTAGGTTTTTTCCAGCTCAAACAGCCCCATTGTTTCCTATGGGGGAATCGTGCACGAGCACGTTTTTGAAGCTGGCCGCGTCCGTAAGCAATGCTGGTATTGAGGGTTGAAGTGGTGGTAAATTATGCTCTACACTCCTTTTTGGAGCCTAACGCAGCCCTTCAGAGAACTCTCAATACCAGCATTATTTAAAAGGTGCGGGGGGAAAAAACACGCGTAGCTAACGCACCCCTTTGGCCGCAAAACTCTAAATCTAGCCGATTGTGTTGTTTAGATCAGGTTACCTTAGTAACGACATCTACATTCAGTTGTGACTAATTTTTTTGATTAGTTTTCAGATCCGGCTGGGTTTTTTAATAGTAGTCTCACACAGAGGATATGCCTGGGAGGGGTGGGTATCCAATTAACCTATCATAGGTACAGAAAGGGTATATATAGCAAGTGTGTTATGTTTCATTTTATTGTATTAGCCTGAGGAAACCGCCCCTGTGAGGCTGAGAAACACGTTGCTTGATTTTAATAAATTATTGTTTTTATTAACACACTTGCTGCTGGGTGAGTTTATCTTTCGGCTGAGAGTAGATCCTGCTGACATGGAAGCACAGTCTACTGGGCGGCTGAGAGGTCCCAGATCACCATTATTGCACCTGAAGGTGCGCTACACACTGAATGACTGCAACATCTACTCAGCATCTGACCTGTTGATAGATTTGACACATACAGTGAGCTGGACCACTGTTTTGGTTCCAGCCTGCCCCACTAGCACCATTGTGTGCTTCATCTTTGTGAGTACCCACTTTTTTATTACTCTGAGTATCCTGTTTACAGACGTTACTAGGCCATATTGGCGCCTCTGTGTTCTCTACTCTTCAGATTACCTACCATCAGGGACTGACCATCTGTCTGACAGAAAGCTGCCTTTCTATTGGATTACAAGAACTTTATATTTTGTTTCTACTTTGTTGTATTTTCATATTATTTTATTTTTCTAATGTCTTTATCATAATTTTTTTGTATATAGATATCTTGTGGTCTAGGGTTGTTATTATTTAAGGGTTAGTATTCTAATTGTCACTAACACTAAGAAAGCGCCCCCTATTGGAATTTGTTGTTGTTTTTTTTCCCATTTTTTATCTTGATAAGATGCAACTTTGTAAACTTAAGCCGTGCTGCCATGTTCTTTTTAGAGAGAAGAGGCTTTATCCTGGAAACCCTTCCATACAAACCATACTTGTTCAGTCTTTTTCTAATTGTACTGTAATAAACTTTAACATTTAACATGCTAACTGAGGTCTGTAGAATCTGAGATGTAACTCTGTTTTTTTTTGCAATTTCTCTTAGCATTGCATGGTCTGAGCCTGGGGTGAATTTGCTGGGACATCCACTCCTGGGAAGATTGGTAACTGTCTTGAATGTTTTCCACTTGTGAATAATCTTTCTCACTGTAGAATGATGGACTTTAATTTTTTTGGAAATGGCCTTATAACCCTTCCCAGATTGATGGGCAGCAACAATTGCTTCTCTAAGATCATTGCTGATGTCTTTCCTCCTTGGCATTTTGTTAACACACAGCTGAATGCTCCAGACCAGCAAACTCCTAAAACATATAGAGGTGGTCACACTTGCTAATGATCAATTAATCAAGGGCATTTGATTAGCAGCACTTGGCTGCTACTTAGCCTCTTAATTCCTATGGAAGCAGTAAGGTTTTACTTATTTTTTCACACACAGCTTCTCCATTTTGGCTTTATTTTTGTTAAATAAATCATGACACAGTGTAATATGTCATGTATTGTTGTTCATCTGAAGTTGTATTTATCTCATTTTAAGACCTGCTAAGGACTGGATGATTGTTATGTCCTGATACGTAAAGCCATAGGGGGGTAGTTATCAAGCCGTCAACCTCAAATACGCTGGAATTCCACAGCGTATTTGTGGCTTGGCTGATTCGCCTTAGTTATCAAAGGCTACAGACCGGCAAAAGTTGAATTTTGTGACGTAAGCTTCGATCCGCCGGACTCAGTCCGACATAGATCGATTCTTACATCACTCCAGATGTTCCGCACACAAGTGCGGCACAATCTGACTACTTTTGTTAGTTATCAAATGACTAGCAGGTACGCTCGGCACTTTTCCGGCCCAGCGTACCTGGTTTTCAAACCGCCGCCCTGGAGGCGGCGGATCCCATAGGAATCAATGGGAGTCTGACCATAGCGAAAGTACAAGTTTGCTGCTGCCCGACATCCCATTGAGTCCTATGGGAAATGTCTGCATCTAACACCATAACATGTACCCCGAGTCTAAACACCCCTAATCTGCCCCCCCTACACCGCCGCAACTAAATAAAGTTATTACCCCCTAAACCGCCGCTCCCGGAGCCCACCGCAAGCTTTATACATATTAACCCCTAAACCGCCGCTCCCGGAGCCCACCGCAAGGTACTCTATACATATTAACCCCTAAACAGCCGCTCCCGGAGCCCACCGCAAGCTACTCTATACATATTAACCCCTAAACCGCCGCTCCCGGAGCCCACCGCAAGCTACTCTATACATATTAACCCCTAAACCGCCGCTCCCGGACACCGCCGCAACCTACATTATACCTAGTAACCCCTATCCTGCCCCCCTATACCGCCGCCCTCTATAATAAAGTTATTAACCCCTAATCTGCCCCCCCTACACCGTCGCCACCTATAATACATTTATTAACCCCTATCCTGCCCCCCCCTACACCGCCACCACTGTAATAAAATTATTAACCCCTAAACCTAAGTCTAACACTAACCCTAACACCCCCCTAACTTAAATATTAATTAAATAAATCTAAATAATATTTCTATTATTAACTAAATTAATCCTATTTAAAACTAAATACTTACCTTTAAAATAAACCCTAATATAGCTACAATATAAATAATAATTATATTGTAGCTATCTTAGGATTTATTTTTATTTTACTGGCAAATTTCAATTTATTTTAACTAGGTACAATAGCTATTAAATAGTTATTAACTATTTAATAGCTTACCTAGCTAAAATAAAGAGAAATTTACCTAAGTTACAAAAAATAAAAAACATAAGTTACAAACATTTAAAAAATATTACAACAATTTTAAGCTAATTACACCTAATCTAAGCCCCCTAATAAAATAACAAAGCCCCCCAAAATAAAAAAACATAATTTATGCTTACCTGATAAATTCCTTTCTTCTGTTGTGTGATCAGTCCACGGGTCATCATTACTTCTGGGATATAACTCCCCAACAGGAAATGCAAGAGGATTCACCCAGCAGAGCTGCATATAGCTCCTCCCCTCTACGTCACTCCCAGTCATTCGACCAAGAATCAACGAGAAAGGAGAAACCAAGGGTGAAGTGGTGACTGGAGTATAATTTAAAAGATATTTACCTGCCTTAAAAAAACAGGGCGGGCCGTGGACTGATCACACAACAGAAGAAAGGAATTTATCAGGTAAGCATAAATTATGTTTTCTTCTGTTATGTGTGATCAGTCCACGGGTCATCATTACTTCTGGGATACCAATACCAAAGCAAAAGTACACGGATGACGGGAGGGATAGGCAGGCTCATTATACAGAAGGAACCACTGCCTGAAGAACCTTTCTCCCAAAAATAGCCTCCGAAGAAGCAAAAGTGTCAAATTTGTAAAATTTGGAAAAAGTATGAAGCGAAGACCAAGTTGCAGCCTTGCAAATCTGTTCAACAGAGGCCTCATTCTTAAAGGCCCAAGTGGAAGCCACAGCTCTAGTAGAATGAGCTGTAATTCTTTCAGGAGGCTGCTGTCCAGCAGTCTCATAGGCTAAACGAATTATGCTACGAAGCCAGAAGGAGAGAGAGGTAGCCGAAGCCTTATGACCTCTCCTCTGACCAGAGTACACGACAAACAGGGAAGACGTTTGTCGAAAATCCTTAGTTGCCTGCAAGTAGAACTTGAGGGCACGAACTACATCCAGATTGTGTAGAAGACGTTCCTTCTTTGAAGAAGGATTCGGGCACAGGGAAGGAACCACGATCTCTTGATTGATGTTCCTGTTAGTGACTACCTTAGGTAAGAACCCAGGTTTTGTACGCAGAACTACCTTATCTGAATGAAAAATCAAATAAGGAGAATCACAATGTAAAGCTGATAACTCAGAGACTCTCCGAGCCGAAGAAATAGCCATTAAAAATAACACTTTCCAAGATAACAACTTTATATCAATGGAATGAAGGGGTTCAAACGGAACTCCTTGTAGAACGTTAAGAACAAGGTTTAAACTCCATGGCGGAGCAACAGTTTTAAACACAGGCTTGATCCTAGCTAAAGCCTGACAAAAGGCCTGGACGTCTGGATTTTCTGACAGACGCCTGTGCAACAAGATGGACAGAGCTGAGATCTGTCCCTTTAATGAACTAGCCGATAAACCCTTTTCTAAACCTTCTTGTAGAAAGGACAATATCCTAGGAATCCTAACCTTACTCCAGGAGTAACCTTTGGATTCGCACCAGTATAGGTATTTACGCCATATCTTATGGTAAATCCTTCTGGTAACAGGCTTCCTAGCCTGTATCAGGGTATCAATAACCGACTCAGAAAAACCACGTTTTGATAAAATCAAGCGTTCAATTTCCAAGCAGTCAGCTTCAGAGAAGTTAGATTTTGATGTTTGAATGGACCCTGTATCAGAAGGTCCTGTCTTAGAGGTAGAGACCAAGGCGGACAGGATGACATGTCCACTAGATCTGCATACCAAGTCCTGCGTGGCCATGCAGGCGCTATTAGAATCACTGATGCTCTCTCCTGTTTGATTTTGGCAATCAATCGAGGAAGCAGCGGGAAGGGTGGAAACACATAAGCCATACCGAAGTTCCAAGGTGCTGTCAAAGCATCTATCAGAACCGCTCCCGGATCCCTGGATCTGGACCCGTAGCGAGGAAGTTTGGCGTTCTGGCGAGACGCCATGAGATCTATCTCTGGTTTGCCCCAACGTCGAAGTATTTGGGCAAAGACCTCCGGATGAAGTTCCCACTCCCCCGGATGAAAAGTCTGGCGACTCAAGAAATCCGCCTCCCAGTTCTCCACTCCCGGGATGTGGATTGCTGACAGGTGGCAAGAGTGAGACTCTGCCCAGCGAATTATCTTTGATGCTTCCATCATTGCTAGGGAGCTTCTTGTCCCTCCTTGATGGTTGATGTAAGCTACAGTCGTGATGTTGTCCGACTGAAACCTGATGAACCCCCGAGTTTTTAACTGGGGCCAAGCCAGAAGGGCATTGAGAACTGCTCTCAATTCCAGAATGTTTATTGGCAGGAGACTTTCCTCCTGATTCCATTGTCCCTGAGCCTTCAGAGAATTCCAGACAGCGCCCCAACCTAGTAGGCTGGCGTCTGTTGTTACAATTGTCCAGTCCGGCCTGCTGAATGGCATCCCCCTGGACAGATGTGGCCGAGAAAGCCACCATAGAAGAGAGTTTCTGGTCTCTTGATCCAGATTCAGAGTAGGGGACAAGTCTGAGTAATCCCCATTCCACTGACTCAGCATGCATAATTGCAGCGGTCTGAGATGTAGACGTGCAAAGGGTACTATGTCCATTGCTGCTACCATTAAGCCGATCACCTCCATGCATTGAGCTACTGACGGGAGTTGAATGGAATGAAGGACACGGCATGCATTTAGAAGCTTTGTTAATCTGTCTTCTGTCAGATAAATCTTCATTTCTACAGAATCTATAAGAGTCCCCAAGAATGGAACTCTTGTGAGAGGAAAGAGAGAACTCTTCTTTTCGTTCACTTTCCATCCATGCGACCTTAGAAATGCCAGAACTAACTCTGTATGAGACTTGGCAGTTTGAAAGCTTGAAGCTTGTATCAGAATGTCGTCTAGGTACGGAGCTACCGAAATTCCTTGCGGTCTTAGTACCGCCAGAAGGGCACCCAGAACCTTTGTGAAGATTCTTGGAGCCGTAGCCAATCCGAATGGAAGAGCTACAAACTGGTAATGCCTGTCTAAGAAGGCAAACCTTAGATACCGGAAATGATCTTTGTGAATCGGTATGTGAAGGTAAGCATCCTTTAAATCCACTGTGGTCATGTACTGACCCTTTTGGATCATGGGTAAGATTGTCCGAATAGTTTCCATTTTGAACGATGGAACTCTTAGGAATTTGTTTAGGATCTTTAAATCCAAGATTGGCCTGAAAGTTCCCTCTTTTTTGGGAACCACAAACAGGTTTGAGTAAAACCCTTGTCCTTGTTCCGACCGCGGAACCGGATGGATCACTCCCATTAATAACAGATCTTGTACACAGCGTAGAAACGCTTCTTTCTTTATCTGGTTTGTTGACAAACTTGACAGATGAAATCTCCCTCTTGGGGGAGAGAATTTGAAGTCTAGAAGGTATCCCTGAGATATGATCTCTAGCGCCCAGGGATCCTGAACATCTCTTGCCCAAGCCTGGGCGAAGAGAGAGAGTCTGCCCCCCACTAGATCCGGTCCCGGATCGGGGGCCCTCGATTCATGCTGTCTTAGGGGCAGCAGCAGGTTTCCTGGCCTGCTTGCCCTTGTTCCAGGACTGGTTAGGTTTCCAGCCTTGTCTGTAACGAGCAACAGCTCCTTCCTGTTTTGGTGCAGTGGAAGTTGGTGCTGCTCCTGCTTTGAAATTCCGAAAGGGACGAAAATTAGACTGTCTAGCCTTAGCTTTGGCTTTGTCTTGAGGCAGGGCGTGGCCCTTACCTCCTGTAATGTCAGCGATAATTTCTTTCAAACCGGGCCCAAATAAAGTTTGCCCCTTGAAAGGTATATTAAGTAATTTGGACTTAGAAGTTACATCAGCTGACCAGGATTTTAGCCACAGCGCCCTACGTGCCTGAATGGCGAATCCTGAGTTCTTAGCCGTAAGTTTGGTTAAATGTACTACGGCCTCCGAAATGAATGAATTAGCTAGTTTAAGGACTCTAAGCCTGTCCGTAATGTCGTCCAGCGTAGCTGAACTAAGGTTCTCTTCCAGAGACTCAATCCAAAATGCTGCCGCAGCCGTAATCGGCGCGATGCATGCAAGGGGTTGCAATATAAAACCTTGTTGAACAAACATTTTCTTAAGGTAACCCTCTAATTTTTTATCCATTGGATCTAAAAAAGCACAGCTATCCTCCACCGGGATAGTGGTACGCTTAGCTAAAGTAGAAACTGCTCCCTCCACCTTAGGGACCGTTTGCCATAAGTCCCGTGTGGTGGCGTCTATTGGAAACATCTTTCTAAATATTGGAGGGGGTGAGAACGGCACACCGGGTCTATCCCACTCCTTAGTAACAATTTCAGTTAGTCTCTTAGGTATAGGAAAAACGTCAGTACTCGCCGGTACCGCAAAGTATTTATCCAACCTACACAATTTCTCTGGTATTGCAACAGTGTTACAATCATTAAGAGCCGCTAAAACCTCCCCTAGTAATACACGGAGGTTCTCCAATTTAAATTTAAAATTTGAAATATCTGAATCCAATCTGTTTGGATCAGAACCGTCACCCACAGAATGAAGCTCTCCGTCCTCATGCTCTGCAAGCTGTGACGCAGTATCAGACATGGCCCTAGTATTATCAGCGCACTCTGTTCTCACCCCAGAGTGATCACGCTTGCCTCTTAGTTCTGGTAATTTAGCCAAAACTTCAGTCATAACAGTAGCCATATCTTGTAATGTTATCTGTAATGGCCGCCCAGATGTACTAGGCGCCACAATATCACGCACCTCCCGGGCGGGAGATGCAGGTACTGACACGTGAGGCGAGTTAGTCGGCATAACTCTCCCCTCGCTGTTTGGTGAAATTTGTTCAATTTGTACAGATTGGCTTTTATTTAAAGTAGCATCAATACAGTTAGTACATAAATTTCTATTGGGCTCCACCTTGGCATTGGAACAAATGACACAGGTATCTTCCTCTGAATCAGACATGTTTAACACACTAGCAAATAAACTTGCAACTTGGTTACAATCTTATTTAACAAAAACGTACTGTGCCTCAAAGAAGCACTAAACGATTAAATGACAGTTGAAATAATGAACTGAAAAACAGTTATAGCATCAATCCTTGAAAACAACACAACTTTTAGCAAAGGTTTGTTCCCATTAGTAAAGTAACAATAATTAAATTTGAAACATAAAAATTACAGAGCAACGTTTTTAATCACAGTCAATATATAAGTCTCACAGCTCTGCTGAGAGAATCTACCTCCCTCCAAAGAAGTTTGAAGACCCCTGAGTTCTGTTAGAGATGAACCGGATCATGCAGGAAATACAAGAGTAACTGACTGGAAATTTTTGATGCGTAGCAAAGAGCGCCAAAAACGGCCCCTCCCCCTCACACACAGCAGTGAGAGAGAAACGAAACTGTCACAATTAAAACAAGCAACTGCCAAGTGGAAAAATAATGCCCAAACATTTATTCACTCAGTACCTCAGAAAATGCAAACGATTCTACATTCCAGCAAAAACGTTTAACATAATAAATGCCTATTAAAAGGTTTAATGTACTTTTTTCAGAGTAATTCCAGTGAAGTACCATCCCCAGAATACTGAAGTGTAGAGTATACATACATGTCATTATAACGGTATGGCAGGATTTTCTCATCAATTCCATTCAGAAAATAAAAACTGCTACATACCTCAATGCAGATTCATCTGCCCGCTGTCCCCTGATCTGAAGCTTTTACCTCCCTCAGATGGCCGAGAAACAGCAATATGATCTTAACTACTCCGGTTAAAATCATAGTAAAAACTCTGGTAGATTCTTCTTCAAACTCTGCCAGAGAGGCAATAACACGCTCCGGTGCTATTGTAAAATAACAAACTTTTGATTGAAGTTATAAAAACTAAGTATAATCACCATAGTCCTCTCACACATCCTATCTAGTCGTTGGGTGCAAGAGAATGACTGGGAGTGACGTAGAGGGGAGGAGCTATATGCAGCTCTGCTGGGTGAATCCTCTTGCATTTCCTGTTGGGGAGGAGTTATATCCCAGAAGTAATGATGACCCGTGGACTGATCACACATAACAGAAGAAAATGCCCTACCCTATTCTACATTAAAAAAGTTCAAAGCTCTTTTAGCTTACCAGCCCTTAAAAGGGCCTTTTGTGGGGCATGTCCCAAAGAAAACTGCTCTTTTGCCTGTAACAGAAAAATACAACCCCCCCAACATTAAAACCCACCACCCACATACCCCTAATCTAACCCAACCCCCCTTAAAATAACCTAACACTAATCCCCTGAAGATCATCCTACCTTGAGTCGTCTTCACTCAGCCGAGCCACCGATGGAACTGAAGAGGAAATCCGGAGCGCCAGAAGTGATCCTCCAAGGGGCGCTGAAGAAGTCTTCCATCCGATGAAGTGATCCTCTAAGCGGCGCTGAAGAAGTCTTCCATCCGGGCGATGTCATCTTCCAAGCGGCGCTGAAGATCATCTTCCATCCGGGCGATGTCATCTTCCAAGCGGGGTCTTCAATCTTCTTGCTTCAGGATCCATATTCATCCCGCCGACGCGGAACATCCTTCTTCCCCGACGGACTAACGACGAATGAAGGCTCCTTTAAGGGACGTCATCCAAGATGGCGTCCCTTCAATTCCGATTGGCTGATAGGATTCTATCAGCCAATCGGAATTAAGGTAGGAAAAATCTGATTGGCTGATTGAATCAGCCAATCAGATTGAGATCGCATTCTATTGGCTGTTCCGATCAGGAAGATGACATCGACCGGATGGAAGACTTCTTTAGCGCCGCTTGGAGGATCACTTCATCGGATGGAAGACTTCTTCAGCGCCCCTTGGAGGATCACTTCTGGCGCTCCGGATTTCCTCTTCAGTTCCATCGGTGGCTCGGCTGAGTGAAGACGACTCAAGGTAGGATGATCTTCAGGGGATTAGTGTTAGGTTATTTTAAGGGGGGTTTGGGTTAGATTAGGGGTATGTGGGTGGTGGGTTTTAATGTTGGGGGGTTGTATTTTTCTTTTACAGGCAAAAGAGAAGTTTTCTTTGGGGCATGCCCCACAAAAGTCCCTTTTAAGGGCTGGTAAGGTAAAAGAGCTTTGAACTTTTTTAATGTAGAATAGGGTAGGGCATTTTTTTATTTTGGGGGGCTTTGTTATTTTATTAGGGGGCTTAGATTAGGTGTAATTAGTTTAAAATTGTTGTAATATTTTTTTAAATGTTTGTAACTTATGTTTTTTATTTTTTGTAACTTAGCTTTTTTTATTTTTTGTACTTTAGTTAGTTTATGTAATTGTATTTAATTGTAGTTATTTGTAGTTAATTTATTTAATTAATTTAATGATAGTGTAGTGTTAGGTTTAATTGTAACTTAGGTTAGGATTTATTTTACAGGTAATTTTGTATTCCTTTTAGCTAGGCAGTTATTAAATAGTTAATAACTATTTAATAACTATTCTAACTAGCTAAAATAAATACAAAGTTACCTGTAAAATAAATATAAATCCTAAAATAGCTACAATGTAATTATTAATTACATTGTAGCTATCTTAGGGTTTATTTTACAGGTAAGTATTTAGTTTTAAATAGGAATAATTTATTAAAGTATAGTGTAGTGTTAGGTGTAATTGTAACTTAGGTTAGTTTTTATTTTACAGGTAAATTTCTCTTTATTTTAGCTAGGTAAGCTATTAAATAGTTAATAACTATTTAATAGCTATTGTACCTAGTTAAAATAAATTGAAAATTACCTGTAAAATAAAAATAAATCCTAAGATAGCTACAATATAATTATTATTTATATTGTAGCTATATTAGGGTTTATTTTATAGGTAAGTATTTAGTTTTAAATAGGATTAATTTAGTTAGTAATAGAAATATTATTTAGATTTATTTAATTAATATTTAAGTTATGGGGGGTGTTAGGGTTAGTGTTAGACTTAGGTTTAGGGGTTAATAAATTTATTACAGTGGCGGCGGTGTAGTGGGGGGCAGGATAGGGGTTAATAAATGTATTATAGGTGGCGACGGTGTAGGGGGGGCAGATTAGGGGTTAATAGATTTAATATAGGTTACGGCAGGGTCCGGGAGCGGCGGTTTAGGGGTTAATAAATTTATAAGTGTTGCGGTGGGCTCCGGGAGCGGCGGTTTAGGGGTTAATACATTTATAAGAGTTGCGGCGGGGTCTAGGAGCGGTGGTTTAGGGGTTAGTAACTTTATTGAGTTGCGGGGGGCTCCGGGGGCGCCGGTATAGGGTGTAGAACAGTGTAGTTTAGTGTGAGTGCTTAGTGACAGGCTAGCAATAAAGCTGTCAAAAAGCCGAAGAGCAGCGAGATCGGATGAGTGATAACTATCACAGTCCGCTGCTCATTGCCCCGTACTTGGTGCGCGGCTTTTTGACAGATTTATTGATAACTTAAGCGTATTTTTTCAGGTCCGCGGCGGCGAAGGTAGGCGAGCTTAGACGGGCGTATTGAACCGGCGAAGGCAGGAAAGTTGACACGTTGATAACTACCCCCCATAGAATTCAAAGAGGGTGTACTTTCTTTTTCACATGACTGTGTATGCCTATTGTCATTGGCTCACCCCATGGGGGGATTTATCAAGCTCCTTATGGAGCTGTATGCACCTGTCGCCGGAAACAGGAGTTAAGAAGCAGCGGTCTTAACTCGCCCGCCACCTATGAGGCGGAGGACAACAATCTGCCCGTTGGCACATGATCAGGTTAATTAGAACCCCCTGCTAGCGGCCAATTGGCATTTCGGCAGTTATTGATGTGCAGCGGACATGATCGCTACAGTGGATCATGTCCGTTTGCACTTTGATAAATCGGCCCCATGTGTTCAGTTAGAGACCAGTAGTGCATTGCTGCTCCTTTAACAAATGATAAAAAGAGAATGAAGCAAATGTAATAATAGAAGTAAACTGGAAAGTTTAAAATCATGAATGAAAATGATTGGGTTTCATGTCCCTTTAAGAAGTATGCAAGGGCTACTTTATATGTCATTTGTGTGCCTGCCAGTTTCTATACTGATAATAAGTACTTAAAGATATATCAAACGCAAAAAAAATCTTTCATGATTCAGGTAGAGCCTGCAATTTTAAACAACTTTTTAATTTACTTCTACTATACATTTTTCTTCATTCTCTTGGTATCTTTTGTTGAAAAGCAGGGCCGTATGTTTAGGAACCAGCTCTTTTTTGGAGCACTATATGGCAGCAGTTTTGCAAGAAAGTTATCCATTTGCAAGAGCACTCGATGGCAGCACTATTTCCTGCTATGTAGCGCTCCAGATGCCTACCTAGGTATCTTTCCAACACAGAATGTCATGGGAACAAAGCAAATTTGATAATAAAAGTAAATAGGAAACTTTTTATAAAAATAGTATACTCTGTCTGAATTACAAGATATTTTGGTTTCATATCCCTTTAACACAAAAAAAGACCTTTTCTGGGAACTTTTCTAGTGAAAACATATTAGCGGCTGTGGGCTTTTAATGCACAAATTCATTTTGGATTGTGATTGCTCAAATAACACATTAACCAATTCAGCCAATTTTGGGAGGAAATAGCTGATGGATTATGATTGTCCCTATAGTTATCAGGCTCACTAATGCAAAAATGTCATTCTCTAACAAATAAGAGAGTGTATTTTGCATTAGACAGTATTTTTAAGTCATGAAGAGGAATAATGCCAGGGGTCTTTAAAACTCAAATGTGAAAATAATTTTCTAATATAAAATATATGTAGCAGCCTCTGATATATATGCAGTAACCTTTGAAAGTTACTAGTATGACCCACTTTAAGACAGTGGACTGCAATAGTTACCTTGACTTTACTAGTAATCATTACCTCCCATGGAAACAAAATGTTCCTTATGGTTAATTCAAGCGAGTGCGCCGTAATTGCAGCACACTTGCGGATTATGAGATGCAAAGCTTGATTTTAAAGGAGAGGTTTAATGAAAAGAAATACCCTGTGCACATCATCGATAATGGCTATATGAGAGCTAAATTAGACGATAGGGACGGGTACTTTTTTACTTCCTCTAAAAAAGGGAAAACAGCACCGGATAAGGTTGATAAGTGTCCACTTTTCATCACTCAATTTAATGGTAATCATAATCATATAAAAAACATTATTACTAAACATTGCAGTATTCTGACCAAAGACCCTATTTTTGGTAATTTGATAGGTACTAAACCTAAGATTGTATACAAAAAAGCTCCTAATCTTAAGACCATCTTAGCTCCTAGTAAAATTGTGAAACATCAAAAGAAAAATGCCCCTATAGGCACTACGTTAAGATTATCATCTCATGGTTCCTTTAAATGCAAAGTTGGGGGGGCGGAGCCAACTGCCGAGCAAGAGAGACGTCTTGAGAAGGAGCTCTCTCTCAGATAACTAATATAGATGTAAATAAAGGCAATTTAAACGCTTAACTCCTTAAAACAAAGTCATCTCATTAAATCCTATATCGTGGATTTTGCTGGCTGGATGTTTGGTGAGACCGGCGACCTGCCTGAGCTATACTAGAGGAACTGCAGGAGAGAACACAGCAGCGGACATACCGCCATTCCAACAGTGCAAACCCACAGGCGGCTCTAAGAGGAAAGAACAGCGGAGATCAACTGTCCACCTTGCCTGCTCAACCTGACCACAGCCTAACTTGCCAACATATTTAGCACTGCTGCCCGGAGGGTCGGGGCTCCGCTCCGGCGCAGCAGCAGAGGCACTACAGTGGGATTAGGAGAGAGCAGGAGCTAGGCAGACACCATACAGCTATTCACTCACCTTGCGGCTGATCTGATGGCCATCTAGGGTCCCGGAGCTGCGATAACCCGCACACAGACTACCGCTGCTTCTCAAAGGACCCAGAACTCACTTTCACAGGCCGCATCTTCCCAGCACTGATTTGGCGCGAACAATCGCCATTTTGCGGCCTGGGTCAGAGGAGCTACATCTCGCCACCACTTGCCGAACAAACTGCACCGGAGCAGTAACAGAAGGAGAGGTAAGGGCACTTAAATCACATCAGCCCTAAACACTGAGCTTTAATATAAGGCAGGACTATTCAGATTTTTGCAATGCACCACCCCATGTTAAACACAGTGTACACGGCAAATAAATAATATGCTGGCTCCTTAGACATATTGACTACCTGGCAGAAAATATATGTGACAGCTTCAGACATTGCTGCAGGCTCCCAGTGTATGAACTATCTCCCTATGAACTTACTTGACCAGAGCATGCTATGCTGGTGTTGTGCCAGGGAACTGTGACTTTATAATATAAATGCTATCTTAATATCAAACAGGTAGGCTAGACACCAAATACATATAGCTTACCTAATTCAGAGTGAATATTTTCAAAATATCAGCCTGACAACTCTAATTACACAAATCACTCCCTGCTCACTACAAGAGCTAACTTAAAGGCAGAACTAAGAAATTAAGGTCTAATACAGATCGCTGCAGACCTCTGCTTGTGGCATCTTACAGAGAACTGTACTTAACTATCCATCCTTGAGAATCCAGAACCTTACTATTCTTTACCTGATAAAGGCAGCTAAGATCTCTAACAGCTAAAAGTGCTTAGCAAAATCCTAGGTGTAGATGACAAAGAGGATGTAGCTGCCTGAGATACACTGTGCTGGAACAGTCTGATATGGATGACTACAGCTACCTCTAAACTCATTATTGCATCACCTGTGATACCACCGCCTATCACTCATTTCTACTAAAAAGAAAATAAATTTGCAGAGATGCTCACATAAACCATGAAAGGCGAGGCGTCCATAACCTACTAACCGTATCTGCAGGGAATGAAGAGCAATAGAGAGGGTGCAGTAGTGATAAAGCACACAATAATACCCAGCGGAAGTCTGGATGAATTGAAATCTCTCTAAAGAGGGAAAAGAGTCAGTTAGCAACACCTGCTGGGTACTTAACGGCCACAAAATCAAAAACAACAAAGAATAGCTGATCTGTCAACACTCACAATATGGCTACACGAAAGGGAGCCAAAGGAGACAAAAGCCTAAAATCCTTATCAGTAGATACCTTCTTCAAAGCCTCTAAGATCTCCAAAACTCAGGAAGCTGCCCAGGCGGAAATTGAGGAAGACACAGATTCAGAAAATGAAGAGGAAATTACGGAACTAACCCCCGCAACTAAAGCAGACTTGCAGGGCCTGGTATCCAAACAAGATATAGCTTCTAATTTTGAGAAACTGTGGGAGAAGATGGATAGCTTTCAAAATACAGTCACTAATAGTCTTACGGACATTAAAACAGAGATACTAGAGCTGGGCACCCGAGTAGACTCCTTAGAAACAGCCACAGAGGAAATGGGGGAGGAAATCACAACGGTCTCCCAAACTCTTGACTCACACGGCCAACACATACAAGAGCTAGAAGAAAAAATTGAAGATTTGGAAAACCGGAGCAGACGCTCCAACATCAGGCTCAAAGGTATCCCTGAATCAATTGGAGCAGAAGATCTACACAGTTATCTCCAGCAATTATTTCATGCTATACTGGGAGAGCCGATGGACTCAGGGTGCCCAATAGAAAGAGCACACAGAGCCCTTAAAGCAAAACCCAAACCAGAGCAACCACCAAGAGACGTTATTGTTAAGCTCTTACGGTTCCCTGATAGAGAAAAGATTCTACTGGCTGCCAGAAGCAACCCCACATTCAAATTCCAGGGCAATATTATCCAGTTTTTCCAGGACCTTTGCATTAAAACATTACAGAAAAGATACGCACTGAAACCTCTCACTCTTCTCCTGAGGAAAAATAATATCCCCTACAGATGGGGCTTCCCCTTTGCGCTGCAAGTGATGCGAAACGGCAAAATGCTTACAATTAAAGCCACTGAGGAGATCCCCGAAATCTGCAAGTCCCTGGACTTGGAACCACCGGTCATCTTGGGGGAGGATTCGACATCTACCTCTTCTGCTGCACTGTCGCTAAAGGCGAAACCCCAAAGGCCAAAATGGAAAAAGGTGACTAACAAAAAGAAACCCAAAACATGAGACGTCCAAACAATACTTGAGGGCCACGGACAAGAAGGACTATTCCCCTTTTTTTTTCTCTCTTGTATTCTGGGGCCTCCCCTCAAACTTAGAGGTTGCTGAAAAAGGCTGAGTGGTCGACTACAAATCAGACTCATGAGATGGGTCTGAGACTCTTCATCGGATACAGGTGATGCAAAGTTGAAATTCCATGTCGGACCTGCACAGTACAGGTTTTATGTGCTGGTTTCGATATATTCCCATTCAATTGTTTAATTGTTTTTTAATGTTGTGTTATTGTATTTGTTTGTTTATGCCACTAATGTTTCAATGCATACCATGTTGTATAACTTTACTTAGCTCATCTTGTGGAAATGCTCTACAAGGTTATAGGAAAAGGAAGAGACAATTAGAGAGACAGAGTAGGAAGAGGGAAATTAACAAGCTTTTACTTTCAGGCTACAAACTTAGATACTGGAGCTCGGTGGGAAATCTGCTGTCTGGGGTCCCCGATGTCAAGGGAGGGATGGAGAGGAAATGTGGGTGCACAAATTGTGATGCTTATTCCTAAGATAGTTTTGATCTCGCATAATGCGAGAGGACTAAATACCGATGTTAAAAGGAGGACGGCCATGTCACATTATAGACGACTTAAAGCTAATGTTATTTTTCTTCAGGAGACTCATTTCCTAAAAGATACTATCCCCAAGTACTGGGCAAGAGATTACTCAAAGCAATATCACTCTGCCTTGGATTCCAAAAAGAGAGGGGTTTCTATCCTTATACACTCCTCACTACCCTTTACACATAGAGAGACTATATCTGATAAGGAAGGTAGATATCTTCTAGTGTTTGGGTGTTTGGGGGGTGTAGAAATTCTACTATGCAACATATATGCCCCAAATGAACAACAAGATAAATTTTTTACTGTTATTTCAAATCTGCTAACTGACTGGTCTAGACTAAGAATAATACTGGCGGGGGATTTTAACATTGACCTACAATCACTGACTAAGCAAACAATTACCCAACAGTCTAAGAAAAAACAAAGACAGAGGAGTTTTGCTAAGAAAATTCTAGACACCTTAGCTCAACACACACTACAGGACACATGGCAAACACGACATGGGGGGCTAGGAGACACTACATTTTATTCAGTACCACACGACACCTATTCAAAAATAGACTACGTATTTACTAGCCAGATACTGCAACCAGCAATACATTCACTAGATATTCACCCATGTGTCTGGTCAGATCACTCCCTGTCAGTGCTCACTCTAGGAGACTTAGCAGACCCTAAGAGAACTAGGACATGGACATACGATGCGACTAGCACTAAACACCCGACCGTTAAGAGCAGAATTTTACACAGCCTACAAGAATATTGGAAAATTAATGTTGGGACTACAGCAAACACTGCTATACCCTGGGTGGCCCATAAGGCGGTGATAAGAGGGATCCTAATTAAAGAAAAGGCATTACATAACAAAAAATACAACGACCATATTAATCAACTAAACACAGAAATTGCCACATTAGAAAAGCTACACAAGTCGAACCACTCTAGAGCCACACTCACCAAGCTAGTTGAAAAAAAGCAAACTTTACAATCTCTGCTGAATGGGCACTCCATAAAAGCTGCACATAGACTAAAGACGAACTATTTTATCTTTGCCAACAAACCCGACAAATATTTAGCAAAAAAACTTAGAGACAACTACCAATCTCTTTCTATTCCATGCATTCAGACGCCGACAGGCCAGACCACGACTGATCCGCAGGACATTGTTGACACATTTGCCAAATTTTACCAGACATTATATGATGGCACGAAAGTGCAACATAACCCAGAGACGAAAGAGGCTTTTAACTCCTTTATGGATAGGGCAGGTTTGCCAGTGATAACTGAAGAAGATAGAATTAATCTTAATGCAGAGATCACAAGAGCTGAGGTGATAGCGGCTATAAAAGACCTTAGACCTGGCAAAGCCCCGGGACCTGATGGATTCCCGGGGGAGTACTATAAGGCGTTTAGGGAAGTCTTAGTGCCACACTTGATAACAATTGCAAATCATATTATGGAAGGGAGACCGATACCAGAAGAACTCCTTAGAGCCAAAATTGTGGTAATACCAAAACAGGGGAAAAACTCTAAATTATGTAGCAGCTACAGGCCTATCTCCCTTATCAATCAAGATGTTAAGATCGTGACAAAAATCCTGGCCAACCGACTCAAACATATCCTACCGAGTATTGTCCACCCTGACCAAGTGGGATTCATAAAAGATAGGGAAGCCCCGGATAATATCCGTAGAATGGTATCGATAATAGACTTATTGCGAGACAGAAAAATGCCTTCTCTGGTCCTCTCACTGGATGCGGAGAAGGCATTTGACAGGGTTGACTGGAAATACATGCTGAGTCTTTTGTCACACATGGGATTTGAAGGCAACTTCATGAAGGCGGCTCAGGGGTTATACTCAAAGCCTACAGCATTTGTTCGGGCGATAGGACACCAATCAGAAACCTTCCCAATACTCAATGGCACCAGACAAGGTTGCCCACTCTCACCTCTAATCTTTGCCATATGCATTGAACCATTGGCGGCATATATACGCAATTGTCCTGATATATTCGGCCTAGAGATTGGAAGATTAATGTTAAAAATTAGATGTTAAAAATACAAAATACAACGCTTAAATATTAAGATATAAGTTTGATCCATGCATTGATTATTGTTTTCCATGTTTACATAGTTTTAGTTTTGAGTTATTGTTAATGAGGCAGGGAATCTTTGAAGATCATGCCTCCTACATGCTACATGCGCCCCAAATAGATAATACATGATGGGCACGGCTTAGAAAATTTTTGAGGGACCATGTGTTTATGTCTAAATAACACACTCTTGCCTGAAAATGTAATGCAGAACGTACAAAATGAAAGGAACTGATCTCACTGGAATAACCCTCAAGTTAAAAAGAGACTTCTTGAAATCTGAAATTCTATTGAAGGACATTCCTCTTTGAAATATGATTTGGTTCCCTAGGACCTGATGTTTTCTAATGATTGAAAATCTGTATTTTTTCTTTCGCCTGTTTGATGTCATTGTTGGAAGAGTGTGATCAATAAAAATATATTTCAATTAAATGCAAAGTTGGAAGATGCAAGTTATGTGATCATATTGTACATAACAATAAGACCTTTAAATCTAACATGACTGGACGCAACTACCCTATAATAGGTCACATATCATGTGCCTCCTAGTATGTAGTCTACCTTTTATCATGCATTTGTGGGGTCCAATACGTGGGTCGTACCTGTAGAAGGCTCAGCATAAGATGGTCGGAGCACCGACGTAACATGAAAAACAACTGTAGGAATCTCGCTGAATACGGCGAGCAATACGCTCGCCGTATTCAGCATTGCACCAGCAGCTCACAAGCTGAGCTGCTGGTGCAACTACGCCCCCTGTAGACTCTGTCAATCAACCCGATCGTACTCGATCGGGTTGATTTCCGGCGATGCAGGTTATGCAGGCGGGCAGGTTATGAAGCAGTGGTCTTTGTGACTGCTGCTTCATAACTGCTGTTTCTGGCAAGTCTGATGGCTCGCCAGAAACACGGGGCATCAAGCTTCATACGGAGCTTGATACATATGCCTCTGTAACTCAATACATAATGGTGATATCAGTTGTTTTACAATTAGTCCCATTGAAATCATTCCGAAATCTCATCTTTATAACCGATTTTATAGATTGAGACAAAGAGAGACCTACTGGATCCATGTGCTTAAGAGTATGCACCCAGATGGTCTCAATCTTAATATAGACCTGGCTGCATTGCATTAATCTTCTTTTTTTGCACCGCTGGATCTAGTGGTCTCTCTTTTCCTTTCTTTTTCTTTCCCTTTCTCTTACTAATTCTGTTTTTACCCCCCAAGATGGCCCGTCTTTATTGGGGTCTTTTTTAATAAATTTTTATTAAATTCTGATTTCATTTAACACCCTCTTTTTCCATTACTAGATTTACCAACAGCATCATAAACTTTTTCATGAGCTTGTGATATAGTGTATGTTTAGAGTAGTTAGATGTCTATTTACTTTCTAACACCATTTACTTTTGTCACTAGATTTAATAAACAGTATTATGAACTTTTTCATGAGCTTGCAAGTTAGTGAGCCTAGGTGTCAGCAGACTTACTATCCTAGAGTAATTTAACAATGATTTCTCTTTTGCCATAACAGGTTTTAACAAGTTACCCTGCACAATTCATTAAATTATATTACTGGAGTCGGGTTCACCATATAGTACAGATTAGATTTGCTACTCCCTAGTTAGTAGCGTTTTTTTGGTATCCATCATAATACTGAAGATGGTCCTTTTTATATAGTATATATTTGAATGATATGATACACATGCTAGTATTAACCATTCTTTTATCTATCTTTATGATATAATGTATCAACTGAGTTAGGTGTGTTTTTATGTATTTTTATGTATATTATGTATATTTTAGTTGATTATAGATTGAAACTGTTATCCACAGGATATATTAGTTCACTTGACGGGCAGATTGCCCTGATTTATTCTGTTTAAATGTTTTATCAATATTTTAAATTGGTATAGGTTTAATTTAACCTTATTTTCCTATTATTTTTCCAAATAGTTTTGGTATGTCACTTATGATGTTATCTAGTCATTGCTGGCATCTCTTTACACACCCCTTTATCTTAAACTACACTTGCCGTGATGACGCTTTATGAGTCACGATTTACTGTGATGTTAAAGAGAGGTGTGTACAGACATGGCGATTTGATTGGTTTACATGTTTTTTTAAATAGAGCAAGTATTTTGTTTTTCTTTACAGTCTGATGAAACGGCATGTTATTTTGCTGAGAAACGCGTTGCTGGAATTTTTAATGTGCTAATAAAGTTTGCACTTTTACGTTACACTTGCTCTGATACTTTTTTATTGGTACCTACTGTTTGAGGACTTGCTGTACTGCCTACTGTCTGATTTGATTCAGTGTGGGTCCACGCCTAACACATGGGTGTACTGTCGATTGGATAATCACTACCCTTGGAGGAACTTTCCACTGTGGGAGTCAGATCTTCAATCAGCGTGACCTGCCGCTGGCATGTGGACGTTCCTGCAACAAATCTATTGGGTGACTTTATTGGTCCCGTGCACAGTGAGGCACTTTGGTTGTGCCTTTTAATTTGTGAGTAGTCATTACCTGAGGGGGGTCGTTTGTTATCTTACCTGTTGCTCCTCTACGTCTACGTTATTACCCTATGTGGCGCCTCTGTTTATCCTTGTTCCTTTAGGGTTGATTTAAACTTTGAAAGTTACCCAAAATACCTTTTAAACCTTCTGTAAGCTCATACTTCTGGCTGAGACTATAATATCTAGTTGATGAGATCCAGTTAATATCTAGTACTATAGTCCGAAAAAGGAAATACTGTCACCCTTGCAAAGGGAAATCATATGTTTCCATTTTTGCATATAGCATATTTCATTGGTAAAAATTGACTGTAAGTAATCTGGCAGTGATGGCAGTTAAAATGCAGCTATTAAAGTGATGGTAAATTTCAGACTATAAGAATGTTGCAATGAAAAATATATTAGTTTTCAAGTAAAACCACAACATTTTTTTTTAAAGTGTATATACATATAATCTTAATTGGTATTGCTTGTTCCTCCGCCCCCCTTCAATTCCTCTTTTGGCTGGGTTGTGATGTATAGAGCAGTCTCACCCACTCTCTACAAAGGCTTTCTAAGGGCTTTAAAGGGGCTGGGCTTCAATATTGTCATATGACACATATGTTGATTGGATATTCACTGGAATTGTCATAAAAAAAAAAAAGAGTTCATCCAAGTGGGCCGACATAACATTGCAATAGAAGCATTACTATAAGAACTAATTTAACCCCTTCACAGATGAATTAAAAACAAAAAAGTACACATACAGTTGTTTTATGGAAAATATTACTTATACAGCATTTGATTAGTTAAATGTTACCGTCACTTTAAGCCCTGTTGCTTCATGAACATTTTCTGCAACACAGGAATCAATTAAATTGAAAAGAAACAATAAAAGTAACAGTTATTTAGTGTAAATGTTCAACTGTAACATTCTAATATTTATTTGTACAGTATTTATAGTGTTACATATTACTTTAAATCAGCTGCATTCCCTATAGGTCACATATTACCAGCAGCTTTGTAGTTCAACCAAAAAGACACTATAAACATTTAAAAATAGAAACTAAATGGAAAACAGTGATACAAAAGTATAACAGTCAGGGCCCAGCTCTTTCGTTGGACCAGGTGGGACCACATAATTCAGACAGGGTTTAACATTGTTGGCACATAGGGAAAAAAAATTCAGGCTAAAAGTGTTTTTTTTTTTTTTTAAGAGATATTAACCCCCTAAGCCTATAGGATGTAGGTACTACATCACAGGGCACTTTCCTTAGCCTACCCTGTTGACATAGCACCTACATCCAACCTTCTGCATCATGCTGCGTTCCTGGCTTTCAGCTTTGACAGACCACAGCCAGAGGCAGAAGGCACCTGCCTTCCATATGTTAAAGGAGCGCTGATTGTGCTTCCTTTACCATATGAAGGCAGATCGCCGATACAGAAAGGAACGCTCTGTGTCACAGTCTGCATTAACTTACTTGTTCATTGCCGTGGGTCTAGTGGAAGTGAAGGAGGGAGGTGGTCGGGTGGTGCATCGCAGGAGGCGAAGGAAGAGGAGGAAGGGTGTTCCCTACCCATGAAAAACATTTTTTAGTTAGGGAGAGATGTGTTCCCTACACTATAGAAAGAGGTGAGGGAGGGGGGTTCTTTGAGAAATCGGTTGAAGGGGATGGGAGAGAGCTACACAACAGAATAAAATGAAAAAAATAAAAAATTATTTATTTTTTAATAATGCTAAAAAGTGGGTACTGGCAGACAGCTGCCAGTACCTAAGATGGCGACACCTAGTTAAGGGAAGGGTTAGAGAGCTGTTTTGGGGGGATCAGAGAGGTGGGTGAGGAAGGTTCCCTACACTACAAAAATAAAAAATTAAACAGGGGTAATCTCTATGCTACATCTGAAATTACAAGCTACCTGATTAACCCCTTCATTGCCATTAATTTCAGGAGTGTATTGCGCAGCTGCTATTAGCAGCCTTCTAATTGCCAAAAAAAATGACAAAGCCATGCATGTCTGCTGTTTCTGAACAAAGGGGACTCAGAGAAGCTTTTACAACCTTTTATTTTATGACTGCAGTAGCTGTTTGTAAATAAATTCAGTAAGAAACCCAAATTTTGCAAAACAGTTAATGTTTTTTCTAATATGTTCGCATTTTGGTGGCAAAACAGTGGCATGAAATATAACAGAATAGGCCTGGATCAATACCTCAGGTTTTCTACTAATATATATATATAGTTTTGCTAGGTAAATAAAAAAAAAACAATTCTCTGTTTCAGTTTAAATTGAGCGATAGCAAAAATTCTTAAAATTCTCTGGTACTTTGGGCAAGTTTTTGTTAACGGGTTGAAGGGTCATTATAATCGAAAAATGCATGCTTTAATCCATTAAAGCATGTCATTTTTATACTATCGACCCTGCTCTCCTGTGTATTTAATGCCTGCAAAGGGGTTAAACACAAAGTAGAAGTTCTGCTCAGGACCCGTGGTGCGACTAACACTGCTGATTGGATCAGCGGAGAATTAAAAAATGACATGCTTTTATGGATTAAAGAATGTAATGTTTCAACTATAATAGCCCTTTGATCTCAACATAGGGTACATTAGCTGAGTATCAGCATTCTCTGAATAATACTTAATCTTTGAAACAATTGATGATATGGCTCAGTTTAGGTTAAAAAGAACTGATAAATGGGCAGACATAATTTAATTCCTGGACTCATGCAGCACAATGAGTTGAGCTGGCCCTGACAACCATATGAAATTATAAAAACAATATACAATAAGTAAAGCTAAAGTACAGTACTTTTTTTTATAGAAGACCCAGTGAGAATGAATAATAAATAATAATTCTAATATATAATATAGCACCAAGGGGACTTGATGATTTAGAGCACAAGTCTCAGATTTATATATACTTGCTAGAGTAAATTATAGCCTTGAGTTATTAGGCTGTAAAAAAATGCACCATAGCTATCATAAATATGACACAAGCAAAAGGTCACGGCTGACAGTCTCAATGAATTTACAGGGAACTTCAGTAGTGTCTTTAAATAAGTAGTAAGTTTACCCTTGCATTCCCTGTCAGACAAAAAACAGAACATCAGGATGTTATATTTTGTACTTGTTCTTTAACAAGTTAAATACAGCATATAAAAGTGCAAATGTTTACTGCATTCACTATAGCATCTAATGATAAACAGTATTTAGGATTAGATTATGAGTGAATCGCTATTTATCGCTCCCGCGCTAACTGCATATTCCAAGCTGAAAGTAAAAAGGTTTTGCTTGCCTGCTAACCTGACGCACAAAAAGCCGAAGGTACAATATCGCAACCGCGTTATCATATTCTCCCAAAGACTTCAATGGAGAGTGAAAAGTGGAAAAATATATATATATATAACACGGAAGGGGACTGCACTCTCAGACTGGTCTGGTACACATCCCATGACCCTGCAACATGCTCAGCCCTGGGTGCTATAGCACTCTCAGGAATCTGTGCTGTCTCCAGAGTCACAGGCAGTTAACCCCAGACAAGCCTGGGTGCAAGGTCCATAGGGAAAATTACAAAATAAGTTAATACAACACACAGAGAAAGTCCAGCACTAACTTACAAGCTCTCAGCTAATATTAAAAGCAAAACTGGAAGAGTTAGTTACCGCATCTGGCAAAATGGGACAAGCCCAGGTACCATGTCAAGGTCTCTTCCAAAACCAGGCTGCCTAATACAGCCATACAAATTCAAGCTCTCAATCAAACAAACTGGGAACAAGTCAGGGTTCACAGACTTATGTAATCACCCTAGACATATACAAAACACAGAAGGGGACTGCACTCTCAGACTGGACTGGGTACACATCCCATGACCTCCACTCGTAATCTGGTCCTTAATAAAATAAAAATAGAAGCGATTGTACGATGCTATGCACAGAAAGCTTTTAATCTTAGCTTTCTCTGTGTGTTGTATTAATTTATTTTGTAATTTTCCCTATGGGCCTTGCACCCAGGCTTGCCTGGGGTTAACTGTCTGTGACTCTGGAGACAGCACAGCTTCCTGAGAGTGCTATAGCACCCAGGGCTAAGCATGTTGCAGGGTCATGGGATGTGTACCCAGTCCAGTCTGAGAGTGCAGTCCCCTTCTGTGTTTTGTATATGTCTAGGGTGATTACATAAGTCTATGAACCCTGACTTGTTCCCAGTTTGATTGAGAGCTTGCATTTGTATGGCTGTATTAGGCACCCAGGTTTTATATATATATATATATATATATATATATATATATATATATATATACATTTTGGTAAAATATATATTGATACCTCTATTTCTATATTTATTTATTTATAAAATATTTTACCAGGAAAGATACTGTGATGAGAGTGGGAAGTGATGTCACCAGATTGGGGGGGGGGGGGCTTAGGTCCGTTTGTGTCACAGTTAGTTAGTGAGATCAATGCTACCAGATGTATATTTACATACTCTACAATAAAATAGAGTTGTACCATCTTTGCTGTGTCCTGCATATGTCCTGTATCTCATGACATGGTGTCAGAAGTTCTTGCCTGCGCTTCTGTTTCCTGATCGATGACAATGTCAAAGTTTACCCCACCTGAGCCTTTTGACTTCTCTCAGCCTGCAGCTTGGCCCACATGGTGTCAGCGGTTTCAGCGCTTCAGGATTGCTTCCAAACTGAACAAGGAGAGTGGTGAAGTACAAGTTAATTCTCTTTTATACTCTATGGGGAAAGATGTAGAGCCAGTGTTCAATGCTTTTACTTTCCAAGAAGGGGAAGAAGTTAACTTTGATATAGTTATGGGTAAACTCAGTGCCCACTTTGTGCCTAAAAGAAATGTGATTCATGAGAGAGCTTGTTTTCACAAACGTAATCAGCGTGTGGGAGAATCTGTGGAGTCATTTGTGCGCAGCCTGTATGAATTAGCTGAATTCTGTGAGTTTGGTGTTGCTAAAGAAGAGCAAATCAGAGACAGAATAGTTATTGGAATTGCAGATGCTGAAGTCTCACTGAAGCTACAGTTAGAATCTGATTTAACATTAGATGGGGCTATTAGGATGGCCTGCCAGAGTGAACTGGTGAAAAAACAAAGTGCTGACCTGAGGTCTGAGAGTATTGTGGATGCAGCAGTTCAGGAGAGCTGCTAGTGAAAGGCACAGTGTGAGTGGTAGACCTAGGGCAACAGACTGGCCCAGAAGTGGATGGGCGCAGCATGCCCGATGCACACGGTGCAACCGTGCCCATGATCAGAGTGTCATATGCCCTGCTAAAGACAAAAGATGTAGAAAATGTAACAGGATAGGACATTTTGAAGTGGTGTGTAAGACTGAATATATTAAGAAGATGCAGGTGGATAGCGGTCAAGAAGTGTCCTTTGTGGGGTATGTTGTTGAACGGCCGGGTTCAGAAGATAATTGGAGGGTTACCCTTACTGTAATGGGAGCCAAAGTTGCCTTTAAGATTGACACAGTAGCAGACATCACTGCAATGTCTCTTGCAGCATTCATAAAACTGCCTCGACAGCCCCAGCTGGCGAAAGTTACAACAAAAGTCCATAGTCCTGGTGGCCTCATTGATTGTGCGGGGAAATTTTTTGCCAGCTGCGAGTACAAGCAAAGGAAATTCACCATGTGGGTGCATGTGAATAGAGGTCAGTGTGTTAACAACTTATTGAGCAGAAAAGCAGCCTGTGGTTTGGGCCTAGTGGCCAGAGTGAATGAGATCTCAGAAGATATGTTTGTTGAATTGGGCCTACTGAATTGCAACCCAGTCCGTATATAACTTAAATGTGATGCAGTCCCATACAGTATTACCACTCCCCGCAGAATTCCGTTCCCACTCATGCCTCAAGTGGAGAAGGAGCTTCCGCGTATGAGGAATATGGGGGTTATTGAAGAGGTTGTTGGAGCAACTGACTGGTGCGCCCCCATTGTGCCCGTTGCAAAGAAAAACAGGAAGGTACGTATCTGCGTAGAATTGAAAAGGCTGAATGAGGCGGTGAAGAGAGAGATATGTGCTGCCGACACTTGAATACATAGCTCCGAAATTGGCAGGGGCGAAGTTCTTCTCTACATTGGATGCTTTTAGCGGCTTCTGGCAAATACCTCTAAATCCAAAGTGCCGCAAACTGACTACCTTTATTACACCAGTAGATTGGTTTTGTTTTTGCAGACTCAGGATATCCTCTGCTCCTGAAATCTTCCAAAGAGAAATGAGTTCTCTCCTAAGAGACCACATGGGCACGGCAGTCGTTATGGACGACATCATAGTGTATGGGTCTACATTGGAGGAACATGATCAGCGATTGAGCTGTGTGCTGCAGACTATCAGAGAGTCCGGGCTGAAGCTAAACAAAGAGAAATGTCATTTTGGGAAAGCTGAGTTATGTTACTTTGGGCATATCATCAATGGGGATGGCATCAAGCCAGACCCTGAGAAAATGTGTGCTATTGAACAGATGAAAAATCCTTCTGATGTACATAAGCTGAGACAAATATTGGGCCTTGTAAATTATGTGGGCAGGTTCCTTCCAGATTTATCCACAATACTACACCCTATCACAGAGTTGCTATAGAAAGATGTTGCCTGGGTCTGGGGACCTTCACAGGAAGAATCTTTTATGCAGGTCAAGTACCTGCTGGGGTCTGCCCCAGTGTTGTGGTTCTACGACCCTTCCAAAAAGACTGTGGTTAGTGCTGATGCGAGCAGTTATGGGTTAGGGGCCGCCCTCCTGCAGCTGAATGAAAACAAACTACAGCCCATCGCCTACTGTTCCAGTACACTGACGGCTGCTCAGTCAAAATACGCCCAAATTGAGAAAGAGTGCCTGGCTGCAGTTTGGGCCTGTGAGCGCTTTCAGCGTTACCTAGTGGGTTTAGAAATTTAGTCTGGAGACTGATTATAAACCGCTAGTCCCTCTAATCAATTCCTATGATATTGACAAAATACTCCTAAGATGCCAGAGACTTCTAATGAGGCTGCTCAGATTCAACGTTCAGGCAGTGCATGTGCCGGGGAAACAACTGGTTGTGGCAGATACACTATCCAGGCTCCCGCTGGCTGCTGCTGAAGAGTCTTCAACGGAATCAGATTTGAAAGTGTATGTAGATTAAGTTCTGGCCTCCAAATCCATTTATTCAGGGAAGCTAGAACAAATAAAGAAAGAGACATATTTAGATACAGACCTTCAAGAAGTTATAAAGTACATAAAAGAAGGTTGGCTCGAGAGTCGGGCAGCCTGGATGTCTTTAAGTTCTTACCAGTCAGAAAGGTCGCAGCTCACAGAGCTGGATGGGTTGGTGCTGTTCCAGGGCCGCATTGTTATTCCTGTTAGCATGCGGCAGGAGATGTTAAACAGGATTCATGATGGCCACTTAGGCATTACAAAGTGCAGAGAAAGGGCAGCTACAACTGTATGGTGGCCTGAAATCAGTTCTGACATTGCAAGCCAGGCGTCTAAATTTTTTTCTTTTTGCCGGGAATGCCCACCTACTCAGAGAAGGTAGCCCTTGATTTCTACTCTGCTGCCTGCAGGCCCGTGGCAGAAATTAGCTGCTGATTTGGCAAACTGCACAGGAAAATGTTCTTAGTCATGATCGACTACTATTCCAGGTATTTGGAAATTGCACCTTTGAATGAAATCACAAATCAAGCCGTTATCATGCGTCTCAAGAGCTTGTTCACCCGGTGGGGCATACCAATAGAGCTGGTGAGTGATAACGGAATACATTTCGCTTCCACAGAGTTTAGTTCTTTCAGCAGGGAATATGATTTTATACATTCCACATCAAGTCCACCTTACCCGCAGGCCAACGGAATGGCTGAAAGGGCAGTTCAAACAACAAAATTCATTTTAAAGCAATCTGAGCCGTACCTTGCCCTCTTGTCCTATAGGGCGACGCCCATTCAAGCCACAGGGTTTAGCCTGGCAAAGCTGATGCTAGGATGCCAGATTCGCACCACCGTACCCTTTGTGGGTGTCTTCCAGCCAAACAGCTCTATTCCTCGGGATGAAGTCCTTAGGAGGGATGAAGAGGCAAAAAGGGGCTATCGATTCTACTACAACAGGAGACATTCTATGAGGCCCTTGCAGGAGCTGAATGAAGGGGCAAAGTGTCAGAATTAAACTGGATGATGAGAAAAAATGGAAGACGCCTGCTACGGTAATTGGACGCTCTCAAGAACCAAGGTCTTATGTAGTCCTTACTGATGGAGGGACAGTTACACTCCGTAACCGAAAACATCTTCAGCCTGTACCTGAGAGTTTGGAACTGAATGCCTCAGTACCACCGCCGGTGGGATCCCCTGTTTTAAAAGGGGTGCCTTCCCCTCCACAAGATCACAGCGGGGATATGTCTTTGCCTCCAGCGGACTCTCAATCACCTTCTTCTGTATCAGAGGACAGTTCATGTAGAGTTACATCAAGCAGAAGAGTGGTGAAACTTCCGGCCCGATATCGGGATTAACTTTAGTTAGAACAATGACCGGAAGTATGGGCAGAATAATCCCATGGTCACTGTGGACTAGGGTAGTCTACCCCGATGTTCAAATCAGGATGTAATTCATGTTGTTTATATTTTCTGTAACTTGTTATTTGTTATATACTATACAAAATTGTTGCTGTATACTTTGCTATTTGTTATATTCAAATGAAAAAAAAAAATGTATGCTTTGTCCTTTGAAAAGGGGGAAGATGTGATGAGAGTGGGAAGTGACGTCACCAGATTGGGGGCGGGGCTTAGGTCCGTTTGTCTGTGTCGCAGTTAGTGAGATCAATGCTACCAGATGTATGTTTCTATGCTCTACAATAAAATAGAGTTGTACCATATTTGCTGTGCCCTGCATGTGTCCTGCATCTCATGACAGATACATTGAGAGTTCTCTTGTTTTCAAGTATGTGCTGGGTATATGATTATATATAGTTATAGATATATACAAATATATATAGGAATATCTATTTAAAAAAAGAAAATATCCCCCTATGTGAAGAACATTGGAATGTGAAATATTTACAGTACAAACACAGTTAAACACTTTATAACATGTGAATACTGCATAAAAATGCTTTTACATGTTTTCATCTACTGAACTGCAAAGGGCTCCAATGCTCTTATATATATGTCTATATTTATACATATGTATTTATGTGTATATATGTCTGTAAATACTTATATACACATATAAATAAATAGCTACATATGAACACACACACACACACACATATATATATCTATATATATATATATTTAGACATATATGCGTATGTATCTCTATGTTAAAGAGTTAGAGAGGAGCGCCAAAAGAGGCAAGATCTAATGGGTGTGGAAATGGTAGTGTAAGTCAGTGTGGTAACTGACTTGAGTATAGGAATAATCCTATGTTTAGCACTTATTAAAGACTACAAGTAGGCCTCAAAGACTACAGGAACTAATCAACAGTAATTATTAGAATATTACAACACAATTTATTACAAGTTATATATATAAACATGGATACATGGTACATAAAAACATAAAAACATAAAATCAATGCAATAAAAAATAAACATACAGATATCTAATGCAATGAATAAACAAAAATTATATGTGAAAATGCCAAATATATGTGTATGATCCTTCCAAAGAAGCGACCCAATAAACGAATGATTAATGCTAACAAATAATGATCTTAATAAAGACAGTTAAAATCGGTTGGTGGGTGTCGGTAAACTTTACTACCGTCTACAGCAGGGGTCCGGTGTGGATACAGTCCTCCTAATCTGTAAACCCTGGTGAGGGTGTTGGCTTAAATGTAGAACGATAAAACAATCCAAAAAAGAAAAAAGTCTAAAGTGAGACAATCAAACAATCCGGATAGTGGAAAAAATAAAAAGGTAGAGAACAACTAGTGTGTACACAAGCTAGTGCTAATCCAAAATAAAATAATAATAATGGTGATCAAGTCGCACAGTGGTGTGGCAAAAAATGTGGAAAAAAATGTATAAAAATGTATAAAATTATGTAAGGAATGTGTAAAAAAAGGGCAAATAAGTGATCACAAATCAAATAGTGTCCTAATTGTATTCCAAATCAATGCAAAAATTTCTAAATAAATCCAAATGTTGCTCAAAAATAGGTGAAATGTTTAAAAAAACGGAAGATAATGGCCTTATTGTAATCCAATCAATACTGTTTAGTGTGTCCAACAATAGAGACAGTTATGTCCATAGAAAAAACAGGTTAAAAAATAAGAATAACAGTAAAAGGCTGGGAAATCCTCAAAACCTGAAAACAGAAAATAAAAACATAGTATAATACTGTTTAAATATTGGATAATCAAGGAATATAGCTCACCATATAATTGCCAGCGCATTTCGGCCCACAGCTGGGGCCTTTTTCAAGACTAGTCCGTTTTCAGGTTTTGAGGATTCCCCAGCCTTTTACTGTTATTCTTATTTTTTAAACTGTTTTTTCTATGGACATAACTTTTTTTTTTGCATTGATTTGGAATACAATTAGGACAATATTTGATTTGTGATCACTTATTTGCCCCTTTTTTTACACATTCCTTACATAACTTTATACATTTTTTTTTTTTTTTTTAAAACTTTATTTATAATCCAGATCCATCACAACATGGAAGTCATAGTATGTAATACATCAGAATTTACATTTTAAGATACAGAAAGGGAATTCGACGACCCTCCTCCCCCACAGTCCGGGGGAAGAGTCTTCCCAAAATAAGATATCTCCATACTGAGATGTTAATCTGGTTTTTTCCATTTTTTTATAAAGCATCAAGTAACTAATACAAACCATAAACAGTAAACAATCCTATCAAATCAAATCGAATCAGGTCCTTCCACTCCGGGGGGGGGGGGATAGATTTTGGGGAGGGGGGGGGGACTGAGCTCCCTGGCACTTATGTCAAAGAGAATTTAAGGGCTACTACAAAGCTATGCGTATGTGGTCAGGTTGGCTGAGGGGGGGGGGGGGGGAGGGGGGCGACAGAGAAAGACACCACTTCCCTCTCAGATTTTCCTCCATGATAAATGTTGAATTGCGAAAAGGATAAAGTATTCTATGTCTTACTTGTGGAGAGATGTACAGTAAATAAGGTTCCCATTTATATATATAAGATTTTATTCTTTTATCAAGATCTCCCTGTACGTCCGCCTGCTCCACCAAAACCTGAGTGTGTATTGCCCCCAACAGTTTCTTGAAGGGTGGGGCCTTATCCCTTACCCAATACTGCATGATTAGTCGCCTAGAGAGCAGAATCACAGAGTTCAGAAATTTCCGATGTTGGGATGTAATCCCCTGGTCTGTCAGAAAAATGATGGTGGAGGGAGTTAAAGCTATCTCTTGCTGGAGTACCCTCTGGAGCCAAAACTGAACTTTACCCCACAGTCTTTTTATTTTGGGGCAGTCCCATATTAAGTGTGTGAGATCAGGTGATGCAAAGGAGCACTTGTTACACTTATCTACTGCCTGAGGGGCCCACCTTAGTCTTAGTTTAGGGAGGATATATGCCTGATGTATTAGTTTGGTGTGTGCCTCTCTAGAATAAGCTGAAAGGGTAGCTGCTCTTACTCTCTGAAAGCTATCTTCGATCTCTTGTGCCGTAATCTGTATGTCTCTTGTCCCTTGCCATTTGTTGTGTATTGTTTGAAGGACAGGTTGTTCTAAGTGACTTGTGATTTCGTTATATATACGGGTTATGGAATATGATCCTTGTTTCGTCATGCGGACTAGTCTGTCCACGCCAGAACTTACTTTAGTAAGCCGATTGTCTAAGATGAGAGCCCTGACAAAGTGCCTACACTGAAAATATGCGAACATGGTATCAGCGGGGATAGCAAAGGTTTCTCTCAGTTCCTGGAAAGGGAGAACCTGAAGCGTGTTAGGATTGATAAATTGTGCAATAGAGGTCAGGCCAGAGGCCCTCCATTTCTGAAAGGCCCTGGTGGTGAAACCAGGTATGAACGTAGGGTTTCCCTGTATGGGCAGATATTTGGTCACTTTGTGATCACTACCCCAGAATCGGCATAGCCTGTGCCATGCTCTCAGCGGGTCTCTGAACAGTATGTTCTGAGAAATGTGATGGGGTAAGGCAGACAAGGTAGAGTGTGGGAGGTAGGCCAAGTTCAGCGGTGACGCACAGTCCGCCTCTACAGCATGGCTGAAGTATTCAGATCCGGCCAACCAGCCAAGCACCAGCTTAGTTAGTGTTGCCCAATTGTACCACTGAATGTTCGGAAACCTAAGTCCCCCCACCCCCAGTGGCATGGAGAGTCTGGTGGTGTTGATCCTATGCTTTTTTTGGTTCCACACAAAGGAGGCAAAAGTAGAAGAGATTACCTGTATGTCCTTGTTGTGGAGCAGAAGAGGGAGCATTTGCAAGGGATACAAGATTTTTGGTAGTATTACCATTTTCAATAAATGAATTCTACCGTGAAGGGAGAGGGGAAGACCCCTCCAACCTCGGATGGTGTTCTGTGAACTAAGTATAACTTTTGGGATATTAAGTTGATAAATCTTTGTGGGGTCTACATGTAAGTGAATCCCCAGATACTTAAAAGATCCGTCCGTGACCTTAAGACTCGTGTTCTGAAGGGAGCTGCCTCCCTGGTTTTGAAGCCAAGTGACTTCAGATTTGTCTTCGTTTATTTTGTATCCAGTAAAGGTACCAAATTTTGTCATTACTTGTAATATTTGAGGAACGTTAAGATCAGGGTTGCTAATATACAACAAGAGGTCATCAGCAAACAGTGAGATATGTAGACACTGTGCGTGTAGTTTAAGGCCAGCACAGTGTTGTCGGATATAGCAAGCCAGCGGCTCAATGGCAAGATCGAATAGGAGCGGGGACAATGGGCAACCTTGCCTTGTGCCCCTTTCTAGCTTAAAGGAAGGGGAGAGACCACCATTGATAATGATGGATGCCGAGGGTGAATTATACAGTCTACGTACAGCATCCAAGAAGTGGCCTGTGATACCAAAGTTAATAAGCGTAGTGTATAAGTGATCCCACTCCACCCTGTCGAACGCCTTCTCGGCGTCGACAGAGAGGAAGCAGGCATCCTGTAGTGAGGCATCTGACCGGTTATGTCGGGCTAGATGGTATTGTGCTATGACTGCCAGTGCTTTGCGTAAATTGATAACTGATGATCTGTGTTTGACAAAACCCGTCTGGTCTGGGTGGACCAGCAGTGGCAGAACATCTGCCAGCCGATTAGCGAGGATTTTGGTCATTAACTTATAGTCCCCATTTAATAAAGAAATCGGCCTATAAGAAGACGGCAGAGTTGAATCTCTATCCGGTTTGGGAATGACGCATATGTTAGCATCGGTAAATCTAGAGTCCGGTACAGACTTCCCTGCTAAGTAGTCTGAAAAAAGCTTTGCCAAAGTGGGCGCTATCGCCGGGCATAAGATTTTATAATATTCTGCGGGAAGACCGTCAGGTCCCGCCGCCTTCCCTAGTTTAATGCTTCGTATGGTATTCACAACTTCTTGTATTTGAATAGGGGCATTAAGCGTAGCCAATTGTTCCTGGGTCATGGTGGGGACGGTGACATTGCGCCAGAATGACTGTTTATTATGTTCTGATATGTCCTGCTTAGTGTATAGTTTAGTGTAGTATGACACAAACTCTTTCATAATCGTAGGGGTGTCATTACAAAGGCCCTTATCTGTAATGATTGCTGGAATGTTAGATCTAGGGGTGACCACCTTGACCATGTTTGCCATTATTTTCCCTGCCTTGTTCCCGTACCTGTAGAATCGTCCCTGCCTGTGCAATGTGTGTATGTTATCTACCATTTGGATATGGGTGTCTCTTTCTTGCTTCAAGTTGTAATAGTGTTGCCTCGATTGGCTGGTCGGGTGTTGCAGATATGTATTATATGCATCTGTGAGATTTCTTAGCATTTGATCAGTGAGCCTCTTAGTCTGTTTCTTATGATGTGAAGTGTATGCTGTGATTCTCCCCCTTAGCACAGCCTTTGAGGCATGCCAAAAGAGATCCGTGTTGTCGCGGTGTTGGGCGTTATCTGCATCATAGTCTATCCAGTGTGCAAGTAAGTTTTGGCGGAAATCTACATTGTTGTAAAGATGAGAGGGAAACCTCCATGTTTTATGTAAATTATCGGCGGGGGTAAAGTCCAGCACCAGTGTGATAGGGGCGTGATCTGATATGGTGATGGGTTGTATTTTAGTATAGGGTATGAAAGGGGTGAGAGCAGGAGACGTGAGGAAGTAGTCAATCCTGGACAATGTGTGGTGTGATTTAGACATACAGGTGTAGTCCCTAACCTCTGGATTACGCAATCTCCATAAATCAACCAATCCCAAGCCCTCCTTAAGCCTTAAAGTAATTTTAGATTCAATTTTCTGTCGCTGAGAGCCCTGTTTTATGCCAGAGGGTTGTGAGGGGTTTATAAATCTATCGAGAGGGGATAGTTGGGCCATGTTGAAGTCCTCTCCCATGAGGATTTGAGAGCTATTACGTTTAGTTAGGAGTGATTGAATCTGGGACCAAAAGTGGGGAGAGAGACTATTCGGCCCATAGACACTGCAAAGTGTATAGGTTTTGGAAGATACATGCAAGCTAGTGATGATATACCTTCCCTGCACGTCGATATGTGTATCTGTAAGCACTATTGGTAACCCTTTCCTGACCAGTATCGCTACCCCCTTTTTTCTGCCTGTCGTTGGCGTGTTTATAACTTGACCTACCCATCTAACCTTCAGCTTAGCGTGCTCTTCCTGTGTCAAGTGGGTTTCTTGCAACAGTGCAATATCTGCGTGGATTGAGTTGAGGTAGTGGAGTATCTTGCTTCTTTTAGCTGGAGAGGTGATACCTCCAACATTCCAAGATACTACATTATAGCGCTGCGCCATTATCTAATGAAAGTATGGAATGTTCCTGCAGCTCTACTATTCTGAGGTGCGGTCTGTGGAGCAGGCGGATCAACAGGATAAAACATGGGTACCCTAAGGTATGTGGAAAAATGTGGTATGGGGAGGGCATGATATCAATTTGTGCCAGGGAGTTGTACTCACGAATCAGCCAGATGGGAGAGAGTCGGGAAGCCAAACCAGAAGGTTTCCATGTGTCAAGGATTGCATGGTGTGGGGACCCCCCAGAGTGGAGGAGCATCTGTTGCTGGAGGCAGAGACACAAAAGCATTAGTGCATCACATAACATTGACACTGTAGGCAAAACACATAAACATAACAAACAAATTCCACCCAGAAACCAGCAGACTTCATCAGCCTGAGAAAGCGGTTGGAGACCCTGCTTTAACAAAAGAGTATCCTGGTAGCAGGCCTGGCACCTAGCAAAGAGCATGTCAATCTCAGCATAAACATAAACATCCCTAAGGACACATGTAATAGTACCAAAAAGAGAGAAAGAAATGGTTAGGCAAACATGGGCTAGGAGCCTGAAATATCTCTCCGTTACGGTTAAGGGGGAGTGGGGTTCTACTTGGCTGGGAGTACTGTAATTAGAATTAAAGCCACTTTGGGCCTTTTCCCAGGCTGTTTGAATATTGGGTATAGAAGGTTTAAAGCATGGGCAGGGAAGCTTGCCAGCCCTGTTAGAGGATAGGGACGCCATGCATGGCTTAGTTTTAAAACCTGGGAGGAGAAAAAATGCTATCCCTCTACCTTTATGTGGGGAGGGGGTTAGTGTCAGACCTGAGAGACAAAAAGCATAAATTACTGTCTTCGAAAATGCATGCAGAACATAACTTGTAACACAAAACAAGATAACATTGGGGAACCAAACCAGTATCTCCCCAAAATGTATAAGTTTGGTCTTCATGAACCAAGAAGTGAGATAATGTATATGCCCCCATAGCCTAGTTCCTGGGAGTTTCTGCAGTTCCCACATGAGCCTTTCATGCAGTTCAGTATGCCTGAGAATAGTCCCAGTTACTCTTTCTGCCACTGGGCATGTTGCAGCACTCCATCCCTCCATTATGTAACGGAGAGCTTGGAGAAAATTGAGGCTGAAAAGAAATTCTTCTATGTTCAGTGTACATCTCGTTGGTCATCTTTATCTCTATCAAGGTATGCTTGCAGATCTTTGGGGGAACTGAAAAACTTGGGACCAGCTGGTGTTTGCAGTCTTAATTTAGCAGGATATAGCAGTGAAGCCTGTCTCCCCTCCTTGTGAAGTCGAGAGCACAGTGGAGCGAATTCTTTCCGGAGTTTGGTAACCTCTGCAGAAAAGTCCTGAAAAATCAATATTTTCTTTCCTTCAAAAATCAAATCCCCTGTATGAGCCCTATAAGCTCGCAATAGTGCGAGTTTTTCCTGGTAGTTGAGGCACTTATAAATCACTTGGCGTGGACGAGAGTTTAAAGTCTCAAGGCCTCTATCCGGGCCTATGCGATGGGCTCGCTCTATGTCAAGGGGTAAGTGATCTGGATTCATTTTCAGCAGTTTAGGGATGGTTAAAGCGGTAAACTCAAGCAAATCTTTGTTTTTCACTGTTTCAGGTACACCCACCATTCGGAGATTGTTCCTCCGACTCCGATTTTCGAGGTCGTCTACCTTTTCTTGCAAGATTTGGTTTTGGCGTTGTAGCTGCCTTACTGAGGTAGAGGTTGATTCTTGTCTGTCTTCTACATCTGACACACGCTGCTCCACGTGGGACATTCTGGTAGAGAATTGGCGTATTTCGCTGGTCAATGTATCTACCCCAGCCTGAAGGGATTCCATCTTCGGTAGAAAGAAGGACTTAAGTTCCTGGAGGAGAGCAGAGGAGTCAGATGTGATCACATGTGAGGATTTGGGAGAGGGTGGGGATTCAGCATGTAATTCTGGTGCAGGCCTCTTCTTATCTGCTTGCTTATGCCTGGATGTCATTTTGTCGGCCAGTGTGTTTGATACAGGCTTAAAGTAATGATCTAGCTTCATGCAAACCCTGCACCGATTTGCTTACAATATAGACAAAGTTCTCTTGGTAAGAGTGTGAGAGTCCTCTAAGTGGCAGCATCAGCCCACGTATCAGCAAGCCAAAAGAAACAAACTCCCCTTCGATGATCTTAATACAAGTGTTTCATGAGACAACCATTTTTTTTTATTCTGTTGTTAGTAAACGTTCAGCATAATATGTCATATGTTTCACAATAAATGCTTTGAAACAATGTCCCTTTGATTGTATGATACTTCTTTTATTGTGAGCTGTATAGTCCAGACAGAAAAAGTGTTCCCAATCTCCCACAAATGCAAGTCTTTAGGGGTGTACCTCTGATAAAAAACTTCTGAATGTGCGTGAATGTGCTTGTATCAGGTTTTACACGGTCTCCTGCATGAATCAATACCTCCGTTCTTGCACTTGTTATGTCTATGCACTGCTTGTGGGGCTAAGATGCATGCAATAGGGCTTGTACTCACTCCCTCCGGTAACATACAGCGGCTAAGAATGTCCTCTGGTAGCCGGGTAGCAGCCGGTTCCAATGCGATGTTAGCGTGGGCCGCACTCCAAGATGGCGCCCGCGGTTTGCGCTTCGTTGCGCACTTTGGTTCCTTCCAGGGACTAGGGCGATATTCGGCCCTTCACACTATCTAGTCCGTTGGGGCTAGGGTCCAGATAATACCCCAACAAGGATGGCGTGTGTGGGTAGCAGAGACCGGCAGTTTTTTGGCTTAAACGCAGCACAATCTGAGGAGCTCTTTCACTATGCTGCCGGTCTGTAGCTCCGCCCACCGGAAGTCCAACTTTATACATTTTTATACATTTTTTTCCACATTTTTTGCCACACCACTGTGTGACTTGATCCCCATTATTATTATTTTATTTTGGATTAGCACTAGCTTGTGTACACACTAGTTGTTCTCTACCTCATTATTTTTTCCACTATCCGGATTGTTTGATTGTCTCACTTTAGACTTTTTTCTTTTTTGGATTGTTTTATCGTTCTACATTTAAGCCAACACCCTCACCAGGGTTTACAGATTAGGAGGACTGTATCCACACCGGACCCCTGCTGTAGACGGTAGTAAAGTTTACCGACACCCACCAATCCGATTTTAACTGTCTTTTTTAAGATCATTATTTGTTAGCATTAATCATTTGTTTATTGGGTCGCTTCTTTGGAAGGATCATACACATATATTTGGCATTTTCATATATAATTTTTGTTTATTCATTGCATTAGACATCTGTATGTTTATTTTTTATTGCATTGATTTTATGTTTTTATGTTTTTATGTACCATGGATCCATGTTTATTTATATAACTTGTAATAAATTGTGTTGTAATATTCTAATAATTACTGTTGATTAGTTCCTGTAGTCTTTGAGGCCTACTTGTAGTCTTTAATAAGTGCTAAACATAGGATTATTCCTATACTCAAGTCAGTTACCACACTGACTTACACTACCATTTCCACACCCATTAGATCTTGCCTCTTTTGGCGCTCCTCTCTAACCCTCGACAAAATATATTCTCTTTTTGTGGGGAGTTGGGGACCCACTTTAGATAGGAGCCATAGGTCACTATTCCTAAGCGCTGTGAGATTCATTATTTCTTTGATATCTCTATGTTAAAGACCTTTGCAGATAATTTTTTAACACCTGAGACCTCATACCTTTGAGTCTTTATATATTTTTATTGTAATTTTTTTTTTTTGCAAATAATTTTTATTAGATAATGTTAATATAAGTGTAAGTTTTAGTTGTAATGTATTTTAAATGTTTGTGCAACTTTTTATTCAAGCGTAACAGTTGACCAGAACTCTGAGGTAATGCTAACTTGTTGCACGTTAAACTCAATTGTGCTTGAGCAAACACATTTTTGTAATAAGTTATTTGATAAGTTTTTCTAAAGGATTGTTATTGACCCCTATGTTATCTATTTCCCCCTAAAGACCTTCAGGAGCTCATGAACTAAAGTGCATGCATATCTGAACTTTCAACGAAGTCCTTAGAGGTAATAAACATTTGTTGTTTGAGAGTGATACTAGAGTATGGTGATCGTGATCACTGCAATATTAAACACCTTATCCTCTGCAATATTGAAGGAAAATGTCTTCAGTATTAATGAATATTAATAAATATTATCAGCTGTTATGACTGCTGTTGCTATTTCAGCTTTGCTTTAATACAAATACTAGCACACTTCTCTTTAATTAGTTCCTTTATTAATTTTGGGGCTGGTTCTCAAAACCTCGCCAGATCAGATGCAGTTTTACACTCTGACCCTTGCAGGGGATGCCGTGGTAGAATTATTGTAAAAAGGGGCAGTCCCTGCAAGTAGCGAGAAGGCTCTTATATATATAGAAATGGAGCTTGCTGGAAAGGGACACTTTGCTTCATAGAATGAAATAACCAGGGAGGGCATTGTTTCGAATCTCGATTTTATAACCATTCTGATGCTTTTAAGAAGAAATGTATACACACGTGATAACTGTTACAATTTGGCAGATATGCACTACATGCAACTTGCAAGATCAATTGCTTTTTAAGGGATAGTATTTGTTACAATGTATTATATTCATTGAGATGACGATGTATGTGCTCATTGGTTATATATTGTTATGACAACTTCCTGTTTTATTGTAGCTTGTGTATTTAATGAGGCTAATTAAGCATGTTTGTCTTTTTTATTTGCCTGAAGAAACGACCTTTGAGCGGTCGAGAAACACGTTGCAGCCAAAGAGACATTAAACGTTTTTGTTTTTATCTTGGGAAGTTGTCTTTTCAAATATATACAAACCAGTTCCAGTGTATATATATTCCGTCCAGATTAGTATAGAGCCCAGCAGCTTTGAATTGCTGGTCACACCTGCATTTGATCACTATTCGTGTGGAATCGTTTTCAGCCTTCAGCTAAAGGATTAGCTGACAGTTTACTAGCCGCTGCGTTAAGGGCTAGCCTGCGTTCCAGCACCGATCACAGTATGGTGCATATTTGGTGAGCATTCCCTCTCATACTCTGATATTTGTATGATCTGTAATACACTATGAGGCGCCCCTTTCTTCTATTCCCTTTCAGCCTGGTACGCTCAGCCATTCTATCCTTAGTGAGCACAGTTACATCCCTAACTGGATTGCTCCACCATCTTTCCTCTCTGAGAGGTTTTCCACTGCAGCAACATCGCTCTCAGTACAACCTACAAAAGACGCTGATCTGCTTTACTCACAATTTCTGTCTACTAACAAACAGGTACCATTCTCTGATAATCTATCATATACAAACTTTGTTATGTTAAATTACTATGTACATAGTTCAGTGTCTTCGAGTAGTTTATGTATCCACTTGTGGTATCTAAACACAGAGCGTCTTGTTCATTGTCAGTATGTGCTAATGCTTGCTGTTTTAGAGATAACAACCGCTAATGTGTGGCAGCTGCTCATTGTGAAGTACTGTCACCTTTAGAAACACTAACCATACTATAAAATAACAGTTACTCAGAGAGGTAGGGTGATTAGCATTACAGGACTCTTATTAACCTATTCCTCTGCAATAGATATCCAGTGGAGCAGCAGGATTTAAATACCTGACATTCCCTGACATATTACCAAGCCATAAAAAATATGGATCCTTCAGAGCTTGTAAAACATGTGATGAATCAATCCCAGAGACTAGATTGCCTAACTCAAGGATTGAGGGAAATACAAATTGAAAATGAGACCCTGTGAACCCTCATTAAAGAGAAAGTAGAACAAAAAAATCCTATCAAGGATATGACACCTGAGCCTCATGTTAGTCCTCCAGAACCCTTTCATGGCAACAGATTACAGTTCAGGGAATTATAAAATTCCTGTACACTTATGTTTATTCTTAATCCTAAAACTTACCATAATGACTGCATTAAATTTACTAACAGTTATATCATACCTTAGACAAGAACCTAGGGTCTGGCCTAATGCCTACATTGGCCTCTAGTTATCAACGTGTCTACTTACCTGCCATCGCCAGCCCCAATACGCCCGCCTAAGCTCGCCTAAGCTCGCCTACCATCGCCGCCACGGACCTGAATAATCTCGCCAAAGTTATCAATAAAGCTGTCAAAAAGCACGCACCAAGTACGGGGCGATGAGCAGCGGACTGTGATAGTTATCATTCATCCGATCTCGCTGCTCTTTGGCTTTTTTCCAGCTTTATTGCTAGCCTGTCACTAAGCACTCACACTAAACTACACTGTTCTACCCCCTATACCGGAGCCCCCCGCAACTAAATAAAGTTATTAACCCCTAAACCACCGCTCCCAGACACAGCCGCAACTATAATAAATGTATTAACCCTAAACCGCCACTCCCGGAGCCCACCGCCACCTACATTATACCTAGTAACCCCTATCCTGCCCCCCCTATACCGCCGCCACCTATAATAAATGTATTAACCCCTATCCTGCCGATCCCGGACCCCGCCGCAACTAAATAAATTGTTTAACCCCTAAACCGCCGCTCCCAGACCCCGCCGCCACCTATATTAAACTTATTAACCCCTAATGTGCCTCTCTACACTGTCGCCACCTATAATAAATTTATTAACCCCTATCCTGCCGATCCTGGACCTCGTCGCAACTAAATAAATTGTTTAACCCCTAAACCGCCGCTCCCGGACCCCGCCGCCACCTATATTAAACTTATTAACCCCTAATCTGCCCCCCCTACACCGTTGCCACCTATAATACATTTATTAACCTCTATCCTGCCCCTCCTATACCGCCGCAACCTATAATAAAATTATTAACCTCTAAACCTAAGTCTAACCCTAACCCTAACACCCCCCTAACTTAAATATTAATTAAATACATCTAAATATTATAACTCTTATTAACTAAATTAATCCTATTTAAAACTAAATACTTATCTGTAAAATAAACCCTAATATAGCTACAATATAAATAATAATTATATTGTATCTATTTTAGGATTTATTTTTATTTTACAGGCAAATTTCAATTTATTTTAACTAGGTACAATAGCTATTAAATAGTTATTAACTATTTTATAGCTACCTAGTTAAAATAAAGAGAAATTTACCTGTAAAATAAAAACTAACCTTAGTTACAATTACACCTAACACTACACTATACTTAAATAAATTATTCCTATTTAAAACTAAATACTTACCTGTAAAATAAACCCTAAGATAGCTACAATGTAATTAATAATTACATTGTAGCTATTTTAGGATTTAAATTTATTTTACAGGTAACTTTGTATTTATTTTAGCTAGTTAGAATAGTTATTAAATAGTTATTAACTATTTAATAACTACCTAGCTAAAAGAAATACAAAATTACCTGTAAAATAAATCCTAACCTAAGTTACAATTAAACCTAACACTACACTATCATTAAATTAATTAAATAAATTATCTACAAATAACTACAATTAAATACAATTAAATAAACTAACTAAAGTACAAAAAATAAAAAAAACTAAGTTACAAAAAATAAAAAAAATAAGTTACAAACATTTAAAAAATATTACAACAATTTTAAGCTACTTACACCTAATCTAAGCCCCCTAATAAAATAACAAAGCCCACCAAAATAAAAAAATGCCCTACCCTATTCTACATTAAAAAGTTAACAGCTCTATTACCTTACCAGCCCTTAAAAGGGCCTTTTGCGGGGCATGCCCAAAGAATTCAGCTCTTTTGCCTGTAAAAATAAAATACAACCCCCCCAACATTAAAACCCACCACCCACATACCCCTACTCTAACCCAAACCCCCCTTAAATAAACCTAACACTACCCCCCTGAAGATCATCCTACCTTTAGCCGTCTTCAGCCAGCCAACCACCGATGGAACAGAAGAAGACATCCGGAGCAGCAGAAGTCATCATCCAAGGGGCGCTGAAGAAGTCTTCCATCCGATTGAAGTCATCATCCAGGCGGCGCCTTCAATCTTCATCCATCCGGAGAGGAGCGGAGCCATCTTCAGACGAGCCAACTCGGAGCCATCTTCTTCAACCGACGACTGAACGACGAATGACGGTTCCTTTAAGTGACATCATCCAAGATGGCGTCCCTCAAATTCCGATTAGCTGATAGGATTCTATCAGCCAATCGGAATTAAGGTAGGAAAATCTGATTGGCTGATTGAATCAGCCAATCAGATTGAAGTTCAATCCGATTGGCTGATCCAATCAGATTAATCTCGCATTCTATTGGCTGATCGGAACAGCCAATAGAATGCAAGCTCAATCTGATTGGCTGATTGGATCAGCCAATCCGATTGAACTTCAATCTGATTGGCTGATTTAATCAGCCAATCAGATGTTTCCTACCTTAATTCCGATTGGCTGATAGAATCCTATCAGCCAATCAGAATTCGAGGGACGCCATCTTGGATGACGCCACTTAAAGGAACGGTCATTCGTCGTTCAGTCGTCGGTGGAAGAAGATGGCTCCGCGTCGGCTCGTCTGAAGATGGCTCCGCTCCGCTCCGGATGGATGAAGATTGAAGACGCCACCTGGATGATGATTTCAATCGGATGGAAGACTTCTTCAGCGCCACCTGGATGTTGACTTCAATCGGATGGAAGACTTCTTCAGCGCCCCTTGGATGATGACTTCTGCCGCTCCGGATGTCTTCTTCTGTTCCATCGGTGGTCGGCTGACTGAAGACGGCTAAAGGTAGGATGATCTTCAGGGGGGTAGTGTTAAGTTTATTTAAGGGGGGTTTGGGTTAGAGTAGGGGTATGTGGGTGGTGGGTTTTAATGTTGGGGGGTTGTATTTTATTTTTACAGGCAAAAGAGCTGAATTCTTTGGCGCATGCCCCGCAAAAGGCCCTTTTAAGGGCTGGTAAGGTAATAGAGCTGTTAACTTTTTAATGTAGAATAGGGTAGGGCATTTTTTTATTTTGGAGGGCTTTGTTATTTTATTAGGGGGCTTAGATTAGGTGTAAGTAGCGTAAAATTGTTGTAATATTTTTTAAATGTTTGTAACTTATTTTTTTTATTTTTTGTAACTTAGTTTTTTTTATTTTTTGTACTTTAGTTAGTTTATTTAATTGTATTTAATTGTAGTTATTTGTAGGTAATTTATTTAATTAATTTAATGATAGTGTAGTGTTAGGTTTAATTGTAACTTAGCTTAGGATTTATTTTACAGGTAATTTTGTATTTCTTTTAGCTAGGTAGTTATTAAATAGTTAATAACTATTTAATAACTATTCTAACTAGCTAAAATAAATACAAAGTTACCTGTAAAATAAATTTAAATCCTAAAATAGCTACAATGTAATTATTAATTACATTGTAGCTATCTTAGGGTTTATTTTACAGGTATTTAGTTTTAAATAGGAATAATTTATTTAATGATAGTGTAATGTTAGGTGTAATTGTAACTTAGGTTAATTTTTATTTTACAGGTAAATTTCTCTTTATTTTAACTAGGTAGCTATTAAATAGTTAATAACTATTTAATAGCTATTGTACCTAGTTAAAATAAATTGAAATTTGCCTGTAAAATAAAAATAAATCCTAAAATAGATACAATATAATTATTATTTATATTGTAGCTATATTAGGGTTTATTTTAAAAGTAAGTCTTTAGTTTTAAATAGGGTTAATTTAGTTAAAAAGAGTTATAATATTTAGATGTATTTAATTAATATTTTAGTTAGGGGGTGTTAGGGTTAGACTTAGGTTTAGGGGTTAATAATTTTATTATAGTTGCGGCGGTGTAGGGGGGGCAGGATAGGGGTTAATACATTTATTATAGTGGCGGCGGTGTAGGGGGGGCAGGATAGGGGGTTACTAGGTATAATGTTGGAGGCGGCGGGGTCTGGGAGCGGCGGTTTAGGGGTTAACATATTTATTATAGTGGCGGCGGGGTCCGGGAGCGGCGGTTTAGGGGTTAATCAGTTTATTAGAGTGGCGGTGGGCTCCGGGAGCGGTGGTTTAGGGGCTAATACATTTATTTAGTTGCGGCGGTGTAGGGGGGGGGACAGATTAGGGGTGTTAAGACTCGGGGTACATGTTAGGGTGTTAGGTGCAGACAGCTCCCATAGGAATCAATGGGATGTCGGGCAGCAGCGAACATGAACTTTCGCTATGGTCAGACTCCCATTGATTCCTATGGGATCCGCCGCCTCCAGTGCGGCGGATGGAAAACCAGGTACGCTGGGCCGGAAAAGTGCCGAGCGTACCTGCTAGTTTTTTGATAACTAGCAAACGTAGTCAGATTGTGCCCAACTTGTGTGCGGAACATCTGGAGTGACGTAAGAATCGATCTGTGTCGGACTGAGTCCGGCGGATCGAAGCTTACGTCACTATATTCTACTTTTGCCGGTGTGTAGGGCTTGATAACTAAGGCGAATCAGCCTCGCCACAAATACGCTGCAGAATTCCAGCATATTTGAGGTTGACGGCTTGATAACTAGAGGCCATTGAATCCAATAACCCCATATTAGAATCCCTAGAAACGTTCTTTACTTCTATGGCCAACCTATATAATGACCCTAACAAACAGCTAATGTCAGAAAGCAGAATAAGGTCTTTGAAACAAGGTAAATACCCCGTAGAAGATTTCATAGCTGAATTTACAACCTGTGTCCCAGACACTCAGTGGAATGACCTCTCTCTACGTAACCAGTCTATGCTGAGTTTATCCGAATCTTTAAAGGATGAACTTGCTAGAGTAGATTTACCCTCTAGTCTAGATTCTCTCATGAATTTGACTATCAAGATCGATCGCAGACTTAGAGAAAGGAAAAGTGAAAAAAAAAATATCTATGATATTCCCACTAAATCCTACAAATATTCCCCCTCAGTAGTTAATCCCACTAATAAAAATACAGAAGTTCCTATGGAAATAGGGTTCACTAGAGGCCCTTTGCCACTAGAGGAGAAAGTAAGAAGAAGGAAGTTAAATCTTTGCCTCTACTGCGCATCTAAAGATCATGAAGTGAGCGGATGCTCATCCTTAGCCACCTACAGTCTGGTAAGTCATATGCCACATTGAACTTCACTGGGTATCTCAAATATAGCTTACTGTACCATTCCTGTTTCCATACAGTGGGATCATCATCTTCTACACGTAGAAGCCATAATTGACTCAGGGGCCTCCTGAGTTTTCATTAATAGTACCTTTGTTGCCACAAATAAAATACCACTTATGCACAAGCAGAAACCTGTGTCTATACGTGTTATTGATGGTTCTTATATTGCATCTGGGCAAATCACTCATCATACCATTCCTATTAAGATGTCCTCTAAATCTGGACATAAAGTTCCTCACTTTTGATGTACTTCCATCCCCTTTATTCCCTATAATTTTAGGTATCAAATGGCTATGCTTACATCAACCTACTATTGATTGAAGTAATTTAACTGTTAATTTAAACTCCCAATATTGTCTAGATACTTGTTACTTAACTCAAATCAATCTTCACACTTCTGAAATTACCATTCCCCATATATACACAGAGTTTGCCAACGTTTTTGACCCTAAGGAAGCAAATAGCCTACCCCCTCACCGCTCTTATGATTGTCCTTGTTCTGGTTCAAATATACCTTATGGTCACATTTACCCTTTGTCTCACACAGAATTACAACATCTCAAAGACTATTTAGATGAGAATCTAAAAAAGGGTTTTTATCAAACCATCCACCTCTTCAGCTGGTGCTGGTATATTGTTTGTAAAGAAAAAAAATAATAACCTTAGGCCAATAATAGACTATAGGAAGTTGAATAAGAGAACCATAAAAAATAGATACCCTCTCCCGCTTATACAAGAGCTTATTGAAAGGTTACAGGGAGCAACAATTTTCATAAAGCTAGATCTCAGAGGAGCATACAACCTCATACGCATAAGAGAAGGTGACGAGTGGTTAACAGCTTTTCGCACAAGATAGGGTTGAGTACACGGTTATGCCCTTTGGGCTTTGTAACGCCCCTGCAACCTTTTAACATTTTATTAATGATGTCTTCCGTGATCTTCTAGATACCTGTGTGGCCATCTATCTCAATGATATTTTGATCTACTCAGATAATACAGAAGAGCATATTAAACATGTCAGATGGGTCCTTTCCCGACTTTGTACCCACCGCTTATACGCAAAACTTAAAAAATATGAATCAAATATCTTTTCTAGATTATCACATATCACCCTCTGGTATTACTATGCAGGACGATAAGATCTTAGCCATACAAAACTGGACCACTCCTTCTAGCAAGAAGGATGTACAGAAATTCATTGGATTCTTAAACTTTTATCGCAAGTTCGTCAAAGATTTTGCAAAAATCTCCAAACCATTATCAGATCTGACAGGCAAGTCATCTACTTTTGTTTGTTCGTCCCAGGCAGAACTAGTGTTCAAACACCTCAAGAACAAGTTCACTACAGCACCTATCTTATGTTTTCCTAACCCTCATTACCTTTATACCCTCGAGGTAGATGCATCAGCTTATGCCATAGGTGCCATCCTATCCCAAAGGGAAAGTCTGAAGGATTTACTACATCCCGTAGCTTTCTACTTGAGAATCATGAATTCTGACAAACTTTATTATTCCATTGGTGAAAAGGAATTACTCACCATTAAAATCTCTCTCGAACACTGGAGACATCTCTTGGAGGGTACATATCTACCCATTTTGATTCATACAGATCATAAGAACCTTGAATACCTGAAGACTAACAAAACCCTCTCCAGTTGACAACTTCGCTTGAGCCTTTTCTTCAATCAATTTAATTACATTATTACTTACAGACCAGAATCCCAAGACCCAAAACAAGCATGGCACCTACTTCAGTTATTCCCACAGAAAATTTAATTTCATTCACAACTGCCTCTCTGCCTACTTTAAAACATTCACAACTTTCAGATTCAACCATTCCTTTAACAATGTTAACTAAAGACAATGATAACATCTACAGACATCAGAATAATATATATATATACCTCCAGAATTAAGAAAAGATGTCTTACATCAGTTACATGATTCTCCACTTACTGGACACCCGGGAATTTAAAAAAACACAGAGATCTTAAAGAGCTATTTTTAGTGGCCACACATGAATAACACAGTAACAGAATACACCAATACCTGCCTATCTGCAACCAATCTAAATCAATATGGATTCCTGCTCTGGAGGCCCTGGCAAGATCGTGCCCTTGACTTCATCGTTGATTTGCCTAAATCATCTGGATATACTACTATCCATGTAGTAGTGGATCTCTTCAGTAAATTGGCACACTTTATACCATATTGCTCACACCCAACCAAACTGCACAACTATTCATTGACCATATAGTGAAGCTCCATGGGTTGCCCTCCACTATAACATCTGATCAAGGAAGTCAATTCAAGTCCAGATTTTGGAAACTTCTTTGTAAATCCCTTCAAATCTCTCTCAGGTTGAGTACCACATATCATCCTCAAACAAATGGTCAAATGGAATGGACAAACCAGTGGTTAAAACAGTATTTTAAATGTTATTGCACCACCCAACAGGAAAATTGGTCTCAACTCCTTTCTACTGCTGCATTTGCCTATAACAATACTATAAATACATCAACTAAACATTCTCCCTTCTTCACTAATTACTGATTTCAGCCTACACAATTCCCACTCCAACAAGACCAAACTGATTAACTATTAGTCAATGATACTCTAAACACATTCGGTGAACTCTTCTGTGTGTTGCAGACCAACATAAAAAAAGCCCAAACTGATCAACAGGTGTACTACAACAGAAAAAGGAGAAAGCCTCTTGAATATAAGGTCGGAGATTTGGTCTGGTTGTCTATGAGAAATCTCAGATTACCTATTCCAACAAAGAAGTTGGGGGATCTATTTATCAGACCATATGAAATTGATTAAGACATCAACCCTAATGCAGTATCTCTTTTACTCCCTAATACTTTCAAGATACATTCCTCTTTCCACGTCTCCCTTCTGAAACCCTACAAAGGAACCAGACTCCCAGGAATTCTCTTGTCAACCTATTACCAATGGATTCGCTCCTTGAATATGAGATTCAAAGTATTTTGGATTCCAGGATTCACAGACGGACCCTCCAGTACTTGATCCATTGGAAGGGCTTTTTCCATGAGGAGGATTAATGGGAACCCTCAACCAACATCTCGGCTCCTCGTCTGATCTCAATCTTCCATAGGAGAGATCCGACAGACCCCGTATTTGATCCGCAGAGCGGATTCTTTTCAGGGGCATATATGTCATGATTCCGCCTCCTCTCCAGCCTCGTTCCTAATCATCTCATATTTAGGAGCAACAAACCTTTATAGGATTCTATCAGCCAATCGGAATTAATGTAGGAAAAATCTGATTGGCTGATCAGCCAATCAGATTCATGTTCAATCCGATTGGCTGATCCAAACTGCAGCCAATCAGATTTTTCCTACCTTAATTCCGATTGGCTGATAGAATCCTATCAGCCAATCGGAATTCGAGGGTCGCCATCTTGGATGACGTCACTTAAAGTAATATTCATTCGTCGGATAGTTGTCGGTTGAAGAGGATGGCTCCGCGTCGGCTCGTTTGAAGATGGCTCCGCTCCGCTCCAGATGGATGAAGACTTCTATCGTATGGAAGACCTCTTCAGTGCCCCTTGGATGAAGACTTCTATCGGATGGAAGACCTCTTCAGCGCCCCTTGGATGATGACTTCGGCCCGGCTGGGTGAACACGACTCAAGGTAGGGAGATCTTCAGGGGGTAGTGTTAGGTTTATTTAAGTGGGGTTTGGGTGGGTTAGAGTAGGGGTATGTGGGTGGTGGGTTTTAATGTTGGGGGGGTTGTATTTTTTTTTTACAGGCAAAAGAGCTGATTACTTTGGGGCATGCCCCGCAAAAAGCCCTTTTAAGGGCTGGTAAAAGAGCTGATTACTTTGTAATGTAGAATAGGGTAGGGACTTTTATTATTATTTTTTTTTTATTATTTTATTAGGGGGCTTAGATTAGGTGTAATTAGTTTAAAATTCTTGTAATATTTTTTTATTTTCTCTAATTTAGTGTTTGTTTTTTTGTAATTTAGTTTAGTATATTTAATTGTATTTAATTGTAGGTATTGGTAGCTAATTTATTTAATTAATTTAATGATAGTGTAGTGCTAGGTTTAATTTTAACTTAGGTTAGGATTTATTTTACAGGTAATTTTGTATTTCTTTTAGCTAGGTAGTTATTAAATAGTTAATAACTATTTAATAACTATTGTACCTAGTTAAAATAAATGCAAAGTTACCTGTAAAATAAATATAAATCCTAATATAGCTACAATGTAATTATTAATTACATTGTAGCTATCTTAGGGTTTATTTTACAGGTAAGTATTTATTTTTAAATAGGAATAATTTATTTAATGATAGTGTAGTATTAGGTGTAATTGTAACTTAGGTTAGTTTTTATTTTACAGGTAAATTTGTCTTTATTTTATCTAGGTAGCTATTAAATAGTTAATAACTATTTAATAACTTGTACCTAGTTAAAATAAATTTTAATTTGCCTGTAAAATAAAAATAAATCCTAAAATAGCTACAATATAATTATTAGTAATATTGTAGCTATCTTAGGGTTTATTTTATAGGTAAGTATTTAGTTTTAAATAGGATTAATTTAGTTAATAAGAGTAATTTTTATTTAGATTTATTAACAGACGGCTAGATTTAGAGTTTTGTCGGTAAGGACCCGCGTAGCTAACGCTGGCTTTTTTCTGGCCACACCATAAAAATAACTCTGGTATTGAGAGTCCACATAAAGGCTGCGTTAGGCTCCAAAAAAGGAGCGTAGAGCATATTTAACGCAACTGCAACTCTCGATACCAGAGTTGTTTACGGACGCGGCCAGCCTCAAAAACGTGCTTGTGCACGATTCCCCCATAGGAAACAATGGGGCTGTTTGAGCTGAAAAAAAACACCTAACACCTGCAAAAAAGCCGCGTTCAGCTCCTAACGCAGCCCCATTGTTTGCTATGGGGAAACACTTCCTACGTCTGCACCTAACACTCTAACATGTACCCCGAGTCTAAACACCCCTAACCTAACACTTATTAACCCCTATTCTGCCGCCCCCGCTATCGCTGACCCCTGCATATTATTATTAACCCCTAATCTGCCGCTCCGTAAACCGCCGCTACTTATATTATCCCTATGTACCCCTAATCTGCTGCCCCTAACACCGCCGACCCCTATATTATATTTATTAACCCCTAATCTGCCCCCCACAACGTCGCCTCCACCTACCTACACTTATTAACCCCTAATCTGCCGACTGGACCTGAGCGCTACTATAATAAAGTTATTAACCCCTAATCCGCCTCACTAACCCTATAATAAATAGTATTAACCCCTAATCTGCCCTCCCTAACATCGCCGACACCTAACTTCAATTATTAACCCCTAATCTGCCGACTGGAGCTCACCGCTATTCTAATAAATGTATTAACCCCTAAAGCTACGTCTAACCCTAACACTAACACCCCCCTAAGTTAAATATAATTTACATCTAACGAAATTAATTATCTCTTATTAAATAAATTATTCCTATTTAAAGCTAAATACTTACCTGTAAAATAAATCCTAATATAGCTACACTATAAATTATAATTATATTATAGCTATTTTAGGATTAATATTTATTTTACAGGTAACTTTGTAATTATTTTAACCAGGTACAATAGCTATTAAATAGTTAATAACTATTTAATAGTTACCTAGTTAAAATAATAACAAAATTACCTGTAAAATAAATCCTAACCTAAGTTACAATTAAACCTAACACTACACTATGATTAAATTAATTAAATAAAATATCTACAATTACCTACAATTAAACCTAACACTACACTATCAATACATTAATTAAATACAATATCTACAAATAACTACAATGAAATAAACTAACTAAAGTACAAAAAATAAAAAAGAACTAAGTTACAAAAAATAAAAAAATATTTACAAACATAAGGAAAATCTTACAACAATGTTAAACTAATTACACCTACTCTAAGCCTCCTAATAAAATAACAAAGCCCCCCAAAATAAAAATGCCCTACCCTATTCTAAATTACTAAAGTTCAAAGCTCTATTACCTTACCAGCCCTGAACAGGGCCCTTTGCGGGGCATGCCCCAAAGAATTCAGCTCTTTTGCCTGTAAAAAAAAAAACATACAATACCCCCCCCAAAATTACAACCCACCACCCACATACCCCTAATCTAACCCAAACCCCCCTTAAATAAACCTAACACTAAGCCCCTGAAGATCATCCTACCTTGTCTTCACCATACCAGGTTCACCGATCCGTCCTGGCTCCAAAATCTTCATCCAACCCAAGCGGGGGCTGGCGATCCATCATCCGGCGGCTGAAGAGGTCCAGAAGAGGCTCCAAAGTCTTCTTCCTATCCGGGAAGAAGAGTAGATCCGGACCGGCAACCATCATCTTCCAAGCGGCATCTTCTATCTTCATCCGATGAGGACCGGCTCCATCCTGAAGACCTCCACCGCGGACCCATCTTCATCCGGCAACGTCCAACTGAAGAATGACGGTTCCTTTAAGGGATGTCATCCAAGATGGCGTTCCAATCGGAATTAAGGTAGGAATATTCTGATTGGCTGATGGAATCAGCCAATCAGAATCAAGTTCAATCCGATTGGCTGATCCAATCAGCCAATCAGATTGAGCTCGCATTCTATTGGCTGTTCCGATCGGATTGATCTTTATTCTGATTGGCTGATTCCATCAGCCAATCAGAATATTCCTACCTTAATTCCGATTGGCTGATAGAATCCTATCAGCCAATCGGAATTCGAGGGACGCCATCTTGGATGACGTCCCTTAAAGGAACCGTCATTCTTCAGTTGGACGTCGCCGGATGAAGATGGGTCCGCGGTGGAGGTCTTCAGGATGGAGCCGGTCCTCATCGGATGAAGATAGAAGATGCCGCTTGGAAGATGATGGTTGCCGGTCCGGATCTACTCTTCTTCCCGGATAGGATGAAGACTTTGGAGCCTCTTCTGGACCTCTTCAGCCGCCGGATGATGGATCGCCAGCCCCCGCTTGGGTTGGATGAAGATTTTGGAGCCAGGACGGATCGGTGAACCTGGTATGGTGAAGACAAGGTAGGATGATCTTCAGGGGCTTAGTGTTAGGTTTATTTAAGGGGGGTTTGGGTTAGATTAGGGGTATGTGGGTGGTGGGTTGTAATGTTGGGGGGGGTATTGTATGTTTTTTTTTACAGGCAAAAGAGCTGAACTTCTTGGGGCATGACCCGCAAAGGGCCCTGTTCAGGGCTGGTAAGGTAAAAGAGCTTTGAACTTTAGTAATTTAGAATAGGGTAGGGCATTTTTTTATTTTGGGGGGCTTTGTTATTTTATTAGGGGGCTTAGAGTAGATGTAATTAGTTTAAAATTGTTGTAATATTTTTCTTATGTTTGTAAATATTTTTTTATTTTTTGTAACTTAGTTCTTTTTTATTTTTTGTACTTTAGTTAGTTTATTTCATTGTAGTTATTTGTAGGTATTGTATTTAATTTATTTATTGATAGTGTAGTGTTAGGTTTAATTGTAGGTAATTGTAGGTATTTTATTTAATTAATTTATTGATAGTGTAGTGTTAGGTTTAATTGTAACTTAGGTTAGGATTTATTTTACAGGTAAATTTGTAATTATTTTAACTATTTTAGCTATTAAATAGTTCTTAACTATTTAATAGCTATTGTACCTGGTTAAAATAAATACAAAGTTACCTGTAAAATAAATATTAATCCTAAAATAGCTATAATATAATTATAATTTATGTTGTAGCTATATTAGGATTTATTTTACAGGTAAGTATTTAGCTTTAAATAGGAATAATTTATTTAATAAGAGTTAATTAATTTCGTTAGATTAAAATTATATTTAATTTAGGGGGGTGTTAGTGTTAGGGTTAGACTTAGCTTTAGGGGTTAATACATTTATTAGAATAGCGGCGAGATTCGGTCGGCAGATTAGGGGTTAATAATTGAAGTTAGGTGTTGGCGATGTTAGGGAGGGCAGGTTAGGGGTTAATAAATATAATATAGGGGTCGGCGGTGTTAGGGGCAGCAGATTAGGGGTACATAGCTATAATGTAGCTGGCGGCTCTTTGCGGTCGGCAGATTAGGGGTTAATTATTGTAGGTAGGTGGGGGCAACGTTGTTGGGGGCAGATTAGGGGTTAATAAATATAATATAGGGGTCGGCGGTGTTAGGGGCAGCAGATTAGGGGTACATAAGGATAACGTAGGTGGCGGTCGGCAGATTAGGGGTTAAAAAAATGTAATCGAGTTGCGGCGATGTGGGGGGACCTCGGTTTAGGGGTACATAGGTAGTTTATGGGTGTTAGTGTACTTTAGAGTACAGTAGTTAAGAGCTTTATGAACCGGCGTTAACCCAGAAAGCTCTTAACTACTGACTTTTTTCTGCGGCTGGAGTTTTGTCGTTAGAATTCTAACGCTCACTTCAGACACGACTCTAAATACTGGAGTTAGAAAAATCCCATTGAAAAGATAGGATACGCAATTTACGTAAGGGGATCTGCGGTATGGAAAAGTCGCGGCTGAAAAGTGAGCGTTAGACCCTTTTTTGAGTGACTCCAAATACCGGAGGTAGCCTAAAAACATAATTTATGTAAGAACTTACCTGATAAATTCATTTCTTTCATATTAGCAAGAGTCCATGAGCTAGTGACGTATGGGATATACATTCCTACCAGGAGGGGCAAAGTTTCCCAAACCTTAAAATGCCTATAAATACACCCCTAACCACACCCACAATTCAGTTTAACGAATAGCCAAGAAGTGGGGTGATAAGAAAAAAGTGCGAAAGCATATAAAATAAGGAATTGGAATAATTGTGCTTTATACAAAAAAATCATAACCACCACAAAAAAGGGCGGGCCTCATGGACTCTTGCTAATATGAAAGAAATGAATTTATCAGGTAAGTTCTTACATAAATTATGTTTTCTTTCATGTAATTAGCAAGAGTCCATGAGCTAGTGACGTATGGGATAATGACTACCCAAGATGTGGATCTTTCCACGCAAGAGTCACTAGAGAGGGAGGGATAAAATAAAGACAGCCAATTCCTGCTGAAAATAATCCACACCCAAAATAAAGTTTAATGAAAAACATAAACAGAAGATTCAAACTGAAACCGCTGCCTGAAGTACTTTTCTACCAAAAACTGCTTCAGAAGAAGAAAATACATCAAAATGGTAGAATTTAGTAAAAGTATGCAAAGAGGACCAAGTTGCTGCTTTGCAAATCTGATCAACCGAAGCTTCATTCCTAAACGCCCAGGAAGTAGAAACTGACCTAGTAGAATGAGCTGTAATCCTTTGAGGCGGAGTTTTACCCGACTCGACATAGGCATGATGAATTAAAGATTTCAACCAAGATGCCAAAGAAATGGCAGAAGCTTTCTGGCCTTTTCTAGAACCGGAAAAGATAACAAATAGACTAGAAGTCTTTCGGAAAGACTTAGTAGCTTCAACATAATATTTTAAAGCTCTAACAACATCCAAAGAATGCAACGATTTCTCCTTAGAATTCTTAGGATTAGGATATAATGAAGGAACCACAATTTCTCTACTAATGTTGTTGGAATTCACAACTTTAGGTAAAAATTCAAAAGAAGTTCGCAACACCGCCTTATCCTGATGAAAAATCAGAAAAGGAGACTCACAAGAAAGAGCAGATAATTCAGAAACTCTTCTGGCAGAAGAGATCGCCAAAAGGAACAAAACTTTCCAAGAAAGTAATTTAATGTCCAATGAATGCATAGGTTCAAACGGAGGAGCTTGAAGAGCCCCCAGAACCAAATTCAAACTCCAAGGAGGAGAAATTGACTTAATGACAGGTTTTATACGAACCAAAGCTTGTACAAAACAATGAATATCAGGAAGATTAGCAATCTTTCTGTGAAAAAGAACAGAAAGAGCAGAGATTTGTCCTTTCAAAGAACTTGCGGATAAACCTTTATCTAAACCATCCTGAAGAAACTGTAAAATTCTCGGAATTCTAAAAGAATGCCAAGAAAAATGATGAGAAAGACACCAAGAAATATAAGTCTTCCAGACTCTATAATATATCTCTCTGGATACAGATTTACGAGCCTGTAACATAGTATTAATCACAGAGTCAGAGAAACCTCTTTGACCAAGAATCAAGCGTTCAATCTCCATACCTTTAAATTTAAGGATTTGAGATCCTGATGGAAAAAAGGACCTTGCGACAGAAGGTCTGGTCTTAGCGGAAGAGTCCACGGATGGCAAGAGGCCATCCGGACAAGATCCGCATACCAAAACCTGTGAGGCCATGCCGGAGCTATCAGCAGAACAAACGAGCATTCCTTCAGAATCTTGGAGATTACTCTTGGAAGAAGAACTAGAGGCGGAAAGATATAGGCAGGATGATACTTCCAAGGAAGTGATAATGCATCCACTGCTTCCGCCTGAGGATCCCGGGATCTGGACAGATACCTGGGAAGTTTCTTGTTTAGATGAGACGCCATCAGATCTATTTCTGGAAGCTCCCACATTTGAACAATCTGAAGAAATACCTCTGGGTGAAGAGACCATTCGCCCGGATGCAACGTTTGGCGACTGAGATAATCCGCTTCCCAATTGTCTATACCTGGGATATGAACCGCAGAGATTAGACAGGAGCTGGATTCCGCCCAAACCAGAATTCGAGATACTTCTTTCATAGCCAGAGGACTGTGAGTCCCTCCTTGATGATTGATGTATGCCACAGTTGTGACATTGTCTGTCTGAAAACAAATGAACGATTCTCTCTTCAGAAGAGGCCAAGACTGAAGAGCTCTGAAAATTGCACGGAGTTCCAAAATATTGATCGGTAATCTCACCTCCTGAGATTCCCAAACTCCTTGTGCCGTCAGAGATCCCCACAAAGCTCCCCAACCTGTGAGACTTGCATCTGTTGAAATTACAGTCCAGGTCGGAAGCACAAAAGAAGCCCCCTGAATTAAACGATGGTGATCTGTCCACCATGTTAGAGAGTGTCGTACAATCGGTTTTAAAGATATTAATTGAGATATCTTTGTGTAATCCCTGCACCATTGATTCAGCATACAGAGCTGAAGAGGTCGCATGTGAAAACGAGCAAAGGGGATCGCGTCCGATGCAGCAGTCATAAGACCTAGAATTTCCATGCATAAGGCTACCGAAGGGAATGATTGTGACTGAAGGTTTCGACAAGCTGAAATCAATTTTAGACGTCTCTTGTCTGTCAAAGACAGAGTCATGGACACTGAATCTATCTGGAAACCCAGAAAGGTTACCCTTGTCTGAGGAATCAATGAACTTTTTAGTGAATTGATCCTCCAACCATGATCTTGAAGAAACAACACAAGTCGATTCGTATGAGATTCTGCTAAATGTAAAGACTGAGCAAGTACCAAGATATCGTCCAAATAAGGAAATACCACAATACTCTGTTCTCTGATTACAGACAGAAGGGCACCGAGATCCTTTGTAAAAATTCTTGGAGCTGTAGCTAGGCCAAACGGCAGAGCCACAAACTGGTAATGCTTGTCCAGAAAAGAGAATCTCAGGAACTGATAATGATCTGGATGAATCGGAATATGCAGATATGCATCCTGTAAATCTATTGTGGACATATAATGCCCTTGCTGAACAAAAGGCAAGATAGTCCTTACAGTTACCATTTTGAACGTTGGTATCCTTACATAACGATTCAATATTTTTAGATCCAGAACTGGTCTGAAGGAATTCTCCTTCTTTGGTACAATGAAGAGATTTGAATAAAACCCCATCCCCTGTTCCAGAACTGGAACTGGCATAATTACTCCAGCCAACTCTAGATCTGAAACACAATTCAGAAATGCTTGAGCTTTCACTGGATTTACTGGGACACGGGAAAGAAAAAATCTCATCTTGAAACCAATTCTGTACCCTTCTGAAACAATGTTCTGAATCCAAAGATTGTGAACAGAATTGATCCAAATTTCTTTGAAATGAGGGCCGCACCTTCATGTGGACTTAGAAGCTGGCTTTGCTTTTCTAGAAGGCTTGGATTTATTCCAGACTGGAGATGGTTTCCAAACTGAAACTGCTCCTGAGGATGAAGGATCAGGTTTTTGTTCTTTGTTGAAATGAAAGGAACGAAAACGATTATTAGCCCTGTTTTTACCCTTAGATTTTTTATCCTGTGGTAAAAAAGTTCCTTTCCCACCAGTAACAGTTGAGATAATAGAATCCAACTGAGAACCAAATAATTTGTTACCCTGGAAAGAAATGGAAAGTAGAGTTGATTTAGAAGCCATATCAGCATTCCAAGTTTTAAGCCATAAAGCTCTTCTAGCTAAAATAGCTAGAGACATAAACCTGACATCAACTCTGATAATATCAAAAATGGCATCACAGATAAAATTATTAGCATGTTGAAGAAGAAGAATAATATTATGAGAATCATGATCTGTTACTTGTTGCGCTAAAGTTTCCAACCAAAAAGTTGAAGCTGCAGCAACATCAGCCAATGATATAGCAGGTCTAAGAAGATTACCTGAACACAGATAAGCTTTTCTTAGAAAGGATTCAATTTTCCTATCTAAAGGATCCTTAAACGAAGTGCCATCTGACGTAGGAATAGTAGTACGTTTAGCAAGGGTAGAAATAGCCCCATCAACTCTAGGGATTTTGTCCCAAAATTCTAATCTGTCAGACGGCACAGGATATAATTGCTTAAAACGTTTAGAAGGAGTAAATGAATTACCCAATTTATCCCATTCTCTGGAAATTACTTCAGAAATAGCACTAGGAACAGGAAAAACTTCTGGAATAACCACAGGAGATTTAAAGACCTTATCTAAACGTTTAGAATTAGTATCAAGAGGACCAGAATCCTCAATTTCTAAAGCAATTAGTACTTCTTTAAGTAAAGAACGAATAAATTCCATTTTAAATAAATATGAAGATTTATCAGCATCAATCTCTGAGACAGAATCCTCTGAACCAGAAGAGTCATCAGAATCAGAATGATGATGTTCATTTAAAAATTCATCTGTATAAAGAGAAGTTTTAAAAGATTTTTTATGTTTACTAGAAGGAGGAATAACAGACATAGCCTTCTTGATGAATTCAGAAACAAAATCTCTTATGTTATCAGGAACATTCTGAACATTAGATGTTGATGGAACTGCAACAGGTAATGGTACATTACTAAAGGAAATATCTGCATTAACAAGTTTGTCATGACAATTAATACAAACAACAGCTGGAGGAATAGCTACCAAAAGTTTACAGCAGATACACTTAGCTTTGGTAGTTCCAGCACCAGACAGCGATTTTCCTGAAGTATCTTCTGACTCAGATGCAACGTGAGACATCTTGCAATATGTAAGAGAAAAAACAACATATAAAGCAAAATTGATCAAATTCCTTAAATGACAGTAAAGCTAAATACTTACCTGTAAAATAAATCCTAATATAGCTACACTATAAATTATAATTATATTATAGCTATTTTAGGATTAATATTTATTTTACAGGTAACTTTGTAATTATTTTAACCAGGTACAATAGCTATTAAATAGTTAATAACTATTTAATAGTTACCTAGTTAAAATAATAACAAAATTACCTGTAAAATAAATCCTAACCTAAGTTACAATTAAACCTAACACTACACTATGATTAAATTAATTAAATAAAATATCTACAATTACCTACAATTAAACCTAACACTACACTATCAATACATTAATTAAATACAATATCTACAAATAACTACAATGAAATAAACTAACTAAAGTACAAAAAATAAAAAAGAACTAAGTTACAAAAAATAAAAAAATATTTACAAACATAAGGAAAATCTTACAACAATGTTAAACTAATTACACCTACTCTAAGCCTCCTAATAAAATAACAAAGCCCCCCAAAATAAAAATGCCCTACCCTATTCTAAATTACTAAAGTTCAAAGCTCTATTACCTTACCAGCCCTGAACAGGGCCCTTTGCGGGGCATGCCCCAAAGAATTCAGCTCTTTTGCCTGTAAAAAAAAAAACATACAATACCCCCCCCCAAAATTACAACCCACCACCCACATACCCCTAATCTAACCCAAACCCCCCTTAAATAAACCTAACACTAAGCCCCTGAAGATCATCCTACCTTGTCTTCACCATACCAGGTTCACCGATCCGTCCTGGCTCCAAAATCTTCATCCAACCCAAGCGGGGGCTGGCGATCCATCATCCGGCGGCTGAAGAGGTCCAGAAGAGGCTCCAAAGTCTTCTTCCTATCCGGGAAGAAGAGTAGATCCGGACCGGCAACCATCATCTTCCAAGCGGCATCTTCTATCTTCATCCGATGAGGACCGGCTCCATCCTGAAGACCTCCACCGCGGACCCATCTTCATCCGGCGACGTCCAACTGAAGAATGACGGTTCCTTTAAGGGATGTCATCCAAGATGGCGTTCCAATCGGAATTAAGGTAGGAATATTCTGATTGGCTGATGGAATCAGCCAATCAGAATCAAGTTCAATCCGATTGGCTGATCCAATCAGCCAATCAGATTGAGCTCGCATTCTATTGGCTGTTCCGATCGGATTGATCTTTATTCTGATTGGCTGATTCCATCAGCCAATCAGAATATTCCTACCTTAATTCCGATTGGCTGATAGAATCCTATCAGCCAATCGGAATTCGAGGGACGCCATCTTGGATGACGTCCCTTAAAGGAACCGTCATTCTTCAGTTGGACGTCGCCGGATGAAGATGGGTCCGCGGTGGAGGTCTTCAGGATGGAGCCGGTCCTCATCGGATGAAGATAGAAGATGCCGCTTGGAAGATGATGGTTGCCGGTCCGGATCTACTCTTCTTCCCGGATAGGATGAAGACTTTGGAGCCTCTTCTGGACCTCTTCAGCCGCCGGATGATGGATCGCCAGCCCCCGCTTGGGTTGGATGAAGATTTTGGAGCCAGGACGGATCGGTGAACCTGGTATGGTGAAGACAAGGTAGGATGATCTTCAGGGGCTTAGTGTTAGGTTTATTTAAGGGGGGTTTGGGTTAGATTAGGGGTATGTGGGTGGTGGGTTGTAATGTTGGGGGGGGTATTGTATGTTTTTTTTTACAGGCAAAAGAGCTGAACTTCTTGGGGCATGACCCGCAAAGGGCCCTGTTCAGGGCTGGTAAGGTAAAAGAGCTTTGAACTTTAGTAATTTAGAATAGGGTAGGGCATTTTTTTATTTTGGGGGGCTTTGTTATTTTATTAGGGGGCTTAGAGTAGATGTAATTAGTTTAAAATTGTTGTAATATTTTTCTTATGTTTGTAAATATTTTTTTATTTTTTGTAACAGTTCTTTTTTATTTTTTGTACTTTAGTTAGTTTATTTCATTGTAGTTATTTGTAGGTATTGTATTTAATTTATTTATTGATAGTGTAGTGTTAGGTTTAATTGTAGGTAATTGTAGGTATTTTATTTAATTAATTTATTGATAGTGTAGTGTTAGGTTTAATTGTAACTTAGGTTAGGATTTATTTTACAGGTAAATTTGTAATTATTTTAACTATTTTAGCTATTAAATAGTTCTTAACTATTTAATAGCTATTGTACCTGGTTAAAATAAATACAAAGTTACCTGTAAAATAAATATTAATCCTAAAATAGCTATAATATAATTATAATTTATGTTGTAGCTATATTAGGATTTATTTTACAGGTAAGTATTTAGCTTTAAATAGGAATAATTTATTTAATAAGAGTTAATTAATTTCGTTAGATTAAAATTATATTTAATTTAGGGGGGTGTTAGTGTTAGGGTTAGACTTAGCTTTAGGGGTTAATACATTTATTAGAATAGCGGCGAGATTCGGTCGGCAGATTAGGGGTTAATAATTGAAGTTAGGTGTTGGCGATGTTAGGGAGGGCAGGTTAGGGGTTAATAAATATAATATAGGGGTCGGCGGTGTTAGGGGCAGCAGATTAGGGGTACATAGCTATAATGTAGCTGGCGGCTCTTTGCGGTCGGCAGATTAGGGGTTAATTATTGTAGGTAGGTGGGGGCAACGTTGTTGGGGGCAGATTAGGGGTTAATAAATATAATATAGGGGTCGGCGGTGTTAGGGGCAGCAGATTAGGGGTACATAAGGATAACGTAGGTGGCGGTCGGCAGATTAGGGGTTAAAAAAATGTAATCGAGTTGCGGCGATGTGGGGGGACCTCGGTTTAGGGGTACATAGGTAGTTTATGGGTGTTAGTGTACTTTAGAGTACAGTAGTTAAGAGCTTTATGAACCGGCGTTAACCCAGAAAGCTCTTAACTACTGACTTTTTTCTGCGGCTGGAGTTTTGTCGTTAGAATTCTAACGCTCACTTCAGACACGACTCTAAATACTGGAGTTAGAAAAATCCCATTGAAAAGATAGGATACGCAATTTACGTAAGGGGATCTGCGGTATGGAAAAGTCGCGGCTGAAAAGTGAGCGTTAGACCCTTTTTTGAGTGACTCCAAATACCGGAGGTAGCCTAAAAACATAATTTATGTAAGAACTTACCTGATAAATTCATTTCTTTCATATTAGCAAGAGTCCATGAGCTAGTGACGTATGGGATATACATTCCTACCAGGAGGGGCAAAGTTTCCCAAACCTTAAAATGCCTATAAATACACCCCTAACCACACCCACAATTCAGTTTAACGAATAGCCAAGAAGTGGGGTGATAAGAAAAAAGTGCGAAAGCATATAAAATAAGGAATTGGAATAATTGTGCTTTATACAAAAAAATCATAACCACCACAAAAAAGGGCGGGCCTCATGGACTCTTGCTAATATGAAAGAAATGAATTTATCAGGTAAGTTCTTACATAAATTATGTTTTCTTTCATGTAATTAGCAAGAGTCCATGAGCTAGTGACGTATGGGATAATGACTACCCAAGATGTGGATCTTTCCACGCAAGAGTCACTAGAGAGGGAGGGATAAAATAAAGACAGCCAATTCCTGCTGAAAATAATCCACACCCAAAATAAAGTTTAATGAAAAACATAAACAGAAGATTCAAACTGAAACCGCTGCCTGAAGTACTTTTCTACCAAAAACTGCTTCAGAAGAAGAAAATACATCAAAATGGTAGAATTTAGTAAAAGTATGCAAAGAGGACCAAGTTGCTGCTTTGCAAATCTGATCAACCGAAGCTTCATTCCTAAACGCCCAGGAAGTAGAAACTGACCTAGTAGAATGAGCTGTAATCCTTTGAGGCGGAGTTTTACCCGACTCGACATAGGCATGATGAATTAAAGATTTCAACCAAGATGCCAAAGAAATGGCAGAAGCTTTCTGGCCTTTTCTAGAACCGGAAAAGATAACAAATAGACTAGAAGTCTTTCGGAAAGACTTAGTAGCTTCAACATAATATTTTAAAGCTCTAACAACATCCAAAGAATGCAACGATTTCTCCTTAGAATTCTTAGGATTAGGACATAATGAAGGAACCACAATTTCTCTACTAATGTTGTTGGAATTCACAACTTTAGGTAAAAATTCAAAAGAAGTTCGCAACACCGCCTTATCCTGATGAAAAATCAGAAAAGGAGACTCACAAGAAAGAGCAGATAATTCAGAAACTCTTCTGGCAGAAGAGATCGCCAAAAGGAACAAAACTTTCCAAGAAAGTAATTTAATGTCCAATGAATGCATAGGTTCAAACGGAGGAGCTTGAAGAGCCCCCAGAACCAAATTCAAACTCCAAGGAGGAGAAATTGACTTAATGACAGGTTTTATACGAACCAAAGCTTGTACAAAACAATGAATATCAGGAAGATTAGCAATCTTTCTGTGAAAAAGAACAGAAAGAGCAGAGATTTGTCCTTTCAAAGAACTTGCGGATAAACCTTTATCTAAACCATCCTGAAGAAACTGTAAAATTCTCGGAATTCTAAAAGAATGCCAAGAAAAATGATGAGAAAGACACCAAGAAATATAAGTCTTCCAGACTCTATAATATATCTCTCTGGATACAGATTTACGAGCCTGTAACATAGTATTAATCACAGAGTCAGAGAAACCTCTTTGACCAAGAATCAAGCGTTCAATCTCCATACCTTTAAATTTAAGGATTTGAGATCCTGATGGAAAAAAGGACCTTGCGACAGAAGGTCTGGTCTTAGCGGAAGAGTCCACGGATGGCAAGAGGCCATCCGGACAAGATCCGCATACCAAAACCTGTGAGGCCATGCCGGAGCTATCAGCAGAACAAACGAGCATTCCTTCAGAATCTTGGAGATTACTCTTGGAAGAAGAACTAGAGGCGGAAAGATATAGGCAGGATGATACTTCCAAGGAAGTGATAATGCATCCACTGCTTCCGCCTGAGGATCCCGGGATCTGGACAGATACCTGGGAAGTTTCTTGTTTAGATGAGACGCCATCAGATCTATTTCTGGAAGCTCCCACATTTGAACAATCTGAAGAAATACCTCTGGGTGAAGAGACCATTCGCCCGGATGCAACGTTTGGCGACTGAGATAATCCGCTTCCCAATTGTCTATACCTGGGATATGAACCGCAGAGATTAGACAGGAGCTGGATTCCGCCCAAACCAGAATTCGAGATACTTCTTTCATAGCCAGAGGACTGTGAGTCCCTCCTTGATGATTGATGTATGCCACAGTTGTGACATTGTCTGTCTGAAAACAAATGAACGATTCTCTCTTCAGAAGAGGCCAAGACTGAAGAGCTCTGAAAATTGCACGGAGTTCCAAAATATTGATCGGTAATCTCACCTCCTGAGATTCCCAAACTCCTTGTGCCGTCAGAGATCCCCACAAAGCTCCCCAACCTGTGAGACTTGCATCTGTTGAAATTACAGTCCAGGTCGGAAGCACAAAAGAAGCCCCCTGAATTAAACGATGGTGATCTGTCCACCATGTTAGAGAGTGTCGTACAATCGGTTTTAAAGATATTAATTGAGATATCTTTGTGTAATCCCTGCACCATTGATTCAGCATACAGAGCTGAAGAGGTCGCATGTGAAAACGAGCAAAGGGGATCGCGTCCGATGCAGCAGTCATAAGACCTAGAATTTCCATGCATAAGGCTACCGAAGGGAATGATTGTGACTGAAGGTTTCGACAAGCTGAAATCAATTTTAGACGTCTCTTGTCTGTCAAAGACAGAGTCATGGACACTGAATCTATCTGGAAACCCAGAAAGGTTACCCTTGTCTGAGGAATCAATGAACTTTTTAGTGAATTGATCCTCCAACCATGATCTTGAAGAAACAACACAAGTCGATTCGTATGAGATTCTGCTAAATGTAAAGACTGAGCAAGTACCAAGATATCGTCCAAATAAGGAAATACCACAATACCCTGTTCTCTGATTACAGACAGAAGGGCACCGAGATCCTTTGTAAAAATTCTTGGAGCTGTAGCTAGGCCAAACGGCAGAGCCACAAACTGGTAATGCTTGTCCAGAAAAGAGAATCTCAGGAACTGATAATGATCTGGATGAATCGGAATATGCAGATATGCATCCTGTAAATCTATTGTGGACATATAATGCCCTTGCTGAACAAAAGGCAAGATAGTCCTTACAGTTACCATTTTGAACGTTGGTATCCTTACATAACGATTCAATATTTTTAGATCCAGAACTGGTCTGAAGGAATTCTCCTTCTTTGGTACAATGAAGAGATTTGAATAAAACCCCATCCCCTGTTCCAGAACTGGAACTGGCATAATTACTCCAGCCAACTCTAGATCTGAAACACAATTCAGAAATGCTTGAGCTTTCACTGGATTTACTGGGACACGGGAAAGAAAAAATCTCATCTTGAAACCAATTCTGTACCCTTCTGAAACAATGTTCTGAATCCAAAGATTGTGAACAGAATTGATCCAATTTCTTTGAAATGAGGGCCGCACCTTCATGTGGACTTAGAAGCTGGCTTTGCTTTTCTAGAAGGCTTGGATTTATTCCAGACTGGAGATGGTTTCCAAACTGAAACTGCTCCTGAGGATGAAGGATCAGGTTTTTGTTCTTTGTTGAAATGAAAGGAACGAAAACGATTATTAGCCCTGTTTTTACCCTTAGATTTTTTTATCCTGTGGTAAAAAAGTTCCTTTCCCACCAGTCACAGTTGAGATTAATAGAATCAACTGAGAACCAAATAATTTGTTACCCTGGAAAGAAATGGAAAGTAGAGTTGATTTAGAAGCCATATCAGCATTCCAAGTTTTAAGCCATAAAGCTCTTCTAGCTAAAATAGCTAGAGACATAAACCTGACATCAACTCTGATAATATCAAAAATGGCATCACAGATAAAATTATTAGCATGTTGAAGAAGAAGAATAATATTATGAGAATCATGATCTGTTACTTGTTGCGCTAAAGTTTCCAACCAAAAAGTTGAAGCTGCAGCAACATCAGCCAATGATATAGCAGGTCTAAGAAGATTACCTGAACACAGATAAGCTTTTCTTAGAAAGGATTCAATTTTCCTATCTAAAGGATCCTTAAACGAAGTGCCATCTGACGTAGGAATAGTAGTACGTTTAGCAAGGGTAGAAATAGCCCATCAACTTTAGGGATTTTGTCCCAAAATTCTAATCTGTCAGACGGCACAGGATATAATTGCTTAAAACGTTTAGAAGGAGTAAATGAATACCCAATTTATCCCATTCTCTGGAAATTACTTCAGAAATAGCACTAGGAACAGGAAAAACTTCTGGAATAACCACAGGAGATTTAAAGACCTTATCTAAACGTTTAGAATTAGTATCAAGAGGACCAGAATCCTCAATTTCTAAAGCAATTAGTACTTCTTTAAGTAAAGAACGAATAAATTCCATTTTAAATAAATATGAAGATTTATCAGCATCAATCTCTGAGACAGAATCCTCTGAACCAGAAGAGTCATCAGAATCAGAATGATGATGTTCATTTAAAAATTCATCTGTATAAAGAGAAGTTTTAAAAGATTTTTTTATGTTTACTAGAAGGAGGAATAACAGACATAGCCTTCTTGATGAATTCAGAAACAAAATCTCTTATGTTATCAGGAACATTCTGAACATTAGATGTTGATGGAACTGCAACAGGTAATGGTACATTACTAAAGGAAATATCTGCATTAACAAGTTTGTCATGACAATTAATACAAACAACAGCTGGAGGAATAGCTACCAAAAGTTTACAGCAGATACACTTAGCTTTGGTAGTTCCAGCACCAGACAGCGATTTTCCTGAAGTATCTTCTGACTCAGATGCAACGTGAGACATCTTGCAATATGTAAGAGAAAAAACAACATATAAAGCAAAATTGATCAAATTCCTTAAATGACAGTTTCAGGAATGGGAAAAAATGCCAATGAACAAGCTTCTAGCAACCAGAAGCAAAGAAAAAATGAGACTTAAATAATGTGGAGACAAAAGCGACGCCCATATTTTTTAGCGCCAAATAAGACGCCCACATTATTTGGCGCCTAAATGCTTTTTGGCGCCAAAAATGACGCCACATCCGGAACGCCGACATCTTTGGTGCAAAAGAACGTAAAAAATGACGCAACTTCCGGCGACACGTATGACGCCGGAAACAGAAAAGATTTTTTTTTTTTTGCGCCAAAAAAGTCCGCGCCAAGAATGACGCAATAAAATGAAGCATTTTCAGCCCCCGCGAGCCTAACAGCCCACAGGGAAATTTTTAAGGTAAGAAAAATAATTGATTCAAGTGCATTATCCCAAATATGAAACTGACTGTCTGAAAATAAGGAATGTTGAACATCCTGAGTCAAGGCAAATAAATGTTTGAATACATATATTTAGAACTTTATAAACAAAGTGCCCAACCATAGCTTAGAGTGTCACAGAAAATAAGACTTACTTACCCCAGGACACTCTTCTACATGTTTGTAGAAAGCCAAACCAGTACTGAAACGAAAATCAGCAGAGGTAATGGTATATAAATAAGAGTATATCGTCGATCTGAAAAGGGAGGTAAGAGATGAATCTACACTTAAAGGACCACTAAATACAGTAGAATTGCCTAATTAACAAGTGCATAATGAAAAAAAAATGACACAGAGGTCAAGCTGCTTATTCCGCGCGAGCCTACAGGTGGCGGACAGCAATCATCCCCATCGGGATGATTGAAACCCCCTGCTAGCAGCCAATTGGCTGCGAATGTGCAGGGGGCGGCATTGCACAAGCTATTTACCATAAATGCTTGTGCAATGTTAAATACAGACAGCGTATGCTGTCGTCATTTAGCAATGTTGGGCAGACATGATTTGCTACAGCGAATCATGTCCACCCGCCATTTGTTAAATCAGCCCCTTTGAGTTATAAAAAAAAATAAAAAAACACATAAAAATTTGCAGGGGGCGGTATTGCACAAGCATTTTACACAAAATGCTTGTGCAATGATAAATGCAATGATAAATGCCGACAGCTTATGCTATAGCGGATCATCTCCACCCAACAGTTGATAAATCAGCCCCAGACTCTGAATTTCAAGTAGATTTTTTTCCAGTCAAATTATTTTTCCTCCCATTTGATAGCCCCCGGTACCATGTGACAGACATCAGCCAATCACAGACTAGTAAATTTATACCCTGTGAGCTTGTGCACATGCTCAGTAGGAGCTGCTGCCTCAAAAAATGTGCATATAAAAAGACTGTGCAAAATTTGATAATAAAAGTAAATTTGAAAAATTCTTAAAATTGTGTTCTCTTTCTGAATCATGGCTTGAGTGTCCCTTTAATTGACTTGGCATATGAAAGTTGGACCCCAGAGGCGGGAAGGAAAGATATCTTCCACTTTTTTTTCCTTCCCTCCCCCTACCTGCCTCTCCTTGTAAGGAATGGCTGTAAATTTACAAATCATGTTATTCAGGTATAATGTAATGAGCGTAAACATTTTTGTTTTAGTTAAGGTTTCTACTCATTATTCATAACAATTAGATACAGTAACTGCAGCACTGAGACTTTACAGAAATGAATAGAATGAAATAAGACACAGGGGCCGAATAATCAAGCTCCGTATGGAACTTGATGCCCCTGTTTCCGCGCGAGCCTTCTAAAGACCACTGTTTCATAACTTGTCCACCTGCTCTGAGGCTGCAGAAATCAATCTGCCCGATCCTATATGATTAACACCCCCTGCTAGTGGCTGATTGGCTGCAAATTTGTAGGGGGTGGCATTGCACAAGCAGTTCACAAGAACTGCTTGTGCAATGATAAATGCTGACAGCGTATGCTGTCGGCATTTATCGATGTGCGGCGGACATGATACTCTACATCGCACTTTCATAAATCGGCCCCACAGAGTTAAACAGTATTCTACTAATTTTTCATAAAAATTAAATACAGTAACTGCAGCACTGAGACTTTACTGAAATGGATATAATGAAAAAATGATACAACTGGAAAGAAGACACAGGGGCTGATTTATTAAGCTCCGTATGGAGCTTGAGGCCCCTTGTTTCCGTAGAGCCTTCAGGCTCACCGGAAACAGAAGTTATGAAGCAGCGGTCTAAAGACCGCTGCTCCATAACTTGTCCGCCTGCACTAAGGCCGCGGATAGAAATCAACCCGATCGAATACGATCGGGTTAATTTACACCCCCTGATTTGAACAGCCAATAGGATTTCAGTAGCTCTCATCCTATTGGCTGTTTCGAACAGCCAATAGGATTTCAAAAGCTCTCATCCAGTTGGCTGATTTGAATTTGAAGAATCAAATCAGCCAATAGGAATGCAAGGTATACCATTTTGAAACGGCTAACTTGCTTTCAACTTTAGTGTACCGCGGTGACCGTATAAAGAGGACGCTCCGCGCAGGATGGCATCGGCTTCCAGGATTAGGTGTAATTGTTTTTATTCTTGATAATTTTGTTCATTATTTTTTGTAAGCTTAGTATTTTTTATTTTTTGTATTTTAGTGTTTATTAATTTTTGTAATTTTAGATTTTTTTTTACTTTTATTCATAGTGTTAGGTTTTTTAAATTTGTAATTTAGATTTTTTAATTGGTAGTATTTTTTTATTTTATTATAAAGTTATGTTAGGTTAATTTATAGTTTAATGTTAGGTTTATTTTTATTTTACAGGTATGTTTTTATTTATTTAAATATAGTTATATTGTAATTTTAAGAGTGTTGTAATCGTATGCACCTGGGCATACAATAGGGTGCGCTATGTGAAGTAATAATGGGTGTGAGAATAATCTGTGAGTGTACACAAAATGGGGGAAATAAAAACCAATGTGCTAAACAACATAAGCTAATATGACTGAGCTAAAATATTCTAGCAATATCAGATAAAACAACATTATATTTCTGAAATATCGTATATGATTGAAATTATATGTACGTGGTGTGCAAAAAAAACTGTGCACTATTCCCTAAAAGTGTACCAGGTCTATAAGTAAAAGTTGATAGTAATTCAATATCATATGTGATTAAAATTATGTGTACATGGTGTGCAGAAATAACTGTGCACTATTTCCTAAAAAATGTAGTTGATAGTAATTCAACAAATATGTGGTATCCCAGGAAATGTACCAGGTGTGGGAAATTGTGTGATGATGTTTGAAAAGATATAGTAAACCTGATATGAAAATCTAGTAATTCATATGATAAGATACAAAGTGAACAGTAAAAACGTATTATTCACAAATAGTAAATTCTCACACAATACAAAAAAAAAACAGTTGACAAAACAGAGAATAAAAAGTCAGAAAAATATGTCCGTATAAAAGTCTTTGGTAAAAAAGTAACCAGATGAATGAAAAGACAAATCTTATATAGTTAAAAAGGTTGAAAAATTATGTAGGCAGATCCTCTTCGACACCGATGGTCAGTCAGGTAATCTAGAAGTGGAGACAAAAAAGAAAGGGAGCGCCTAATGGCATAATATTGCCAAACACAGGATAAAAACCCAAATGGATAAAGGAATGTTGAAATGTTACTCAAAAACAAGTTGGCATTACAAACTAGTGCATGCGAGCAGGCTGGCCTTTAACAGCAGCCAGTACGCTGACGGGAGTCCGCGGAGAAGCCGGGCCGGGCTATACCAGGTAGCCGCACAAAGAAGGATGTCTCAGTGTAAGGTGTCTTCCGGTTCAATCAGCATGTAGAGGTCTGATAATGTACCTAGCGGGTCACAGCAACCATCAGCTGTGAGGTATTGAAGCAAGAACTCGACCTTTTGGGATAGTTGGTATTAGATCCAGTAAAATACGCCAAAGGTATAAAATCTGATAACATAGACAGAATCAGATGTGTTGTATTAAAAGAAGATATTTATTTGAGCACTACAACGCATTTCTCGGCCAAGAGCTCTAAGGCCGAGAAACGCGTTGTAGTGCTCAAATAAATATCTTCTTTTAATGCAACACATCTGATTCTGTCTATGTTATCAGACTAAATAAAGTTATTAACCCCTATCCCGCTGCTCCCGGACCCCGCCACAACTAAATAAAGTTATTAACCCCTAAACCGCCAGCCCCCACATCGCCATAAACTGAATTAAACTATTAATCCCTAAACCTAACAACCCGCTAACTTTATATTAAATATTAACTCACCCTTATCTTATAATACATTTAAACTTACCTTTAGATTTAAATTAAACTATATTAAACTAATAATTAACCTACCCTAACTATTATACTAAATTACATTAAACTATATTAAACTAATAATTAATCCACCCTAACTATTAAACTAAAATTACAATAAACAACAAATTAAATTAACTATATTATATATTTAAACAACTAACCCTAATCAAGTGATTTAAATCTACAATAAAAAATTACAAAATTACAAAAAAACTAACAACTAAGTTACCAAAAAAAACAAAAACACTAAGTTATACAAAATAAAAAAATTTACAAGATCTTTAAACTAATTACACTTAATCTAAGGGCCCTATGAAAATAAAAAAGCCCCCCCAAAATAAAAAAAACCCTAACCTACAATAAACTACCAATATCCATTATAAGGGCCTTTTGCAGGGCATTGCCCCAAAGAAATCAGCTCTTTTACCTGTAAAAAACAAAAACAAATAACCCCCCAACAGTAAAACCCACCACCCACACAACCAACACCCCAAATAAAACCCTATCTAAAAAAACCTAAGCTCCCCATTGCCCTGAAAAGGGCATTTGGATAGGCATTGCATTTAAAAGGGCATTTAGCTCTATTGCTGCCCATAGCCTTAATCTAAAAATAAAACCCACCCAATACACCCTTAAAAATTCCTAACACTAACCCCCAAAGATTCACTTACCGGGAGAAGTCTTCATCCAAGCGGCAAGATGTCCTCAACGAAGCCGGTAGAAGTGGTCCTCCAGACGGGCAGAAGTCTTCACCCAGACGGCATCTTCTCTCTTCATCCTTCCGACGCGGAGTGGCTCCATCTTCAAGACATCCGGCGCGGAGCACCCTCTTCAATCGACGTCTTCTTTGGAATGAATATCACTTTAAGTGACGTCATCCAAGATGGCGTCCCTTTGATTCCGATTGGCTGATAAAATTCTATAAGCCAATCGGAATTAAGGTAGAAAAAATCCTATTGGCTGATGCAATCAGCCAATAGTATTGAACTTCAATCCTATTGGCTGATCCAATCAGCCAATAGGATTGAGCTCACATTCTATTGGCTGATTGGAGCAGTCTGGAGGACCACTTCTGCCTGTCTGTAGGACCACTTCTGCCGGCTTCGTTTAGGACATCTTGACG